>NW_028258305.1:46957812-47276406 GCF_053883595.1 Heterocephalus glaber
AGACCATTAACATTCATTGTTGTAACCGATATATATTGACATCATTGCCATGACTTTTTCTTTTTGTTGGATTCTCCCCCTTTGCTTTAATTTCTTGTTGTGCCTGATGGATTCATTCTGCTGGCTTCCTGGGGTTGTGATCCTCATTGTCTTTTCCTAGGATATTGTCCAAAATCTTTTGCCCTCCAGGTTTGGTATTCACGATGTCCCTAAGGTGCTGTTTGTCATGTAAGTATCTTATTTCCCCATCAATTTTGAAAGATAGTTTTGCCGGGTACATCAGTCTGGGTTGGAGACTGTTTTCCTTTAGGACTTGAAATACCTCACTCCAAGCTTTTCTTGCCTTGAGGGTTTGCATTGAGAAGTCTGCTGTGATTCTGATGGCCTTTCCTTTGTATGTGATTTGTTTCTTTTCTCTAACTGCTTGTAGAATTTTGTTCTTCTGTTGGGTTTATGGAATCTTAATAATTATATGCCTATGTGTAGATTTTTTTGATCAAGGCTAGTTGGAGTCCTATATGCCTCACTTATCTGTATGTCAAATTCTTTTCCCCTGCTTGGGAAGTTTTCTCCCATCACTTCTATGAACATTTTTTTTTTATGTCATCTGCACTCTATCTTGTTTCATCATTGACTCCAGTCAGTCTTATGTTATTCTTCTTTGCATTGTCTAGCAGCTGCTGGATTGATTTCTCATGGTCCCTTACTATTTGAAAGAAATTTTTCTTTTCCTGATCACTAATTGCAATCTTATCTTCTGTGTGTGAAATTCTATCTTCACATTGGTTCATTCTGCTTCGTAAACTTTCAGTGGAGTTTTTAATCTCCTGGAAATCTGTTTGCATCTCTTTTATGGATTCCATTTGTTTCCTATGTTGTGATTCCATCATGTTCCTCAGTTCCTCTATTTTTTTAATCTGTGTCCTCTCTAGATTTATTAATCATGTCATGCATTATGAACACAATCTCTGCTGTTATCTGAGAAATTATTTCTGATTTCATTTTTTCCAGATCCTCTTTTGTTTCCAGTTCAGGGAGTCCAGGTAGTTGAGTTTCTGAGTGTTCTATCTCATTTCCCTTTGGGGTTGCTGTAGGTGATCTGGAAGTCTGGTTTTGAGACTTGTTTGTGTGTTTCCTCTTTTTGACTGGGCTGGGGGGGTGCCAGGGGGAGTGCTGCTGCTGCTTGCTCAGCTCACCTCTTCTGTGTTTGGGATCAGTGGTATGTTGGCCCAGAAGCCTCCTTCTCTGCTCTGGAAGTGGTGGCACATCAACCCAGAAGCCTCCTCCTCTGTGCTGGGAGCAGTGACACCTCTCTGCAGCATTTAGTGCTATTTGGTAGTGTTTTATCCACAGTAGAACTTCTTTCAAAATTGGAGTCAATCACCTCCAACACTGCTATTTCTTGATCAAGTAAATCTATTTAATATTCTAAAGCCTTTGTTGTCAGTTCAACAGTGTTCATCTTCACCAACAGTAGATTACATTTTGAGAAACCTCTTTTCTGCTTACCCCTAAAAAGCAACTCCTCCTCTGGCAAATGTTATCACAAGATGGCAGCCATTCAGTCACCTCTTTTAGTGCCTCTTTTAATTCCAGTTCCACAGTTACTTCCTCCATTAAAGCCTTGAGCCCCTCAGAGTCACCCCTGAGGGTTGGAGTTGATTTCTTCCAAACCCCATTAATGTTGATATTTTACCCTTCTCCCATGAGTCCTTAGTGTTCTTAATAACATCTGGAATGGTGAGTTCTTCCCTGAAGGTTTTCAATTTATTTTCCCCAGATTCATCAAGAGGAATTACTATGTATACAGCAATAGTATTACAAAATGTATTTATTTATTAAATCATAAGCCTGCAAGGTGAGATGACTTCTTGATCCATGGACTGCAGAATGGATGCTGTGTTGGCAGGCATGAAAATAACAATAATCTTATTGTACTTTGGGATCAGAGCTCTCGGGTGACTGAGTACATTGTAAAGTGAGCAGTCATATCTTGAAATGACCTTTTTTTTGCTGAACAGTAGTTCTCAACAGTGGATTTTAAATATTTAGTAAGCTATCTTGCAAATAGTTACTCTATCATCCAGGCTTCTTTGATCCATTTATAGAGCACAGAAACAATTTGGTATAATTCTTAAGTAATTTAGTAAATGCTGGGATTTTCAGGATGGTGAATGACTAGTGGTTTAAACTTGAGGTCATTACTTGCATTTATCCCTAATGAATGAATTGGCCTATCCCTAGAAGCTTTGAAGCTGGGCACTGACTTCTCCTCTCCAGCTATGAACACAGTAGACCGCATCCTCTTGCAAAGATAAGGCTGTTAGTCTACATGGAAAATCTGTTTCTGAGTGACTTTTATCAAGGGCTCAGCTAGGTCTTCTGGGTTGTGTGGTGCGGTTTCTCCATCAGCACCTGCCGTTCTACCTTGCACTTGGATCTTATGGAACCTGGAATGTCTTAAGCTTCATGAGCCAACCGCTTCCCACTTCAAATGTTCCTTCCCTTCTCTCAACTTCATGGAATTGAAGAGGGGTATCCAGGCCTTGCTCTGGATCAGACTTGGGTTTAAGGGAGTGTAGTTGCTGGCTTGATCTTCTGTCCAGACCACTATAAGTTCTTCATGTTAACTCTCTTATTGTTGGTGCATTTGCCAGAACAGCACTTCTAATCTCCTTCAAGAATCTTTCCTCTGAAGTCAGAACTTGGCTGATGGCACCAGAGGTCTAACTTTTGGCCCATCTCAGCCCTTCTCTTGCCTTCTTCACTAAGCGATCTCATTTCTTACTTTTTTTTTTTTGGTACCAGGGATCAAACTCGGGTCCTTGTGCTTGCGTGGCAGGCAGCAAAACCACTGAGCTAAATCCCCAGCCTCATTTCTTACTTTTAAAGTGAGACCTCGGTGACTCTCCCTTCCATGTGAATGCTGAGAGGCCACTGTGGGATTGCTAAATGGCCCGATTTCAATGATGTATCTCAAGGAATAGGGAGGCTTGAGGGGAGAAGGGAGAAAAGCAGGGTAGCCTGTCGGAGAGGCAGTCAGAGCACGGGATATTTATGAGTCACATTTGCTGTTTCCCAGGGGTGCAGTCCATGGCACCCCGAAACAGTACAACAGTAACATCAATGATCCCTGATCACACACTGTAAGTGGACCTTAGTTCATGGACTCAATTCCCCCCCACAATGCTGGTTGCAAAACGAATTGGAAGAGAACCAAATCAAATTTCCCCATAAGGTCAACACTAAACCTAACCATTGGATTTGATTCCGTTTTGTCCAACTCGGTTTGTGACCAGAATGGTGGAAAGAATCAAGTTCATGAACCAAGGTACCACTGTAGTTTGAAATATTATGAGGACTACCAAAATGCGACATGGAGTCACAAAATGAGCACTAGATAGTGGGAAAATGGCACTGACGGTCTTGCTCAGTGCAGCGTTTCCACAGCCTTCGATTTGTAAAAAAAGCACAGGGTCTGCGAAGTGTGGCGCAGTGATGCACTCAGCTCCACCTGTGCACCCCAGAGAGAAAAGGTAGGCCCGTTAGCGGACGTGTTCCTGGGCAGCTGGTGTGGGGAAGCCAGGCAGGACCTGAGGTATGAGGCGCCCCTTGTCCATTCATCCTCCAGGCGCTGCCTTCTGAGGGCAGGCCCGCCTCCAGGCACTGACCTGGGCAGCGGGGGTGGCAACCGGAACCTGAGACACCCTGTCCCCGAGGACCGTCCCTCTAGGGTTGGCTGGTGAGTGAGGCGAGACAGAGGGGTCCTGGAAACAGCAGGCCAAGCGAAGGCAGGAGCGCGGGGCTGTGGGAGGAAGGACCATGGTGCCCATGAGGACAGACGGTGGTGCCTGGCAGGACCCGGGGAGGAAGGACGCGGGCTGGCCCGAGACGTGGCTTGGCCAGAGCTTCGGGACCTGGGGTGGCAATGACGCCATCAGTAGGAGCAAGGTTACGCTCTTCCCCGGAACACAGCGCTTCCCTTGATGTCTCTGACAAGCGGCAGCTTCCCGGGCGGGGCCTCCCTCTTCCTCACACTTCCTGCCACAGACGACTCCCGGCTTGCGGACACCTGCCTTCCTCAGGTTCCGTTTCTCTGCATTGCTCCTTGAGGAAGCTTTCATTTTATTTAACTAACAATGCACTCGCTAACCTTGTGACCATGCAGAAGCTGCGAGTCACCGAGAGCCTCAGTCTTTGGTATCGTATTGGGTAAGAATGTCCCCACTTCGGGGTGGTTGTGACAACTTGTCCATGAACTGCAAAAATGTGTGCGAAATCGCCTGGCGCAGAACCCAGAACTCGGTAAACATGCCTCGCAAATGCTGTTCCCTTTCATTCACCCCTTATTCAATTTGGAGCTTTGTTGAGTGAATTTCTGTTAAGCAAGGGCTGTCTGTTCTCAAATTGCAGTAACTGCTCCTTTCTGGGGCAAGAGGTTATTAGAAGACACCCTCTCGGTGGGCGAGGAAGGCCGGAGAGGGGGAGGGTCCTTCGAGCTACTGGCCTGAGGCTCCATCCTTAACAAAGGGCCAGCGAGGAGCAAGCCCGGCCGTTGTCTCTGCCCGGGACCAGAGTCCGAAAGGGTGTGAAAGCCAGCCGTGACCTGCCAGCACTGGGAAGCCAGTGCGTCTGAACGCTGGTCTGAAAAAAGATGATTAGAGGCAGACATGCCTTGTAACCCCAAAGCCTCTTCACGGAGCTCGGACCAACACCGAGGATCTTGAGTGTGCAGTGTTGTTTGCAGGTAGGGTGGACAGGGCAGGGAGGAGTGGCCTCCTGGTGTCCAGTCCCCATGCCCAGATTAGCCTCTCCCGAGGGCTGGAGTATTTTCATCTGAACGGCTCAGTCGAGCACTGGAGGCAGAAGACAATTTTTTTGTGGCTTGCTGGAGGCCAGGCAGTTTTTCCATTCTGTTCTTTTATTATGATCATGATTACTTCATTACCTACCCTGATGGGGTTTCTTTAGGTCCCAGGCTGTTTTTAATAAGAAGCAGACCAAAAACAAAGTTTCAGTTGTG
The DNA here is from genome assembly GCF_053883595.1 of Heterocephalus glaber. Lineage (NCBI taxonomy): Eukaryota > Metazoa > Chordata > Mammalia > Rodentia > Bathyergidae > Heterocephalus > Heterocephalus glaber. Next base: position 46,962,836 of record NW_028258305.1, read on the forward strand.
TTTGAAATCTTCAGCTTTTTTTCCTGAAATAATAGGTTAAAGAATTTTATTTGTCTTCTGAGGTTCTGAGGTTTGCTCAGAAATTCTCTGACCCGGGCCTTGGGGCAACAGGGAAATGGCTCTGAGAATCTAGCAATCGAATACAGATTCCTGGGCTCCACCCCATCGCCTCCATCTGAAGGTCGGGCAGAAGCCTGAGGAAGCTGCCCTTTGAGCAAATTCTCCAGGTGATTCTTGTGAAAAAGAAAAAAGTTTAAAGTTTACAAACTTTAAAGAAGGAAAAATTCGTCCACCACATGTCTTTTTTAATTACAATATAATTCAAATCCCATAAACCCACCATTTTAAAGTGTACAATTCAGCGGCTTTAATACAGTCCCAAGGTTGGACAACCATCCCTGCTACCCAGTTCCAGAACATTTCTATCCTTAGTCCCCAGCTCCGTCTATCTGCAGCCATTGGCAATCACTAATCCACTTTCTATAGGATTTCTTGGACGTGCCCATTCTGCACATTGCCTACAAATACCGTACAATTTATGGCCCTTTGGGTCTAGCTTCTCTCACTTAGCATAGCACTTTGCAGGTTTGTCCATACCATGGCACATGTCAGTACTTCATTTCTTTGTGCTGACTGAATAATATTCCACCATACCACCTTGTTTATCCAGCCAGCAGTTGATTGCCAATCAGCTCATTGAGCATGCGTCAAGTGGGCTGCTGGGCTGCCCAGGGGATGCAGGTGGGCCAGTCTCTGACACCCCTCCAGCAGTACAGGGTCACAGGGAGCGGAGAACCCAAAGCTGAACGGAGGGATGGGGGAGTGCCAGGCACACACAGGGAGAACACAGAGCTCAGAGGCAGCATGGGGGGGCGGTGCTGCCCACAGCTGGAACAGCTGGGGAGTTAGTGCAGGTCGGGTCTGGGCCGGAGTCTCCAGCGATGATTCGGCTGTGCTGCCTCGCATGGAGCTCAGAGGCAGCGCGTGGCACGAGTTTGGTGACACAGGAAGCACAGCGGGGACGGGACCTGGGGGGAGACCAGGCCGCTCAAGGGTCCAGAGCATGAAGGAGGGGCACGGGGTGGGGCTCGGCAGCTTGACGAGGACTCAGGTGGGTGGCAGACAGTGGAAAGGTGACCGAAGCAGCCAGGGACAGAAGTGGACAGATGGGGCTCGGGCACAGAGCTCCTGGACACGTGCTTTCCGTAGGCCACTCCAGGTCAACCCTGGCTCTGGTCAGAGTTTAAACCAAACCAAACAAAAACCAAAAAGCGAGCACTGGTGCCATGCCATGCACGTGCAGTCTCAGCTGTTTGAGAGGCTGGAGCAGGAGAGTCCTTCGACCTCAGGCATTCAAGACCAGCTTCATCAGCATAACGAGACCTTGTCTCAAACAGAAAACAACAGTAACATCAGCAACCGAAGCCTGGGTGCTGGCCTTGGAGGCTCTGTTTTAATTCGCTTGTTTTGGGGTGAGCCTAGGCAGCACAGTGTTTATTCGAAGCTCCTTGAGTTCAGACCACTGACGCCGAGGACTGGAGGGGAGACAGTCAGCTGCTGACCTGGAGCATTTTCAGGACTTATTTCCAAACTGCAGTACTCTTTCATATGAAGGGGTCCTGTTCATTTTACACCTGGTCAGCAGGTATAAGCTAGGCTGCTCCTAACAGCGGGGCCATATGCTCACCCTCGCAGCGGAAGAGCTTGCATGCCGGCTATGGGACTGAGATTTCACCTCCTCGGCGTGGGGAGCTACTGAGGGTTCTGGAGCAGACCACGGACACCTGAGGCAATTGGCAAAGGCAGAGGAATGCGGGGAGGGGTCACGGGAAAGGCGAGGGCAGAGAATGTGCGGGGATGAGAAGCACTGTCCCGAAGAAACCCTCAGGTGTGCTCTGGGCAGTGGCTGCTTCCGGATAAATCTGTGGCCCTGTCGTGCCTGCTTCCTCCTCCATGCAAGCTCCCCAGCAGCCCGGTGTAAGGAGTGGGCTCAGGGGCTTCCCCCACTGCCCTGGTTGCCTCCTCTTGGGAAGTCCCCGAGGGCTGAATGCATAGAAGGCGTCCCCTGCTCACCTGTGGGCCGGGACAACTCCAGGTGGCCTCCCTGCAGGCACCCAATGGAAGGACAGCTCCGTGTTCCTGGCCTGCGCCCTGGGACGGGACTACTCTGGCCCTGCCACGTCCAGGCCTTTCCGAGTTTCTGCCTCTTGCACAGGCCCCGTCCTCTGGCTCTCTTCCAGCTTCGGGATCCCAGGGAGGTGCCCGAGTCGTGGACATTTTCCTCCTTTGTCTCCTGCCTGGCAGAGCTTGTCGGGTGGCATGACACCTGCCCCACCCAGCCTGGGGCCTGAAAACTGGGTGTGTGTGGCCATAGGCCCCTGGAGGGTGGCACCGGGTCAGGCTTGTCACAGAACTGGTGGTCACTTGCCCCCAGGTCCCCTGACCCTCAGTGCAGAGGCTGTGGCCTCAGGGAGCTGAGGCAGGAAGCTGAGGCAGGAAGATGCAGACAACCTCTCATCCTCAACCAGCAGCATCCTGGGGCACGGAGGGGCCCTGAGGGTGACCTCTTGGCCCACAGCCGGCAGACGCCTCGGAGAGGAGAGGAGCTGGAGGAAAGCACGACGACCCCTCCAGTCTCCTCTCCTCTTTTCTTCCATCTGGGAAATGACATTGAGCTGTCTCACTTAGCATCACTACATCCGCCCCTAAATGCACAGCAAACCACCCCTGTCTTTGGTGGTCGAGGAGGGCACTGACTCAGGACTGCCCAGACCAGCACATAGAACCCATCAGGCCACCACCAGACTGCGTGGCTTGGGGCTGGGGCTGGGGCTCCTGTCCTCCTAGCGAGAGAGGAGCGCGCCCCCACCCCGTGCCCCAGCGTTGTGCCAAAACCTCTGGCTCTGGAAGCGGGCACTCGTCTCCTGAGAAGTAGGTGGAGATCGTCTCTGTGTCTCCATCTGGAAATGGGGAATGGCAAGCCCACTGGTTCCGGGCAGCTTGGCAAGTCAGAGGCTTTCTCTCCTCTTAACAAAGCTGCCATCAGCTCCTTCTTCACTGAACTGCTGAAGAACAGTTCAGTAAACTGCTTCATTTAGGGAAGTGTCCCTCGGGTGCCTTTCGGTTACTCACGGGTAAGGCTAGTGGGAAAGTGGGACAGGTTCTGGTGGCCTGGCACCCATCTGGGCCCCTGTGTGGAGGAACAGATGGATCATTTGCTTGAGGCCAAGGGATACTTAGGAAAAAAGGGGTGGAAACATAGCCCTCTTCCTCCTGGACATTGCAATGAAATGTCCCAACACGGGAGGGCCCACGCGCCCCAAGGGGATGACTCCTGGCAAGAAGAGGGCAGAACTGGAGACCTGATGTCTCCCCAGGGCCTCTGTGTGCCTGCGGCATGGGATGTGGCAGGGGTAGAAGCTCGTGCCCTTGGCTGCCTTGTTCACGCCCTGTTTGGGGACATGACTGCTGACGTGAGCTGCATGAGCAGAGCCCAGTGCCCGACTCGCGGCCCCCTGCAGAGCTGGCGAGGGAAGACCAGCGTGAACACATTCTGCAGACGCCATGGCAGTGCCAGAGCCGATGGGCATCTCGACTTCTGGATTCTCCCATTTCTTTCCAACTGTGTTTTGAGTCAGAATTAGTGCTAGCACTGATACACCCCCCACTTCCTCGGGGGAGTAGGAAAAGGAAAGAGCAATGTGATTGCCTGCTGACGTGGGTACACAGGAGCCCAAGCAGCATGTACCCCCCAACCTAAAGATGTGTGTTTATTTAGAAAAACATCCAGATGATTATACAGCCAAAGGTTATCCGTCATTTTCTTTGGCTAGAGAGATATCAGGGTTATCATTTTTTTGGGGGGGGGTACTGGGGATCGAACTTGGGTCCTTGCGCTTGCCAGGCAGGCAGTGGAACCACTGAGCTAAATCCCTGGCCAGGGTTATCATATTTTAAAAAACATTTTTCTTCGTTTACAGTGCTGGGCCTTGAACCCAGGGCCTAGCACATTCTAGACAAGCACTCTACCACTGAACTATATCCTCAGCCCTTAATTCTTTTTTGTATTTTTCATGCTATTCTTTTCTCTTTGTTTATCTGTATTTTCTATTTTTTCCTACAGTGAACGTGTAATTTACTTGAATTATTAAAAACTGTAGCTAAAAAAAAATCATTATTATTCAGAAGCCCCAAGAAAAGTCTACATTATGGCTGCTTTCATTTATTCCAAGAAGAATGTGTTGTGTTTTGGAAAGATTTTTCTTAATCCTAAGTGGTTAAATTAGAAAAGTTAGGTGCCTATCAGGTTGTGCTCTTCTGTCTACAGAAAATCAACTGCATAGCGGGGGCGAGTGTGGGACAGAGGCAGAAGCCACGGTGGACACGAGGGAGACAGGTCGGGGAGGCGTGGCCGGATCTCGAAGCCTCTGCTGGGATGGCCTGGGTGTGGGTCTCCCGGGACCAGACCAGGCAGCCCAGATACGGAAGGCCCTCCCTCCTGCAGCCAGGCGGGCACCCCCGAAGGGACGGCTTAGCGGGTGCCGTCAGGGGATGGCCTCTGGCTCCAGCCGACAAAGGCGTTTTGTCTGCTGGTCATGACGTCACCTGAAACCCGACGGGAGCGTCTGTGAGGTGGGAAGAGTGAGGCACCTGATCCCGCAGGAGGCTCCAAGACCGAGCACAGGTGAGGGCCAGGGGAGGTCTGGCCAGTGAAGACAGGCAAGGCAGGGGGATCCAGGTTAGAAACAGGAATCTTGGGGAAGGGGACGTGGCACGGAAGCGCTGGCCTGTGTGATTGTGTGTGCAAAATTAGAAGAAGGTGTCACCATCAGAAAAAGGGTGACAGCTGACAGCCACTAGGCACTAGGGAGCTGGGTCGGTGGGACGTGAACTGGATGTTATTCCTCCTTTGCTCTCCAGCCAGCTGCCCCTGGGCCGCAGACAGCCTGCACCCATGTACGTGGGGTCCTGCGCCCCAGCAGTTACAGATGGTTTCCCAGGGCTGGCCATGGCCAGCAGGCAGCATCCAGAGGGAGCGTGTGGGTCTCTCGTGAAGAGCCCAGCTTCGCATGGCAGGGTGACTGGGCTGCTGGAGTGGCTGAGGTCCCAGCAGGGCTCTGACACACCAATGGCACTCGGGGCTGCCAGGCGGGGGACAAGGCAGAACCCCACGAGTGTGGGCAGGCAGCGCTGCAGGCCGGGCAGCCGCTGGGTGGGTGAGCGTGGGGTGGCCTGTCCCCACAGTGCCTCTCTGCCTACTCGGTTGAGCTGGGCAGAGTGCGTCTGTGAGTCCCAGAGACAGGACTGGCTGGCAGGTGTCACCGGGCTCAAGACTTCCTAATGCCTGCTTTTCCTGTCGGCAGTGTTTACGAATTTAAGTCTGCATTAGGACCGTGTGGAGGCATGGAGGTGCTGGTCCTAAATTTTCTGAGATGGGGCAGAAGATTTGCACTTTGTATTTCTTTCTTTCTTTTTCTTCTTTTTTTTTTTTTTTTTTGGTACCGGGGATCGAACTCTGGTCCTTGCGCTTGCAAGGCAGGCGGCGGAACCACTGAGCTAAATCCCCGGCCTTTCTTTCTTCTTTTTTTAACGCAGGGCCTTTTCACTGAGTGACATCCCCAGTCCTTTTTAATTTTTTCTTTTGAGACAAGGTCTCACTGAATCATTAAGTTGTCCAGGCTGAGCTGGAAGTGACGCTCCTCCTGCCTCAGCCTCCCGGACAGGGGGGATTACAGGTGTGCACCTCCACGCCTGACTCTGCACTTTGTTTCTAACGTGCTCCCAGCTGTTGCTTGACCAGTGGCCACACTGGATGGCACAGGAAGACCCTGTCTCCTGAAGCCAAGGTGACGCATGGGCTCAGCACGTGCTGGGGTCCTCCCCGCCGCCTGTCCCGCTCCCTCACACCCAGTCCCAGGCTCGCTTCCTGGCGGGATTTTACGCTCTTCCTCCCTCTTGTCCTTGAGCTCCCTGAGGAAGGACTGCCCACCCTGGGCAGCGGCAGGGCTGCGGCGATCCGTGGGCTGTGGCTCCCGGCCTCAGTGGCCCAGGTGCAGCCCTGGACCTAGGGAGGCTGCATCCTGACTTCCGGTCTGCACAGCCGTGTGAGGGGTGAGAGCTTGGGGAGTTGCAGAGCCGCCTTCCTCCCCGCGGAGACCCCGGCTGAGCCGCATCAGCCTCTCAGTCAGAGCAGATGAGTTCCCGCCTCAGGCCGGAAGTGGCCCCGCCCCTCCCTGGGTCTCAGATGCCCGGATGCCTCCTGGCCAGGAGAGGGTGCGGGGTCCGAGGAGGAGGAAGGTGTGCTCGCACCGGGGTGCAGCTGTTGGCTGCACTGTGCCAGGGTGGCGTGGGCCCCGGTCGCCCGCTGGTGCCCTTTAGCCTCAGGCCCAGATCTCTCTGCACTCCGGGACTGTGCTGGGCCTGTCCGGTGCCGAGCAGATGCGTGGCTTTCGGGAGGCCCCGGTGCCACAGGCCCTCAGGAAGGTGCCGCCTACGAACCCTGGGGCCGCCTCCGTTTCCCTGCTCTTCTGCTCCCCAGACAGGGACCGGGACGCGGCTGCTGTTGTAGCCGGAGCGCAGCCCAGCCTAGCAGGCGCAGGGGCCCAGCGCAGGCCACCCGGTGTCGTCCAGAGCTACCTGGAGGGGTGGAGCGGCGGGTCACTGTCCCTGCTGCAGCCTCTGCGGCCTCTGCTGAGACCTGGCGCCTTGTCTGCTGCCCCCCGGGCTGAGGGGCACATGGAAGAGATGGCGGAGGTGGCTCACCCCTGCCCAGCCACAGCCCAGGTGCCCCAGCTTGTACTTCTCTGGAGGCCACAGCCTGGCGGCAGGCGGCTCCGCTCCGGCCCTGCTGGCTGTGTGGCCTTCAGGGCCTCTTCCTCCAGTATGGACTGGCAGCTTCTGCCCTTGAGCTCCCAGGCGGCCTGGCACAGCCGGAGGCCTCCCCAGTGACTCTGCCATGGCTGCTACTGCGAATCACCCTGGCCGGGGTGGCTGGCCTCGGATGCCCGCGGGCCTGGCCCAGAGGGCGGCTGAGCTGGCCTGAGCCCTGGGAGTTCTGTGGACGCATCAGCACCTCTGATTCCGGGGGGAAGCCAGGGGCGCTCCCAGCCCAGCTTGGCTGTGGCCCTCGGTGGAGGCTCTGGTCAGGTGGGGCTAGCCGGGAGGTTATTTGGGGGCACAGGAAATATCTGGAGTCTGTGGGAATGGGAATTCAGGTCAGAGGTCGCCTCGCATTAAAATGGAAAAAGCCCCCTGTGTGAAGGGAATCAAAGGAGGTGAAGACATTTGCTCTTCCGGAGCCCCCGAGCCCAGATGTTAGCAGTTAAAATTCCTGCGGGAGTGATGGTGGCACAGGGGCAGCTCATGGGCCTGCAGGGACAGGAGAGCAGGGAGCAGCCAGGAGGCCTCATCCCCTGCAGGGCACAGACCCGAGGACTGCGGAGCTGAGGGCGTGGGCCTGCAAGGCCAGGTGCTGCTGGGGACAGGCACTCTGAGGTCGGGGCCTCCTGGCTGCCCCTGAAGGAAACAGGATCCCTACTCTGATTGGAGCCAGGACAGCTCAGGAGCTGGAGTGCCGGGTCCTGCAGATTTATGGTCAGAGCTCCCTTCTCTGAGGGCCGAGGTCTTCTGATCTGAGCGCAGGCTGAGAGGGGGACTCCTGGGTCTTAATCAGCATCAGCCCGTTGGACGCTGGCCGGGACTCTGGGACTCTGGGAGTCTGGTGCTTACTGCTCTGGGGCCTCCAGCAAAAACCACAGGAGGGCTATCAGCAGCTCATGGGGGTCCTCCTGCAGCCCCTCCAGCCTCAACCCTCCCTCTCCCTGGGGTGGGGTCACCCCTGCCCAGCCCTGGCCCGGCACTATGAGGACCAGAGCTGAGTCTGGTGTAAGTGGCAGTAGCAGGCAAAATAATAGACCTGCTCGGCCCAGGGTGTCGCTTGGCCCCGGGGGTTCATTCTGCTTTGTTCTCCTGTTTCTGGCTGGAGGAGGGAGGAAGTATGTATATGGGACACTTAGAAAGACACTGGGGGAAGTAGGGGAGGAGGGAGACACCTGAGACAGAGCACAGAGACAGACCGAAGGCAGAGAGCAAGGACAGGGCCGCACCCGCCCCTGCCCTGCTGCCCCTGAACCCAGCTGGGAAGTGCAGGCCTTTGGGTGTGGGCCCAGGCAGACCTGCCAGGCTGTCCTCTGCAGTGTGGGCGGAAGTGGCTACACTGGGCAGCCCACGTGGGTGTGGCCCTCTGTCTACAGCCCTAGAGCATCGCTCCATCCACCGTCTCCAGGAGAGGGCAGAGGGGAGGGGAGAAGGTCCCAAGAGGAGGAGTCCTCGGCCTCAGCTCAGGAGCCCACGCTGCAGAGTGACAGCGCCCGAAGGCCGAGGGAGACAGTGGGCTGGGGCAGATGTGGCAGAGGTTGGGAGGACTGGCAAGACGTGGGCCGCCTCACTGACGGTGTTTGCGCGTTGGACGACCTCTTCCCTGCCGGCTTATGAAGGTCAAGCTCAGCGCGTGTGGCTGATGAGCTTCCAGTACACAGCTGATGAGCTCTGTCAAACAGAATCATCCACATTCCTGCCTCCACACACGACCCCGGGGACCTTCAGCCCTCATCCCCATTGCAGCCATTCCCCAGGCCCACTTCAGACCCCGGCCCCTACACTGTGCTCTGTGGCCCAGCCTTTGCCTTTCCTGGAGTCTGCACAGGTGTGGAATAGCACACGCTCGGACTCTGCCTTCTCTCATCTCCCTGCCGATGCTGGCTCCACACTGTGCGAGTCCCCCCAGCGGCCATGGCCCCTGCATTCCGCTTCACCTCTCCGTGGACGGGCACCCTGAGCAGCCCACACCAGTGTGAAGTACAGGTGCGCCCTCCACTGAGAGGCTCACCTCACTCCCACTGCCCTGCCCAGGAGGGACAGGAAGGGACCCCAGAGCACAGGGAGGTGACAGCGGCCAGCGCCAACCCTGCGTGACCCTGGAGTGGGCAGGGCTGAGTGCAGGAGAACTTCCTGCACAGCCTCCAGGTGTCCGCAGGGCAGGACACAACCCCGGCCCGCTGAGAAACGCCACTCACAGAGGCCAGGTGACTGGCTCAGGATGGCAGAGCTGGCAGGGCTGTTAGTGTCCAGACGGGATGCTGGCCGTGAGTCTTCCCCTCCCCACGCAGCCTTCCTGCAGCAGGGAGGTTTTTCCTGGGAAGTCTCAGTTCCTGGGGAAGCAGGCGGGAGCTCCCTGAAGGCAGCAAGGGTCCTGCCCAGAGCGCCCGGGTGACCCAGGCGTGTGGTAGGCGGGGTCCCCCCCATGCCTGGGCCATCTCACCCAAGCTGGGGAGGGTGGACCTGGGCAGAGGCTGAGGTGCTGCAGCCGGGGCTCGAGGGCTGGCCAGGGAGAGGCTCCAGACAGATGTGGGAGCCTCCCACTGTCCCGGGCCTCCCCACCCCCCGTCCAGTTACTGCCTCTGCCTCTCCCAGGGGAGTGAGCCCTGGGGCTCGGGAGCAAGGCCTCGAGCTGCAAAATTACGAGACAAGTCCTACTCCGGCTCTGCAGCCCGCCGCCTCCTGGAGCGCTCTGCCTCTTTCTGGTTCCTTCCCCCTGTTCTAGAAGGGCTGGAGGTCCAGACCCTGAGTGGGCTGCTCCTGTTGCCAGCTGGCTTTGTGACTGGTCCCTGCTCCTTCCCGGCCTGCCCCTGTCCATCCTCTGAAGCCGGCTCGGCTTGGCGAGGAGCAGCTGAGAGGCTGCTGATCTGACTCTGGATCTCTGCAGGGCCAACGGTGACCGCAGGGGCTGGAGCAGGAGGGTGCGCTGTCCCTTGCATGTCCTGCGGCCTCTGAGAGCCCCTTTGCTCCAGGAGGAGGCGGGAGGGGAGGGGAGAGGTGGCCCAGCCCGGCCAGCAGGAGCAGGGCCGCTCCCAGAAACCAGGTCTGTGATTCCCCAGTGAAACCGGGAGAGCAGGCCTGGGGGCAGTCGCTCAGCTCAGCGTCTGAGGTTTTATGACGACCAGGTGGCTGGGAAAGGAGAGGTCTGTTCAGCCCTTGGCCGCCTCCTGCGCCGGAGGGGGAGGTGTCTCCTCAGCCCCAGCCCGCCCTCCTGGCCGCTGGCTGTGCGCCTGATGGAAGAGGCTGCCAGTATCCGTCCTGGGGAAGTCGAGGCACACGGGGGGGCTCTGGTTCTCTCTGCTCCTGCCACCCCAGGGCCTGTCTTCACGCTGAGAACCTGGCCCTGTGTCTCGAAGGCCAGACTTCCAGTCTGAATGGACCACAAGAGGATCCCCGCCTCTCGTTCTCCCATTCCTTTGAAAGTCCCTGAACACTTTCGCTTCACAGAAGGTGAACCCCCTCCACCCCTGTCCCTTACCAAGTCTCCTCCTTCCTCTGGGGCCTGGTCCCCCTTTGCTCACCAAAGTCCTCACCCAGTGGGAGGGCGGTGTCCCAGGACAGACCCCGGGAGAAGTGCCCTGTCCCCAGGGCTCTGCGGACTCCAGCCCAGAAAGCCTTTCCATTGCCATTGCGGCTGTGCCTGCTCCGCCAGCTCCAGCTGCAGGTACCAGCTGGCTTCTCAGACCCTCTGCCAGGTAAACGGCTCAGGCCTGTCCCCAGACTCCCTGTGCCACAGAGAGAGTCTTTCTCCTTCTTTCTGCCTCAGTCTCCACCAGTGGCTGGACATCACTGCTCAGCGAGCGCCTGGGAGAGGCTTGGGGCCCACGGACTTGGGCGTGGGGTGAGGTGAGGTGTGGTACAGCCAGGGCTTCGGTCCTGGTCCTGGTCCTGGAGGGGCAGGCGGCCGGCAGATGATGGTGAGCAGGACTGTAGGCTTGGGACCGGCCCGGATGGTCTTGAACTGGGACCAGGCTGGGAACCCGGGTCCAGACAGGGCTGTGGCTGGGGCGTGGGACCCACAACCCCGAACCCCGGTGGGCAGAGTCCACGGCAGCCGGGTTCCTGTCCACCCTGCTTTCCTGGCTTCTGCCTTTTGCTTGAAAATCTCCCTTCCTCCCTTTAAAAGGACAGTTCGGGCTCCTGCATCTTCTGCGTGTAAGTTTTGCTATGCGGGAGAGCTTTCTGTGTTCGGAGGCCCTCCCAGTTGAGGTAGAAGCAGAACTTGCCCCAGGCTCCTTCGGAGGTGGCGGTGACCAGCTCTCCAGCCCAGGTCCCTGCAGGGGAGCCAGCAGCGAGGCCTGGCCTGCAGCCCTCAGGGGCGGAGCTGACCTCCTGCTGGAGTAGCATCTGTGAGGCAGCACCGCTGTGTCCTCCCAGTCAGCACCTGCCTCTGGCTTGGGTGGTGCTCTTCTCCCCATCCCAGCCTGACTCTCTGGCCTCCTGGGATTCTGTGAGCTTTATAAGGCCCTTTAATGGCCAGCCCCAGTGGGCTGTGTCGTTGCAATCCCCATCCCTCCCCTCCGAGGCTCTGCCACTCGGAGAAACTCTCCAGGCAGAGGGGATGCAGAAAGGAACGCCAGGCAACAGTGCGAGGTATTAGCCCTTCAAACCACCCTGAGACTACAAAACACGTACACCCAGCCTCTTACTGGCTCCAAGCTAATGCACGTTTCGGTTGTTCGGGTGCTTTCAATTTCTCTGGTGTGGTGGGTTGTGCTTTGCTATGCATTTAAATGAGTTGGCTCGAGGCCCTGTCACACATGAGGGGAAGACCCAAGATGAGCCCCCTTCCCAGTGTCTGCAGCGGGGCATGGGGGTAGTTAAGTTATTCATGTCCCTTCTGTCTCCAACGTTCTGCTTCTGTTTAGTTTCTTCTCTCCCCTTCCCTCCTTTTTGGTACTATGTCAACCCCACCAGACAGCCTAGAGATCTGCTGCTGCACAATGCACACCACCCCAAGGCCGAGACCAACAGAAGGCCGAGACCACCAACTCCAGGCTGTGTGCTGACAATTGTGAGCAAGAAAAGGGGCGAGGGAAGTGACATCACAGTGTACAATCTTGTCTCTTGCATTTTTTAATTATAAGTATGTTATGCATACAGAAAAGTGCATAAAACATAAATGTAAACTTAACAAATTATTGTAAGGTGGAAACTTATGTAACAACCACCTAGGTCAAGAGAGGTGGCCAGGTCCGCAAGGACCTCTCACACATCCTGCCAGAAATCTTTGAGGTGAAATATTCTGCAGGTTCAGAAGACCGGGCAAAGCAGATGGAGGCCGTTGAAAGCATAACCCTGTGGACACTGCGCCTCCTAGATACAGGGTTGCTAGTACCCAGGAAGCTTCTGTGTGGCTCCCCCATCAGACCTCCCTCCTTTCCCTGGCATTCCCTCTTTCTGACTGACCACTGTAGCGTAGCGCCACACCATGTCCTATCTCGGTTCCCTGGAAGGAGACTGCCCACAAGCCAGGCCTGGGGAGGGGTCACAAAGGGACTGCCCACAAGGGTGTGAGCAGAGTCGTGGGAGGCCACAGGGAGCATGGGGAAGCCTCTGGGCTGGGAACCCGCTAGCCACGGCCACCCTTAGACCTGGAGGATCAAGAGGAGGGAGCATTAGCAGAAGCCCACGGGAAGCCCAGGAGAGGCCCAGGCTGGCTTTGATAGAGTGTGATGGATGAGTAGGCCGTGGACATCTGACTTCCTGTTGCTGCCTCCTACTGGTCAAACCCAGCTGGACATCAGGGAACCTACAGTGGAGCCGGCTGGGGTTGTCGGTAAGGGTCAGCTTCCCGGGTGGGAACGGGGTGCAGAAAGGTGCACCCTCCACCTAGAGGAATCACTACTACTGCCGGTCGCAGGCTCAGAGAAGACATGCTGAGCAGGGTCTGGGGACTGCAGTCCGGCTTCAGCCCTTGGACCATTCCCTAAAGCTCCTCTGGGCACTGCGGCCCAGGGCAGGAGCTGAGGAAGAGCAGGCTGGGTGTGGCCAGGCCCTGCACACCTTGCTGCCCCGAATCTTCCTCCTAAGCCCAGCTTCTCAGAAGCAGGGCAGCAGGCGAGGACAGAGTCCACGGCACACCAGCACACGGCCACGACCAGGCAAGGTGGGTGGGAGTCCGCACCAGGCTCGGCCCTCACCTTCCTAGGATCAGGCTCTTTCTCTCGCCTGTCCATTGCCCAGGACCTGTTGCTCTTGTCTCCTTTTTTCCCTGAGAGTTGTGATTTTGTGTCTTGCCTTTTCTTCTGGAAGCTTTGCGGAAAAGTATGATTAGATGTGTCCATAAGGTGCCGCTTGGACTGAGAACCTCACTCTTCCTGCTCTTCCGGCCCCTTCCCCAGCACTCCCGGAAGTGGGAGCTTCTCTGCTGTCCCCTCTTCTCCAACAGCAGCTTCTTTTCCTGTTCCCTGGTTGCCCCCTGCCCCTCTCCCCACCCCATGCACCGTGCCTGTCTTCCTCCTTGTGTGGGTGCGGCCCTGTCTGAGGCCTGTACACGGCAAGGACAGTGGCCCGAGCTGGAAGACAGCTGAGGGAAGGAGGGGGAGGGGGAGGGGGAGGGCGGGGGCCGCCCCCGCCCCCGCCCTGGGAGTGGAGATGCAGGGCCTGAGTGGCAGCTTGCTGCCGGGAGAGCGGGCCCCTGGGCAGAGGCTCCCCACCAGACAGGCTCAGACGCACCTGGCATCTGTGGCCAGTGCCAGGCTGCAGAGCAGGTGGGGGCCCAGAGAGTGTGCCAGCTGGCGGGACCGTCAGGGAAGAGCAGGGCAGGGCAGGGAACCGTCGACTGAGCTGAGCCCTTGCTGGTGGTGGGAGATGGGGAGGCAAAAGTGTCCAGGCCACCACGCTGCCTGCCTCCTGTGTGGCGCCTCCATGTGAATTGGGCAGAGCCGCCCGCTCTGGGCAGGTGCGGCCTGGGCAGCCTGTGGGGGCAGAGCAGGCGGATCTGAGCCTCCCTCAGCTGTGGGCAGGCGCAGGCCAGCACAGCACCGTCAGCAGCAGGCAGGGGAGGGGCCCCCCAGAGGCCGGGTCCTAAACCCAGAACTGCCTTCCAGGCCTTTGCAGATGGGACTGCACTGAGATAATTTCATTGTCTGGTGTGGCCCAGTGAAACCAGAAGGTCCTTACAGGAGGGCAGCAGGAACGGCAGAGGCGGAGGCCAGAGGGTGAGACTGAGAGATGCTGTGGCCCTGTGGGTTTGAGGGTGGCAGGAGGGCGCCGGCCGCTCCCCTCCGGAGGCTGGAAAGGCACGGAAGCGGATTCTTCCCCGACCTCCAGGAGGCTCATGACCTGCTGGCCTCTTGGTTTCAGACCCTAAAGAGCTACTTTGGAATTTGTGACCCCCAGGGCTATAAGAGGAGACGTCTGTGGTTTAAGTTTGTGGCAGCTGCTTGCAGCAACAATAGCAACTAATTCAGGAACCCGCGCTGGGCTTGGAGCCAGGGTTGGGTGTGTGGATGTGGACAGGAGCTGACTGCAGTCAGGAGTTCAGGGCCTTTGTGGGCCCTCGCCTGAGTCTGAAGGTGGCCCAGCCCCTGAGCTAAGAACAGGCAGAAGGGTTCCGGGAGGCCCCGCTGGTGCAAGTGCTGGGAAGCAGAGCCTGGAGACCTGAGACCCAGGGAGGGCAAATTCCTCCTCTCCCCTGTGCCCTCTCTTCATGTCCTTTCCTGCCTTACCCAAGTCGGGTCAAAGGCTCCGGAGGGCACCGAGATAAGGAAGTGACTTGGGAGAAACAGTGCTCTGGGGAAGTTCCTGGGGTTCAGCCGCAGAGGGGTTATTGGCTTCCTGCACGTGCTCAGCACGCTCGCGCACACACATGGACATGCACACCCACGTCCCGGGAGGGGGTCGGCATGCCTGGGGCCTTGTTCCTCACAGGCCTCCCGCCTTCTGGGGCTGGGGAGGGGCTCTGCCCTCGAAGTCACAGGCCCCCAGGCCTCCAACAGCGCCTCCCCCTTGGGACACCCAGGGCAGACCCCAGAGGTCCGCCCTGGGAGTGAGGACCAGGCAGTGTAGTCCACAGCAGCTGTGGTGTGCACAACCGCCTCGGCTCAAGCTCAGCCCCTCACAGCCACCTGCTGTTCTCCGAGGTCCCTCTGCTCCCAGCTCGGCAGACACCTGACTTCCTCGGGCCAGGCACCTCTCCCGGGGTGTCTCCTTCTGCTCCCCAGGTCTACATCAGCAGACACCTTCCTCTGGGATGTGCAGAGCACAGACTGCAGTAACCCAGCTCCTCTGCAAGAAGGCAGAGAAAGAGGCCTGGGATGTAGCTCAGTGGCACCGTGCCTGCCATGCAAATGCAAGATCCTGAGTTCAATCCCCAGTACCGAAAAAAGAAAAAAAAAAAAAGAAGAAGCCAGAGAAAAGCCCAGCCGGCCCTGGCCGCAACAAGGCCACAGGTTTGCTCAGAAACCTGAGTGCGGCAGGCTGGGCAGCAGGCAAAGCCTGGCCAGGACCTGGCATCACATGAGGATGGCAGCCAGTCTTCCCAGCTGGAGACTCTGTCACCTGTCGCTCTTAACAACCAGTCCAGAACGCTGCAACCATCCAGGTTCTCCAAGTTGACTGCAACCTGCTGGGCAGCTACTCTGCTGGGCTTGCTTGGGAGTCTCACACAGTCGCTTCCGGACAGAGCCTGGGGCTGGAGTCACCTGGAGGCCCAACCAAGGTGCTGGGTCAGCTGGGCCCACATGCTCTCCCAGGGCCCAGGTAGCCTCTTCGGCAGGGCGTCTTATGTGACTCAGGGCTCTCAAATGTGAAAGACAGGAAGTAGAAGAGGTCACACAGCCTGCTGCACTGCTGGGAGCAGTGGGACCCTTAGGAGGCAGGGCAGAGTGGAAGTTTGGTCCCTGGGGCATGCCCTTGGGGATATCTGTCTGTCTCCCCTTCCTCGCTCTTTCTGCTCCCTGTAGCCTTGGGGTGAGCAGACTTCTCCACCGCATGCTGCCCTCAATGATATGCTGGGCAGCCATGGGCCCAAAGTGGCAGGGCCACCACGGATGGAAACATAGCAAGACATGAGTCAAAATAAATCTTCCTCTTTTTAAATTGATTTTCTCAGGTATTTTTTTCACAGCGATGGTGAAAGCTAATTCCACACCTCAGGCCTCACCAATCGTAGAACCCGGACTCTCTCGCCATAAGGGTGGGCTCAGAAACGGGTATTCGAGCCCACTCCAGGCCGGCCAGAGCCTCCCAAGACTTTTCCACTGCAGCTCTCAGGAAGGACACATTTCTGGCACACACCCTGCTGAGGTCAGTGTGGCCTGCTGCGGTGGGAGCCCAGCTGGGAAATCTAGCTTCTGGATCCCGCGCTGCTTGAAGCCAGACAAACTGACTTTCTCGTTCCATGGGTGAATGCATTACCTTTTGTTGTACCCTAAAGGGTCTAATTTGGAGTGTCTTTAAAAACAAAACACAGAGAAAACCCTGTTTCCTCTCTGCCTCCGTTCCACGCCTCTTCGAGGCCTAGCTTACCTTCTCCTCAGCCACAACTGCGCAGACTCTGGCTCTGACTGCCTTCCCTTGACTGTTTGCCTGGGACAGCAGCTCCGGGAGCAGTGGCTTCTGAAGCCTTTGCTGATCTCCCTGGAGCTCCCAGGCCTGGTGTGCGAGCGGGCTGTGAGGATTCGGGCCCTGGGATTGCAGCCCCGGGCAGCGCGGGTGGGCGGCTGAGGGCAGAGGTGGGTGTGGTGAGCTGTGAGCAGAGCAGACGGGACAGCGTGGTGGGTGGGTGCAGGGCGGGAGCGGAGAGGCCCTGGCAAGTCCCTGCACAGGGCCCTTGAGCCCGGCGGAGCTTCCCCAGCATCCTCTGCAGGGCCTGGGCACGCGGGCCTCGCACTGCCCCTCGGCCCAACGGGAAGGCCTTCCCTTTGCATCCCAGCCTCACCCCTTCAGCTCAGTGCATTTCTCCTCCCCAGCCCCGGTGCAAGCTGCTGCTGGAGGAACGAGGGCCAAATGGAGAGAGCCCAGCCGACGTCCGGCGGGAGCCCCTACCTTCCTCTGCAGCCCAGGTGGAAGGGGTGCCTCCTGCAGCCGGGGGAGGTGGCTCGAAGCCTGGCTCCCTGTGCTCCGGGGCTGCTGTCTTCTAGCCCCTTCTGAGGACATGGTCCTGCCCCGACTCGTGCCTGCCTCCTTATCCTCAGGTCTCCGCTTGGCGTCCTTTTCCCGGAAGCTTCCCTGTGCTCGAGTAAGCGTACACTGGGCAGGTGCCCTTCCACGTGCGGAAGTGCTCATCCAGTGCCTCCCAATACGAACGTGTCTCTTCAGCTCTTTCCCTGGGTGGGGGACCGCCTCCCCTTCCTGCTTGGCCTTGTCCCCTTGCCCGCTCGTGTGGCTTCTTTACTCAGCGGTGCCCAGCGGGACGCCTGCTCAGGTGTGGGGCACCTTCTCAGCACAGAGGGGTTGGAAATGTTCCCTGCCCTCCTGGGGCTGCCCCTGCAGGGGAGGGAGAGGCAACCAGCAGGAGACACACACATTCCCAGAACAGAATCCTCTGCAACAGGGCTGCCAGGAAAACCCAGGTGAGCGCCAGCCAAGGTCACTGGAGGCTCAGAGAGAGCTCTGCTGTCAGAGGTGATGTTTGAGCTGAGGTGAGCAGACATCCCGGGGCGAACATGCCAAGCAGAGGGAAGAGCTGAAGAGATGCAGCAGTCTCCTGCTTCCCAAGCTTGCACCAGAGATGGAAGCTGAAGAAGAGGAAGAGCGGGGAAACTGAGGTCAAAGAGCAGGGTTTGGAAGGAGCAGCGTGCAGGTCAAGGCGAGGAATTCAGACTTCGTTCAGTAACATCCAGAAGAGACATCACCTTGAAATTCTAAAAGGCCATTTTGGCTATTATGGGTTGAGTGAATTGATTGTGGGGAGCAACAACAAAAAAGGAAAATTAGGGGATTGTAAGAGGCAGGGGATGGGTCGGACCAAGGGGGCTCCGACAGAAATGGAGGGGAGAGAAGGGGTGGGTAGGTCTCTCCACTCACAAGGGGGTTAGGTCCCAGGAGGCCCCGTCACACCCCAACCCACGGACATCAGTGCCCAGCGCCACACTGGGAGACCTCTCGGCTCACGCTGGCTGGGATCTGCGGCTCCTCGCCACAGTCCAGCACCCCCAGCCAGGGAGGAGGCCAAGGCTCAGAATTTAAAGCAAGGTTTTCTCTGAATGCTTATTACTTGCACACCATCGTAAAGTTGGAAAAATCACGCGTGGAACGATGATAAGCTGAGGACCATCTATACGGACTGGAGTCTGGACGGCCCGACACCTTCCATCCTGGACACCGTGGAAAACTGCGTGTGCGACTGCCATTATCAGGACAGGAAAGATAGGCTGAGGTGGACACAGAAATAGACAGTTGTGCTTTATCCGTTCGTGCGGCTCACCTTGTAGCCAGCTGAGGGAGCCGACAGGCAGGTGAGAGCCTGTGACTTCCGGGCAGAGAGGCTCAGCCCAGGCGGTTTTCAGAGCTGTGGTGAGATTGCCTAGATAGAGGCAGAATCTAGAGCCCTTGGAGGGGGACTGAGCCCACCGAGGAGCCGAGAGGCCGGGAGTGTGCGAGAGAGAGGCCCAGGAGAAACTCACGCCACAGACTCAGCCAAGCACTCACATGCTGCCGGAGGACCCAGCCAGGTGACCGACCGGGAAGCAGCCCTGGCTCCTGCGCGTGAGCTCTGCTGGGCACCTTGACCCAAGCTGTTTTGGTGGAGTGGTGGGGGCAAAAGCTCAGCTGGAGCCAGGCCTGGTGGCATACACCTGTCATGCCAGCACGGAGGAGGCTGAGGCAGGAAGATTCCCTCGAATTTGAGGCCAACCTGGACTGCACAGTGAGTTCAAGCCCAGCCTGAACTGCATAATGAGACCCTGTTTTAAGGAGAAAAAAAAAAGCCCAGCTGGGGAGGGTGTGGAGAAGTTTAGGCAGCAGTGAGGTCCCATTCCACGTAATGATGGCTTGGTCCCAGCAGTCAGCATGGATGATGCGTCAGTTACTTTTTTCTTGTTGTTGAGACAAAACACCTGATACCCAAAGATAGAGGAGGAGAGGTTTACTTAGCTCACGGTTTGTACAGGTTTCAGTCCATGATCACTGGCTCCAAGGCAGGGTGACGTGGCAGCCAGGCCTGGCAGAGGAGAAACAGTCCGTGGTGGGGAGACAGCAGCAAAAGCAGCACAGGAGGGAGAGGGCCCTCAGCAGAGTCTTTCGGCCCCTTTGATCTGGTGCAGGAAACTTGGGGCGGGAACACAGGCACCCTCAACCCTCGTGCCCCTCAGCCTGGCACTGCACCACCCACGACTATAGCAGGCTGTGGGGCACGTCGAGACACAGCCACAGCAGCTGGTGACTGTCCCCTACACTGATGCAGCCGAGACGTTCCTACTGCCTAGTATTTTCACTGTGCCTTTCTATGTTTAGCTCTACGGTGCTACCTTATCACCTCTTGTTGATTGGTTCCAGGACGCACAGCAAGCACCCAAACAATGAGTTCCGAACAAACTGCCTTGGCTGGAAGGGACAGCGTCACACGCAGACAGTCGAATCCAACACGTTGCAGCCTGCGTGTTGAGTATCACACAAACAGAGAGGACCAGGATGAAATGTTCCTGTTGGATTGCATCAGCGCGGGACTTGAGTGGCAGAGCAGCCGAGCATCAAGTCTGATTGTACTTGGATGCCGGGAGCTGTGCAGGTTGGCACCTTGGCACCTAGTGCGCAGCGTGAGTGCACTCTGTCAAGTCCATGCAAGGACACGTTCACAACAGTCACCTGTGATGCCTTGCGCAGAATGTATCCCTGTCATTGAGCAACCTGGGCACAGTGGCTGCTGGAGGGGGAGGTTGGATTCGTGCTTGCAAGGAGCTGGGAGCTCCTGGATCCCGTTCATGAGGGATGGGAAAGCTCCTGCAGAGCACAGGCAGGCAGGCATGGCACAGGAGGAAGATGCAGGACAACTTCCTGAGACAGGTCTTGTGCCCAAGAGAGGGGTGGGCCCAGCACAAAGGTGGGCCTGGTTTGGATGGGAACTGAGGCCACGAGCAGCAAGGTGGTGTGGATGCAGGGAGGGAGACTCAGCTCGGGGAGTGGGAAAGGGAGGGATTCTGTCCCCGGGCTCTGTTTGCTCAGTGTACTAGAGAGCCGGATCCACTCAGGGATGAGGGAGCAGGTGGAGTGAGAGTCCCAGGGACCTATGGGGAGGCACAGTCAGGTGCTCCTGAGGCCCTGATGCTTGGGGAGTGCTCAGCCAGCAGGCTATGTGCGTCTCCCAGCCACATGACGCCGGCACGGAGGAAAAGCGGGCAGCCCAATGGGTGGAACAGGGCCCTCACCATGGTGGCACTGCGTGGCCTGCTGGTGTTGGCCTGTCCAGCAGAGAAGTCTGTTCCAGCGCTGGTACCCGTGGGGGGTCCCGGCCCCCAGCAGGGCAGCCCCTCAGGGCCCAGAGGACCGGCCTGGCCCTGGCGAGTGAGATCACAGCCTGGGTGCGTGTCCTGGCCCGCCCTGCACGATGCACGGAAGTCTTCCCACGGTGGGCCAGGAGCACAAAGACAACACAGTGTGGGGCTGGGGCCCGGCCTGGATGAGACAGGAAGAGAACAGGCTGTCTGGGACCCAGCCCGGCCACAAAGAGCTCCTCAGAAGGAGTTTTATGGGCTGCTGTGAGGTCTCCTCCCTCGGCATCAGGCACCCGCCTCCAGAGAAAGGGCTTCTCCACACCGCGCTAGTCATCCACCCTGCGTGAACAGCGGGGCCTCTCCAGCTTCCTCCCACCCCGTCAGAGCCTTGCTCAGCACCTGGCACAGCAGGGCCTTCTGAGTTCTCGATGAATAAACAAGCAAATGTTCACACCCGGGCCTGGGTCATCCCAGGAGCAGACCTGCACCTCGCCCTCTGGCCAGGTCGTCACCCCGTGGTGGTATTCGTGGTCTCAGGTGCCCAGGCCGAGGCCCCCAAGCAGCAGGGCCACCCCAGTGATGGCCAGGAGGCCCAGGGCCAGTGTCATGCCCAGCGTCACACCTGGGGCAGCTGCTGTGTCCCGCGGGGATTCCAGTGTGGTGTGGCACTCGGAGAGCTGATGAAGGCTGCCCAGACCATCTGCCCTTTGCTCTCCAGTCCTGCTTCAGCTGCTTCCACACCCGCTCATGGCCCTGCTCAGCTGGAGGAAGGAGGCGAACCCCAGTCCCAGTGCTGGACGGAGCCAGAGAAGCTGACCCCAGGGAACGCTTGCTGAGCACTCCTGAGCTGCTCCCCAACTGGCCCCCAGCCATAGAAGGCAGATGAGGGACCATGGCTGTCCAGTCCTGCTGGGCAGGGCCAGGCCACACCGCCAGTGCTGACCAGAGAGGCCAGAGTGTGGGGGAGCCTGACAGGGTGGGAGAGGAGCACTCCCTGTGCAGCAGGGCCTGGGTCCAGGGAAGCCTCTGTGAGGGCTCTGCGGGCCAGAGCACAAGCCAGGGGCCCTGTCCGTGAGCCTGGTGACCCCAGGTGACCACATTAGTCTCCTTGGCTGCCATAGGAAAGCGTAGGACCACAGACTGCAGCTCCAGCCACAGAAGTCTCCGTCTTCTCATTGCAGAGCCCAAGGCCTGGGGCCACAGCATTAGCGTGTGGTTCTCCTCCCCGACTGTGCGTGGCTATGTCTCCTCTGCCTCCTCACGAAGGCTGCCTTCTCCCTAGGGGCGCAGCCAGGTGAGATTCAGGCCCCACCTTCAGGGTCCATTTCATCCTTATGACTGCTGTAAAGGCCCTGCCTGTGAGTGCAGCCACCTTTGAGGCCCTGGAGCTGACTGGGGGCTCACAGGTGGCTGTGGGAAGGCTCAGTTCAGCAAGTGATGGCCTGCGGGCCGAGTTGTAGAACTGACACCAGCACCGGTGCCAGGCCCCGTGCATGCACATGTATGCAGGCCGAGGCACTTGCCTGTGCGTGTGTCTGTGTGCTGTGTGAACACATTCACATATGCGTGCTCAGTGTGTGTAGCGTGCATGCGCCCAGCAGCCTGCTATTCACACCCCATCCAGGTCGGCTTTCCTTGGCTCACCTGATTTCCCCAGCCCAGGAGAAGGCTGGGCAGGGCAAGCCTGTTTCATGGTTGGCCTGAAGGAGCCAGGCCAAGGAGCAGTTGGGCGGTGCTGGAGCCTCCGCCCAGGCCGCTGGGGTCCTGGACTCCTGTGCCCTTTCCAGGGCTCACTAGCAAGGGTGTAGCCCGCAGCAGCCCCGCCATGCAGGAGGAAACAGTGCCCCTCCCTGGAGGCAGGGTGATTCACGAGACCCCAGTTTCCAGCTAACCACAGCTGCTTATCTGCCCTGACTCACGGTTATCAGGCTCCGACAAGCCCAGTGATTTGTCCAGGGTCTGGCTCCTCAAGTGGCCCAACCCCCAGGGGGCCCTGTGGGTCAGGGAGCCTCCCCAGGGCTGTCGGAGGGGCTCCCGAGGTAGGGCACACCAGGCCGCTCCACCCTGGCAGCTTCCGCCTCTCCCAGGCTGGAGGCACTCAGCCTTGCTCCACACCCTGGGCAAGGAGAGCTCAGTTCGCAGGAGCTACCCAGGGAGGGATGGGAGCCATCGAAGGCCAGGAGGGTGCAGGGGGCCCAGGTGCTGGATGCCCCTCTCCTGGACCCCAGGCAGGTTGGCACGGTGGCTACAGAAGCTGTTCTCTAACTGGCCCCACCAGAGCAGCATCTTGACCAGAGGTCAGGCAGACAGAGGCCTCGCTCAAGGCCTGGCTGGAAAGCCATTCATGATGCTTCCAAGGGGCTGGACTCTGCCAGAGCCTACCCTTGTGGCCTCAGCAGGCTGGGAGGCTGGAGGGCAGGCCCTGCCTTCACCTGGCTGCAGCAGGTGAGGGGTCCCTGGGGCGGGGCTGTGGTTGAAGAGCTCATCTTTGATGCCCAGGCTCTTCCAGCCCAGCAAGAACGTAAAGCCCCTGAGCAGGGGCCTCAGTGGTCTCCCCTGCAGATGGCTCTGATCCTGGGTTGTCACCTCTCCCTGGCCACAGTGGCCTGTGAGCTGACGGACAGGCTTGTGTCCCCATCACCATGGGAGCCAGATGCCTGGGCTGTTTGGGATCTCTTCTCCTTGCAGTGCTCAGGCCCATCCCAGTCCAGCCAGGTAATGGTGACCAAGGGCCACACGCTGCTGGAGCTGGACAGTGCCCTGGTCCTGTGTGGACGGGTGGGCTGTCCGCCCACCTGCTTGTCAGCGCGCAGGGCCTCTGTCATCGCTGCCACGCCCAAGCAGACACTCAAACACAGTGTTGCAGAGCCGGTCGGCAAGTGAGTTCCTGTCCCCTCCCGCGCAGTGTTGGTGGAGCACGTGACTCCTGCGGGGCCCCTCCCTGCTCACCAGGAGCCCAGGGGCTGCTTGGGGGGCGGGGGGAGGCTGCAGGTCTGCCTGGCCCGCTGCAGGAGACGGGCCTTCCAGGACACGGGTACTGACATGGGCCCCTGCCAGTAACTGAACCTGACTTCCGCGACGGAGTCCAAGGCTGGGCTCTGAACAGTGACAGGGAGAGGTGCCGACCGGCCGGCCAGCCTGCAGCCTGAGGCACGGGAACGTGGCCTTTGGCCCCCGTGGGCTGCATGGGGAGCAGGTGGGGCCGCTCTTCTGCAGGAGCCCTGGGCCAACCTGGCTGTGGCATCTGCCTGGGTTTCCAGAGCTTGTGTTTCGTGGGCCCTGCACTCCTGTGATGGACAGGACAGGGACCGTGGGCCACTGCTGGGTCTGCAGAGGCACAGCAGGCGGGAGAGCGAGGTGCAACCCGCCCTCCCGGGGAGAAGGTGGCTCCCTGGGTTGTGAGGAGCTCGAGGGCTGCGGAGCCAGAGGGGAGCTTGTGGGTAAGGCCCAGAGGAGCGGCTGTCCTGCTAGTATCAGCCCTGCTCTGCCGGAAATTCCTGGCCTGCCTGGCCCTGCGAAGCCCCAGGCTGCAGGAAACCGGCCTTTCCTGCCCGGTCTCCTTGCCCTGGTCCACGGGCGAGTACAGGCGCTCTCTGGCTCTCACCCGAGCACCTGGGGTGGGGCTCCTGCTGGTCCAGCCCATCACCTTTCCCTTCTTCCCTCTCCCCGGTGCAGCCCTACGTGGTAGGCAGTCTTGGGTTCAAATCCTGGGCCTGGCCTCTGATCGCCCCAGCCTGATTCCCTGGTCTGTAACCGGGGAGGGCATTACCGCCCGGAAGAGGCAGGCGCGGCCCCTGCTGCAGGAGCGTCCTGGAGGGGTAGCGCCCAGCTCTCCCATCCCTACAAGCCCATGGTGGTGCCCTGGCTGGACCCTGCCAGGTCTTGGCCGTGCCCAGAGTTTGGCCCGGGCTTCCCGTCAAGGCCCTGTCTCGTCTCCTGCTCCCACAGCCAGTGGCCCCCACCCCTAGAGCTCTGGATGGGCATTTGGGCCCGCTGGAAAGGGGCTGCCCTCCCTCCTTCCCTTCCCCTGGTCCCCGCGTTCTGCCCCAGCTCTCCGAGGGCCCGGAGACGCAAGCAGAGGAAGTGGACTCACACCCAGCCGGGTCACAGCAGGCCGGCCCGGGCACCCTCCACAGACCCTCGCTGTCCCCTCGAACAGCAGGTCTTGAGCCCGAGGGCCGCCTGGTGAGTCCAGGCCTGAGGTGAGGTGAGCTCTGCTCCTGGCATCCGTGAAGGCCAGCCCTGCCTCTGTCTGCTCAGGCCAGGCCCGCGTGTCACGGGAGGCCTGCAACTGGGGCGGGGGCCCAGAAGAAGGCCGGAGCACAGATGGGATGGGCGGACACTGTCCCACCTCCCCAGGCTCTGCTCAGTCTCAGGAGCTAAGCCGGGCAGTGCTTGCTGGGTCGGGCTGCGGACAGCTCCTGGGTCGCGTGGACACACTGTGCTTTCCTGCAGGGAGGTCTCAACTGGATTCTCAGGGCTCTCAGGCTTGCGACTGCGGCCTCAGGAAAGAGGTGGGGAAGAAGGTGGACAGTCCTGGGGCGCTGGCTGACTCGGGAACTTCAAAGGCAAAATTACCTCCAGCGAGTCCGAGTCACAGCAGCTGGTAAGGGGAGCATGTGAGATGCGCGTGCAGGCAGAGGCGGGCAGAGCCCATGAACCGGCCAGCAAGCGGGGCCTTCAGGTCAGCAGGGTCCCTACTATGCACCCCTGTGCCCAGCTGGTCCAGCGTGGCAACAAATTATACATTTTGAGAGCAGCTGGACAGGGAGGTCACCACAGCCCTAACCGACCCCATTCCTTTAGATGAGAGTTGGGGAGATGAGCAAGCCTTGCTGCCACCCGGGTTCCTTGTGGCTGGTTTCCGAAGGGACAACCGTCAGCGTGGCTGCAGGAGGGGTCCTTCTCAGAGCCCCTGTTTGCCTGTGTCCCTCTCACCTCCAGATAGGAAGCTCTTCCAGGGAAGCCTGCCTCTGCATTTGCCAGACACCACCTCACAGTGTGAACCACTTCCCCTCTTCTGGACATGCCTCCCACCGAGGAGTGGGTCACCCTGTACCTCGGGAAACTGTGATTGCCTTGAGCAGAAGTCACCAGAGAAGTGACACTGCATGACTCGCAGAAGTGGGTCTCAGAATGGGGCTCCTCCTGGGAGCCCAGTGTCCGTGCTGAGTGAGCTCTCCACGAGGCCTAGCGGACCTCCAGCACCAGCCACCAGACCTGTGCCGGGGGCCCTCCCAGCACCGACCGACCGAGTGGGCAGCACCCGGCTGGACCCTGAACCGGGTGAGGCAGAATGGACACGGCCTCCGAGCCGCTGACGGCCGCACATCCCGAGCTCTGGAGGACAGGGCAAGAAGACCCTCACCTCTCAGGCCTCTCTGTGGTCGAGGATGGAAGTCCACTCCTCTTCCCACGCTTCCACCTCAAGTCCGAGCCTTCCTAACCGGCGAGAGACTCGGCCTCTCCCAGTAGACCCAAAGGCCCAGCCGCTGTCCGCCCGGCTCCCAGGACGTTATTCTCCCTGGCGTTGGTGCGAGGCGGACACCTTCACCGCGCTGCTCAGGTGCAGGGCCCGACTCTGCCACCTGCCGTGCCGCATGCCTGTGCCTCAGGCCCCCCAGCTGTGGAGCAGATGACTCTCACCTGCCCCGCCAGGCTGGGGTGAGGACTGGGGGTCTTCACAGCCAGCAGACTGTGACACCCGGCTGAGGCAGCCTGGGAAGATGACGCACACCAACTGCCCCCCTCCCCAAGGTGGCCAGGCTTCATCCAGGCACTGCTTTCAGCACCCTGCACACCCTTACTTGAAAATCACAACGGCATGAATGAGACATGACTGTCACCTGCAGAGACACAGAGTCACGTTCCCAAGGCCACAGAGCGAGTAGCTGAGCTGGACTCGAACCCAGGAAGTCTGCCCTGGAGCCCATGGAGCCACACTGCCCCTGGATGGACATTTCACTCTGCTTCCGGTTGCCCAGGCCAGGCCCACCCCTTCCTGGAGTAGAACTGGAGAGAGCTGGGCTTAAGCCTCAGTGAGCCCAGCTCTGAGCCCTGGAGCTGCAGCGTGCTGAGGGGAGACCGAGGAGGAGGAGGACGACAGCCACCCAGCAGCTTGGGCTGGGTGGGAGGAGACATCGGGAGGAAGGAGACTCAGGACGCGGACATTTGCACCAACTGGAGCCCTGGGGACCGAGGCGTCCAGGGCGTCTGATGTCGCACCTGCCTTTCCCAGCCACGGACTCTCAGCGGGTCACCTGCCCTCACCCTAAGATGAGCCCCCACACTGAGGCACCAGAAGATCGGAAGTGGAAGCTGCAGCGAGGTTCTCTGATTGGCTGAGATCGTATTCTTTCCCACATCCTTAAATGAGTTTTAGGTGTTCTAGAGAGACATGTACTTTCAAAGAATAAAGTGCTTCCTTATCCTTTTTTAAATTTAAATTTTATTTATTTATTTATTTGTTTGTTTATTTTATTTTGTGAGGCAGGGTCTCCCCATGCAGTTCATCCTGTCCTTGAACTCACTATGCAGGCAGGCTGGCCTCAAACTCAGGTCGATCCTCCTGCCTCAGCCTCCACATGCTGAGATCACAGGCGTGTGCCACCTCGCCCGGCTCCTTATCCTTTTAAACAGTCTTGGACGTCACTTATCTCTGCTTAGTGACCAGGATTCATCGTGGACAACCAATTCCCTCCCAAGCTGCGGAATGAAGCGGGGCTCAGAGGGCACTGCCCTGCCTGGGAGTCTCCCAGCCTCGGGCCACACTGCCCTGGCTGCCAGGCGGTGATAACACGCATCCCCATCAGCTCTATCGCAGTGTGGCCTAGCCTGGCATGGTGCTACGGCATCCGCTTACGATCCCAGCACTCTGGGAGGCAGAGGCAGGCGGATCCTGAGTTTGAGGCCAGCCTGGGCAACTTAGTGAGACCTAGTCTCACAATAAAAAGTTTTTAAAAAGGCCTGGGGATGTAGCTCAGTGCAAAGGCCCTGGGTTCAGTCTCCAGGATAGTAACACCGGGGTTCACGAACAATTTGGTTCTCAAACAAAAGTGTTCAATAAAATTTTGCTTCCATTCACAAACTGCACATCGGGTGACAAACACAAATGCAGCATCTTCCTCAAAATCATGATGCAAATGAAGTTCGTGAACGAGGTCCCCTTGTGCTGGGGAAAGGAGAGAGAGAATGGAGGCCTGGCCTAAGGCAGTTTGACCCCTGATTTGTTGCTTCTAATCTACTGCCAAGTCACAAACCAGATGGCAGCATTTGTTAAAACCTTTGTAAAAGCAGGGATTCGGGGGCTCAGAGGGCAGAGGGGCTGCGCTCAGAGTGACTGGTGTGGAGTGTGTGACACAGTCTGGGCGGAGAACCTCTCGGGCCTGTCTGTCTCATCTGTCTTCTTTCCTGGTTTATTTTTCAATTACAGAGACCTCTTCCTTCCAGGATCGGTACTCACCCCCTCCCAGTAACTCCAGGACCGGGTTTCAAGCAGCATTAGCTGAGCACACAAGGTCCCGCCTGCCTTGTGCACACACGCACTTGACAACAGGAGTTTCCTTCGCAAAGTTTCTGGTGGGGAACGCGCGGCTGGGAGGGAGTCTATGTGCGCCCCAGAAGAGCTTTGGGGGGTGGGGTGCCCTGTTCTGCCTGCCACGGGTCCTGGGGTCCCACATGAGCACCCACCCTGGCCTCGCCCAGCCCGGCCCGTGCTCCAGTTTAAAACGTGGCCCCTTGCGGTGTGGGAGCCCTGGCGTTTGGGCATCCCGAGCCCTGCGCTGCGGGAGCCCTGCTCTGGGACGGGCCTGCAGGAGGCCAACGCCTGAGAGGCTGCAGACTCCGCTTCGCTGCTCTGAAATCCACCTCCAAGTGTAGGCAGACAACTGTGTTTGCAGACAGTGTTCCGTTGTATTTACAAGTCACTTTCCCAACAGCTACACAAGTGGAACTGTGGAACACTGGAGCTGGTAGGGGCCCAAGACTTCTAGTCCAAGGCTCTCGTTTTAAATATGAAGTTAATCTTGGCATGGTGGCGCATGCCTGTAGTCCCAGCATTCAGGAGGCTGAGGCAGGAGGATCGCCACAAGTTTGAGGCCAGCCTGGGCTACACAGTGAGTTCAAGGCCAGCCTGAACTACACAGGGAGACCCTGCCTCACAAAACAAAATAAAAGAAAAACTGAAGGTATAGCCCAGGTAATGCAATTTAGCCTGACTCAGCATACATTAAGGCCCGAGGAGAGCAGTGGGGAACCAAGCTTTCAGTGATAAAGAGCCTCTTCAGCCCACATGCCGCAGGTTCACCACCACTGCCCTCGGGTAGGGCCGTGAAATCAAGCAGAGTGGGTGCAGGGATGGTGGATGTGCTGCTCTAGACAGTGGGTCCCAGGGATGCTCCCTGAGAGGTGACTTGGGGACGAAGCCGAGTGAAGTGACAAATCAAGTCGTGCACCCCTCAGGGGAAAGCGTCCAGGCAGAGGCAGCAACAGGTGCACGGTCCCGAAGTGAGAGGTGCCCGGCACATGGAGGAAACAAGAGGACCCCGGGAGCCAGGCACGGGAAGTCGGGCAGTGGTGGAAACACGACGCGCGGCAGAGGCCACACGGAAGATCCTGCAGGGCCTGAAGGGCCAGGCTGAAGACTGGAGTTTTGCTCTGTGTGAGACGGGAAGCCTGAGAGGGGTGGAGTGTTCCTGGATTGGACCCAGGGCCCTACCCCGAGCCACACCCCAGCTCTTTTTCATATCTTTTGAGACAAGGTTTCATTGCGTTTCCTAGGCTGGCCTTGAACCGGAGATCTTCCTGCTTCAGCCATCTAGGCAGCTGAGATTACAGATGCCTTCTCACACACTGTGCTCCATTAGAGGGTTTTGAGCAGACACAGCACAGAATCTGATCTGGAAATTAATTTTGGTCACTGTACACAGAGTAGACCCAGGTGGGAGGGCCAGGGGAGAAGCTGGGAGGAGTTATGGGCTCCTACACCATTCAGACAAGAGGGTGCCAGCCAGGCACCCCTGTGCCCCGTGCCGGGCCAGCCTCTCCTGAGCAGGCTTCCTGCACTGTCACAGGCCAGGGCATCGACAAGTGTCTTCTCATTTCCTCGCTGCTGAGACAAAATACCTGATGCCCAGAGTTGGAGGAGGGAAGGTTCGTTTGGCTCACGGTTTGTAGAGGTTTCGGTCCATGGTCATCTGGCTCCGAGGGAGGATGGCAGAGGGCAGCACAGAGGAGAAATGGTTCATCGTGGGCAGAAGGTGGAAGGCAGTGACGTATGGAAGCAGCAGTAGGTGGCAAGCAGCAAGCGCAAGCCACAGCAGCAGCCCTCTTTCTGTCCCTCGAATTCTGTCCAGGGCGGCCTTCCTGTTATCCACACCGGGAACTGTGCCAAACCAGCGGGCTGACTTAGTAAGCACACACCGGTGATCCCAGCATCGCACGCCTAGATCCAGCCACCTCAGAAAAGCCCCGGCTATGACCCATGAGGCATTGGGGGACATTAAGACACAAGCCATGACAGTGAGTGCACCCCAAAATCTCCTGTCCTCAGATGTAGCCTCTGGTGGCTCCTCCTCTGGTCTGAACCTCTGTTTTCTCTGACTTCCCGGGAGTAAGCCAAGGAAGGCCACTGCCATTAATGCGAAATCAGTGTTGGGACCCGGGAGGGCAGGGGGCAGGGGGCAGGGCTGCAACCCCAGCCGCGCTTGGACACTGCCGTTCAGTTGGGGAAGGTCTCTTTCTCTGGATAGTCAGCTCGTATAGGAGGGCTTGTCCAGCTCCAGCTCAGGTGACTGAGTGTCTCCCAGTGGGAGTGACAGGGGCCAGCAGGCTTCGAGCAGCTGGACAGGAAGACAGGAGAGAAGTGCTCGAAGGCCACTCAGTCGGGCAGGCGGCTAAGACACTTCACTCAAGCAGCTCACAGGTCAGGGCTGCCGGACAGAGGGGGAATCTGACAGGACACAAACCTTGCTTCAGTGCAGTCTAGGGTTTGGGGATGAGCAAAGAGAACCCAAATGCCAAAGACAGCCATTGAAACACGTTCATTTGTAGGTTCTAGATCTGTTCTCAGACCTGTGGCCCACAGGACCTCTTTCTTCCTTCCTTCCTTTCTCTCTCTCCCTCTCTCTCTCTCTCTCTCTCTCTCTCTCTCTCTCTCTCTCTCTCTCTCTCTCTCTCTCTCTCTCTCTTTCCTTCTTTCTTTCTTGTACTGGGGATCAAACTCGGGACCGTGAGCTTGCGAGGCAGGCGGCAGAACCACTGAGCTAAATCCCAGGCCCCTTTTTTCTTTTCTGAGACAAGGTCTTGCTATGCAGTTCAGGTTGGCCTGGAACTCTCGGCCATTCTCCTGCCTCAGCCTCCTGAGTGCCTGGATCACAGGCAGGTGCCACTAGGCCCGGGCCCAGCAAGGACCATGTTCCTAACTCAGCAGGTCTCAGAGTGGCCAGGACCCCTCGGGTTCCGAGAGCCTCCGGGGCTCCTGCAGGCAGCCTGGTGTCCGAGGTGGACAGGCCGAATCTCCCCTCAGCGGGCCTCTCACAAGGGCACCGCGGGCTCCCCGCAGCTGAGGCCGCCTCAGCGCAGCACTGCGAACCCAGAGAGATCTGCAGAGGTGTAAAATAATGCCACCTTTGCGGTGCGGGGCTCGGCTGCAGGAGCGTGAGCTTTCAGGAGATGTCACGCTGCTCCAAGACGCCACTGTGCCTCGAATCCGCGCTAGGCTGATCTCTTCGGGCCCTCTCCAGTGTAGTACAAACCAACAGGTGGAAGCCACCCAGCGCGGTCCCCAGGGGGTGAGCAGCGAGGGTGAGAAGGAAGGAGGAAGCGGGGCGGGAGGGAGGAAGCGGGGCCGGAGTAGGAGGAAGCGGGCCCTGGCTCCTGGGCCGCGGCCGTTCCCCGCAGCACCACTCGGGGGCGCGCGCCGCCTCAGGACGCGGTCTCCCTGCCGCCCGCCTTGAGGGCTGCGCTGGGCGCCGTCCTGGGCCTGCGGTGGAGCCGGCCGGTCCGGGCAGAGCAAGGCGCTCTGCTCTGCTGGGCTCCCCGCGTTTGGGGCCACACTCGAGGGCGGTGGGGGACAGAGCCGGGCCTGAGGCCGTGGGAGCCGCGCGCGGAGAGCGGATGGGGAGCTCGGACCAGGAGGAGGCCTGCGTGGATCGGAGGGCACCGGAGGGCAGGGGCAGACTCGGCCCGCGGCCGCGCAAGGCCCAGGAGTCGGGGTCAGGCTGCGCCCCTCGGGACCGCTCAGCGCGGCCCACTTTGAACACAGCCACCCGAGCCGAGTCCGGCGACGTGGGAGCAGCGGGACCCTCGGAATTATAGCCTAGCCCCTCTTTTTTGTTTAAAATGTGCAGGTTGTTTAGTTTATGAAAAGTGGGAAGCATGGACTGTATACCCAGCCGGCACCTGAGTATAGGTGGCAATAAAATGATAATTCTACTCTTTTTAAGACTGCCTGGTGTCGGAATAGCTTTCAAAATAAATGAGAAGGGCTCATTTAGAGCTCTACTTATTTTCATTCATTCTTTTCTCTAACCTTGTAGCCACTGCTTGTTAGTCTTTACAAATATATTTTATTAGCGCGTTTGCAGTACATAATGTCTACCCTCGCTGAGGGCTGGGGGCACGTCCGCAGCACACCCTCACTCCTTCCCTCCCGCCGACTCTTGGCTCCTTTCCCATTTGCAAAAGATCTGTCTCCCTGTTTCCTTTAATTTGCTCTTTATTTATACTTTGGGTTTTCCTATAAGAGAAACCATGTGATATTTAAGCTTGTGTGTCTGATTTACTTCACTTACCATTATAGTCTCCAGGTGCATCCATTTTCCTACGAATGACTCAAATGTATGGCAGAGTAGTATTCCACTGTGCATAAACACCACATTTTCTTTCTTTCTTTTTCTTTTTCTTTTTTTTTTTTTTGGTACCAGGAATTGAACTCTGGTCCTTGCACTTGCGAGGCAGGCGGTGCAACCACTGAGCTACATCCCCCACCCTATCACATTTTCTTTATCCACTCATGTGTCAATGGACATATTGTACCTTGTTTCAGGAACTTAATTCTTTCGATGATTCTAGTTGCAATCAAATTGGACAAGAACCATATTAAATTCAGTGGTTAGGTTTAATGTTGACCTTATAGGGAAATTTGATTTGGTTCTCCAATTTGGTTTGTGCCCAGAATCATGGAAAGAATTAAGTTTGTGAACCGAGGTACCACTGCATAGGCCACTTCCAAGATTTAGCTATTATGAGTTGTGCTGCTAGAAACATGGGTTTGCATGTATCATTGTAATATAATGTCTCTAATTCTTTTGGGAAGAGACCTAGAAGGGGAAGAATTGGGTCAAATGTAGTCTGTAGGTTTAGTTTTCTGAGGTCTCTCCATACTGACTTCCACAGTGGTTGTGCCAGTCTGCACTCCCGCCAAGACTGGAGAAGGCCTCCTTTTTCACCTCTCGTGGCTTACCAGCCTTATTATTATTTTTTCACGATAGCCATTCTTTTTAGAATAAGACGCTAATCTCTTTTTTTCCTAGTTCACAGGAACACAAACCAACAGTTTGCTGGACTTTAATGTGTAATAATCAAGATAGAAGATGTTGCATCTAAAATTACTATAAATAAAAGGGAAATCACATCAGTCATCAAGGGCTCCAGAATGAACAGATGATAACTTCCCTGTTTACCACCTTTACTTTCTGGGTGTAATTTGATCAAATCATCAACTCAGAGAATGGTAATTGCAGCTTCTGTTGCAAATATCAAGCTCTTTATTGTGGCTATGATTGGTTTAAACAGCCCTGGTTCTTTGTTGTCTCTTAGTTTACCAGTGATCAAATCACGATCAATCCATTTCAGGTTTTTGCGGTCTAGGTTAAGTGAGCCTCGTTATGAAAAGGCCTGAACTTTGCAAGCAGGTCTGCGAGGTCCTGGGCAGCTCTCGCTGCCAGAGTGTGTGTGTGTGGGTGGGGGGGGCAAGAGGAGGTCCGAGGGATGTGGAGAGCAGGCTGTCCCAAGGTCAAAGCCTGGTTGCAGTTTTCAAGGCACATGGACAGGGCTGGTTCTACAGCGCCCCCATCTGGAACCACAGATTTGACTCCAAAACTCTCCACCACGCACACCAGGAGCATCAGGTAAAGGGGGCTCCACCTCGCCACGCATGAAATCACTGGCCCCACGATGCAGGTGTGTGAGCCTCGGTATCTTTGATTAAGATCAGTTCATCATCAAAAACCCTGTCCTGTACCAGCTCTTCTGCTTGTCCCACCAGGGCAGCTTCCAGTCTCCTCACCTCCCAGCCTGCCCGAGGCCGGCAGAATAGTTGCTCCAGAAGTTTACCCATGAGGCCCAAGTCCCGTCTGAAGACTCTCCTAGCTTCCATAGCAGCCACCTCGCCAAACTTCTCAGGCTCACATCATCAATCCTGCCAGTGCTTAGAATAACACTGGTCCCAATTGCTGGGATCTTCTGAAGTCTCTCCTCAGTGACATCTGGCTCTCTCTGTCTAATCTGGTCCAGTTTTTCAGGGTCTGTAATAACCACCTGTACAGCACACTTCACTTTTGCTTTCTGCAGGCCGAAGTCAAGGCAAGCAAGTTTTGCATTAACTGTTCTCTGGGACGGACGTCCCCGAGGTCCTGCCACACAGGTGAGCGCCCAGCCACCCATCAGCATGGTTTCTGTCTGACCTCTCCACTGGGCTTTCAGGATATTAACAGGATTGACTGGGTGGGAAGTCTGGCCCCTGAGTCAGTGTGTGTAACAGCAAGGAAGCAGTAAGATACAATCTCAGGGATGTCTTACTGTGCATTTCTCTGATGGCCAGAGTCGGTGAGCATTTTCATATGCAGTATTTGTCTGCCACTTGCACTACTACTGCTGAGCTGTCTGCTCAGATGAGTTGTGCAATTTTTGATTGGGCCCTTTATTTTGTGGGTCTGATGCTTTCGAGTTCTTTGTAAGTTCTAGATATTAGTTCTGTCAGAGGTGCAGCTGGCATACCTCCCTATTGTGTAGGTGGCCTTGTCTCCTGTCGGCTGCGTCCTTGGCTGTGGTGAAGCTTTTTACTGTGATAGGCCTCATTTGTTGGTTCTTGATGCTGCGTCTTGTACAAGTGGGGTTCTGTTCAGAAAGTCTTTTTCATGTGCCTGCTCTTCACCTGGTATATCTTCCACTGGGGGGTAGCTCAGTGGCACGGAGCCTGCCTCGCAAGCACAAGGTCCTGACTTCAATCCGTGCTACCGGGAAACAGAAAGGAAAAAACAAAGAAACAAAAAAAACCCTGAGTTGCCTAGAGTATCTTCCAGCAGATTGTTAATGTTTTAACTTCTATATCTTTGATCCATTTGGATTTGATTTTGGTGCGCGGTGAGATATGGGTCTAGATTCCATCTTCTGCTTGTCTGTGACCAGTTTTTCCAGAACATTTGTTAAAAGGCTGTCTCTCCTTCACCATATATTTTTGGCCTCTCTGTTAAAGATCAGATGGTGTAATGTACCTCAACCCCCTCATTTTAAAGATGGGAAAGTTGTATCCCACATGCCATTGCTTGAATATTCTCTCCAATATTCATGTCCAACTGTTGGCCTATGTATTTATTAGTACATGTTAAGTTTACAAAACCTTGGGTTTTATGATTGTATTTTCACACATGCATGTGATGTATTTAGGTCACACCCACCCCATTGTCACCTCCTCTTTCTCCTTGTCTCGAAGCCTCCCTCCTGCTCTCATGAGCTTTTTCTGTTTGCCACATATTAGGGAAACATGTAATGCTTGTCTTCCAGAGTCTAGCTTATTTTGCTGAACATGAAGAAGTCCAAATGACACGATTTTTTTCCTTATGGCCAAACACTATTCCATTGTGATTTCTGCCACATTTTCACCCAGTGATGGAGCCTAGGCTGATTCTCAAGGTGAAATTTAATCACCATTCTAATAGCATCGAGAAGTGGGATTTTGAAGAGGTGATTACATCATTAGGGCTCAGTCCTCATAAGTGGGCTAATGTCATTGTCATGGCAGTGGGTTGGTTATGTAGCAGTGGATTTCTGATCAAAAAGAGGATAATCCCCATACTCAGGAGGCTAAGGCAGGAGGACTGCCATGAGTTTGAGGTGCTCCTAGACTACATAGTGAGTTTAAGGCCAGCCTGAATGACACAGGGAGCCAATTTTTTCTGCCTGCCCTTCTGCCAGATGCCAGCCCCATGCTCTTGAACTTCTCAGCCTCCAGAACTGTGAGAAAGAATTTTATTTCTTATGAATTACTTAGTATTAGGCATTTGTTATAGCAGCAGGAAATGGACTAGATACCAGATAATCCAACTCAATATGTATTGAGCACCTACCACATGGCAAGTAAAATCAAGCAGAGAAGGATGCCAGGGACAGGTGGATGGGGTGACCCTAAGCTGTTAGGGTACATCTCTCTGATAACAGGCAGACCTCAGCATCTGGAAGCAGATGGCAGAATCACCTCTCCACAGCAAGCTTGTGCTGACTCCCACTCCAGGCAGACCTACCTGGATGCCTTTGCTCATTTTCTTTTTTCCTCATTTCCCTTGTTATATTCTAGAACCACGGATGTGATTATATTCTAAGAGAAATGCTATTTCAGAGGGAGGAAAAAATAACTACTGTCAGAAGAA
Source organism: Heterocephalus glaber (assembly GCF_053883595.1). Classification (NCBI taxonomy): domain Eukaryota; kingdom Metazoa; phylum Chordata; class Mammalia; order Rodentia; family Bathyergidae; genus Heterocephalus; species Heterocephalus glaber. The sequence goes on from NW_028258305.1 coordinate 46,998,738, forward strand.
ATCATTAATGAAATATTTTAAGAAAATTTCCTAGACGCAGGATAAAGTTTCCACTTTGAAAGTGCCTGTGACAGCACAATGGATAAGGAAACCCCCAGCAAGGTCATCATCGTGAAATCTCACAATACTGGGAACAAAAGGATTTTAAAGCTTCCAGCAGGAGGGAATATTGTCACATACAGTCCTGTCACATACAAAGGAACCAGAAATCAAATGGGCTTTATAGTTCCCAGTAGCGATGTTTTTTAAGGCAATAGAACAGTATTTTCAAAATTCTAAAGGAAAATGGTTTCTGACCTAGAATTCCATACCCAGCCAAGCTATTAGTCAACTATAAAGATAAAATCTCTTTCCAGATATTCAGATGTCAGAAAAATGACCTCTAATGCCAAAGAGCCAGTGGCCCAGGAGCGAGAGGAGGGTGAGCCTCACATGGCTCAGGGACGGGACAAGTGGGTTCTGGGAAGAGGAAATCCGTGGGAGATCACAGGCTTCAAACATGTTTTTAAAAGAGTTATGGGCTGGGGATTTAGCTCAGTGGTACCATGCCTGCCTCGCAAGTGCAAGGTCCTGAGTTCAATCCCTGGTACAAAAACAATGAAATAAAATAAAAGAAAATAAAAAGAGTTATATGCTGGGTCAAGGATTTAGCTCAGTGCTTCCAGCGTCTGCCGTGCAAGTTCAAGGTCCCAAGTTTGATCCCTGGTACCAAAAAATACCAAAAAAACAAAAACAAAAACCCAAAAGAGTTACATGCTTGATGGAACTTTGGACTTTAGTGATAAGTATTTAGAAACCTAAACAAAATAGGCAGAAAACAAGAAAACCCAACAACAACAAAGTGATAGTCAACTTCAGGAAACACATAAAAATAAACCAGAAAAATTTACTCTAGCATATTATCTAATTCAGCTGCAAAAGTCATTGACAGTACCAATAAAGACAAAATGTTGATCTAATTAAAATCATAATGTCGCTGTGTTTGAAGGGAAAATACACATGTTCATGCAGAGAGGAAGGGAGTGGGATTCCCACCTTCTAGTGTCAGTTGAAGACATTACATTAACCCTGGGAAACTCGGCCTCACTCAAGCATGCTCCGTAATCCCAAGACACTGGCGCGCACAGCTCCTGTCAGGGCCCGGGCCGTGCGCTGTGGGCTCCGAGGTGCCCCATCCCCGAGATGCCCCATCCCCGGGCCCCTGCGGGGCCCGCCCAGCTCCACCCCCAGCCTAGAGCCCGAAAGCGTCGGCACAGGAGCCGGCCTACCCTCTGCCGGCCGGTGGAGGGCTAGTGGCTGCCAGATTGCCTGGTCTGCCGCTGTCCTCCCCAGGGCCTTGTGGAACCCGGGCTCTCTCTGGGCAGAGATGGGGCCAGCGTCCCTCGGGGCGCCCTGGAGAGGAGCCTGGAAGGGAAACGCTTGTCCCCAACCTGGGGGTGGGTGTAACAAAGGGCCCCCCACGGGGCTTCTTCCTGCCGAGGTCCCGCAGTGTAAGCACGGCCGGCCCGGCCAGAGCTGGGTGCCAGGGCCCCGCTGGGCGGGCCGCCGGGAGCGGCCGCGGGACAGGGCTCGCTGTCATCTCTAGGCGGGAAGCATCCTGGGCCCTGCAGCGCCGGATCCTGCGAGAGGGGAGGGGACAGAAGGCTGCGATGGGAGCCCCGGCTGCACGGCGCGCCCCGCGTCAGCCTCTCCAGTGTGCTCTGCTGCGTTCAGCCAGAGTGGAAGCCGGAGCGAGGGGGACAGGTCTGCTCCCTGGGAGAAGGGAGGAAGGGGCCGGGTCAGCGGCAGGGGGCGGTGGGGACACCGGAGCCCGGGAGAGCCTTTAAGTCGGGGCCCAGCGTGTCCTCGGAAGAGGCCCTGGGGTGACAGGGGCGGAGGACGAGAATCCTCGCGCGCGCTCGGAGAGGAGGAGCTGCTGGAGGGTGCAGGGCCACGCCCCAGATCGCCTCCCTCGCGGGCGCGCGTGCTCAAAGAAACGGGGCACCCTGCCGCTGGGAACGGGCCTTTTAAGTGCTTTGGGTGGTGGGAATCTGTGAAACTTCATAACCTACAGTCTTAGTCTTGTCTGGGGGTGGGAGAGGCTGGCCCACCCGGTGAGGTAGCCGTCCGTTCATATGGAAATCCCAAGGCTGGTCCATTCCAGGGGAAAGAGGACCATTTGCAAGGGAAAGGGGAGGGAAAAACCCGTTTGTGGGTGAAGCGAGTTGCCCAGGTTTACTGTTCTGGGAGAAGAGAGAGTGAGAGAATAAACGAACGGGTCTGTTTTCTGAAGCTGTAGTTTTTTTCTTCAAAGTACAACTTTTAAAATCTCGAGTTCCTTGTCTCTTTTCCACCTGGCTTTTATTTCTTCTATCCTACCGAGACAGGAAGGTGTGCATGGCTAACACTGGCTGGGAAAGGAGGTGAGACAGGATCCTAACCCAGGCGCAGCACAGAACAAAGCCCTCCCCGGGGCTTCTCACAAGGGCTCAAGCAGGTTTTCCACAGGGTGGCTGAGGCCTGATGTCAGCCTGCGGCGAGTGTGATACAAAACTGTCTCAGACAGCTAAGTTAGGAGGAAATATTCTAGACAGTCAGACAGGGCTGGGCCCTCAAGGGAGTCAGTGCAGAGGAGGAAAACACATCACAACCGTGGCTGGAGGCGCATCTGTCCAAGGCCAGGCCTCCAGGATAAAGACGGAAGGACCAGGTGGAAGCCACACACCTCCCCAGGGGATAAGCACTGACTTGAAGACTAGACTATAATTGGTATCTCTTGGTCCAATAAACCCTAGATAGACATCAGTCACCCCAGTGGGTGACCAGGACCCCTGGATCCATCCCTTCATACTGTTCTCTCCGTGTACCCTCGCTACGTGACCTGCTTCCCCATTGGATCAATACTGTCTAAGCAGCAATACTTGTAATCTTATTGGTTGATCATAGTTTTGACCCGTGCTGTACCGGCCTCATGATTTGCTCTATAAAACTTCCTCTGTGAAGTGGCAACCCACTTTCAGGCCCCTCCTGTCTCTCAGGAGCTCTCTCAAATTTTTCCTGCTCTTAATCTCTGTTGTTCCTTAGAATTCCTCCTTCAATTTTGGGAGCACAAACTCCGTGTATCTGACATCTCACAGGCTGCGAGCTACATTTACTTCTCCTATCTCCAAAGGACGGTCCACACCGAGTGTGTGCCCGGTGCTCCCTTTCACACGGCTCACGCTCACCCTGTACAGCGTCCTTCTCCCGCGTTTGCTTCCCCCAAACCTGCTCTGCACAGCCTGTTTCCATTCCTACTTCCGATAAAGCTTTGCTACCACTTGTGCTTGTCTGGACCACTTCTTTGCTCAGGACAGAAAGAACCTAGAAGCCACACCCAGAAGGAGATTCCAACTCCCCCAAACCCGGAGACACTGCCTCGTGTCCGCACTCCATGCAGAGCGTGACCTCAGGCTGAGCCCTAAGAACTTTAACCCTTGCCCAGAGCTTAGTGGTTGCTTCAGCTGTCTTTCGGCAGATGTCTCCCTCTTTCCTTTCCTTCCTCTCCTCTTTCCTCCCTCCCTCCTTCCCTTTCTTCCTCTTTTCTTCCTTCATTCTTTTTTCCCTTCCTCCCCTTCCCTCTTTTTTTCATCACCAAAAATGGGCCCCTGAATCCCACAAATACAGTGTATCCATGTTCTTGGGGAAACTGTAGCTATGGGCCCATACAGGACATAGATAGATGCGCCCAGATTGTGTCACCAGAGCTGTTGAGGATTTGTGTGGGGTGGGCGGGGCAGGAGGGGATGGAAGAGGAAAAGACGGGACAGGGGACCAAGCTGGGGCTGCACTGGGGCTTGTCCCGGGCAGGCATCCTGCACCAGACGTTCTGTGGGGTTTTGTCTAGAACGTGTTCTTCTGGAATGTGGAAAGGCATCGGCACCACCATGCTAACGGAGAACTGCACAATACTGTTTCGAAGTAAAAGAACTGTTTCCAAAAAATCAAAATATCCACCAGCCAGCAGAGGGCTTTAGAGGTGAACCTTAGGCAGGCTCCTGGGGCTCTGCGCTATCCATCCCGCAGGTGCTGGCCCGGCCAGCCTGAGTGGACTCCACACTCCACAAAGGAGCCTCCCTGGCTCCACACACTCCTGCTGCTTGTGTTTCTTTGAACCCCTGACCAGGACTGCGGGGACGAATGTGACCACGCAGCGGGCTGTGAGGGTGGAATCACGCCGAACTGCCCAGGGCTGGGCGGCACTGCTGTGTCAAGTCCGGGCAGCGAATTCCATGGGCAAAGGACTCCACACACAGTCCATGGTCCTGGGGATGGTTACGTTTCGGAGAGGACGGCCGCAAGCCAGAATTTACTTCCTGGCCCTCAGCGGGAGCCTTGCCTTTGTACTTGGAAGTGTGCGCCGAGCCTCTCGGCAGCTTGGAACAAGTCAGCGCCGCCTGCACAGTTGTAGAGCTCCGCATTTCTTTGTTACTCTGGGGCGTGACTTACCCTTGGATTCCTTGGCTGGGTTGCATTTCAGGCCCTGTGGAGCAAAAATAGCACCCCTGGGACCACAAGAACCAAAGCAGGCAGGCAGGCAGCGGCTTTGCACTGGGAGACAGCTGGGGGAAAGAGGACAGGCAGGAGGGAGGACAGTACAGGGGTGTTGGCCTGGTCTGAAGTCTCTGCAGAAGAAACCTCAGCAGAGACACGTGCAGCAAGCACGAGGCCCTGAAGGTTAGTGCCCGGCAGCTGAGCGCACCTGGCCTTGCTGTGGTCACTTGACCAAGATGAGAACTCCTGAGGGTCAGAGGACACTGGGTACCTGAGACCTTCAAACTCTACAGCACCAGAACCACTGGAGAGCAGCTAACATCCTGGTCACTGGGCCCCGCCTCGCAGTTTCTAGGGGGTGGAGATGGAGCTGGAGAATCCGCCTTTCCAGCAAGTTCCAGAGGGACAGTTATGTATGGCTGAGCTGGCGTCACACCGTGAGGACCAGAGCCCGAGACTGTCAGGCCTGACTTAAGGGAGTCCTTCACAAACAAACGGGAAAAAGCAAACAGGCTGCTTCCCTCAAAATGGGCTCAAAATGAAGTATACAACCCCCGGTGCCAAGGAGCCCAGCGACTGTGTACACACCTGAGCAGACCGTCCTTGGGCACCCGAGGCATTAACATTTCGCCTGGACTCCTTAGCCCTTCAGTACCATAGAAGCTTAATTCCTTTCCCAGTTACTGCTGATATCTCCCTCTGGTATTAGCCCATCCACTCACAGATGAAACCTTTCCCAGCTAGCTGCTAGAATTTCCCTGATTTTAGTCCCTGTTCAATAGAATAAACTTCTCCTTTTCAGAACAAAAAGCCTGTTTTTGACCAGTGGATTCATGTGTGGCATCTATAACAAAGGCCTCTCATTTCCAGCCCCTCTGGCTGATTTTCAAGCCACCTGGAGAGCTCTGTGCTCAGCAAATTTCTGCTGTGCTAACAAATATGTGACACAGATCAACTCAAAAAGCAAAAAGGTTTACCTGGGCTCGCAGTTCCAGCGCATGGTTGGCCGGTGCCATTGCTGTGGCCTGTGGCATGGTGTACGCCAAGGTGGGAGTGGGTGGTGGGCAGCTGCTTGCTGTGTGACAGCCAAGAAGCAAGACAGACAGGAAGGCTGGCTATGTGGCTCCTCTGCAGGCACCTGGCCTGGCCTGACTTCCGCCTGCTCAGCCGCACCCCCCAAGGACAGAGGGAAAATAATGTAACTCCCACCATAGTTAGATACGCCCAGCTCCTGCTCCCTGAAGTCCAAGAATGAATTCCAAACAACATCTGAGTTTAAGTGCAGCAAAATTTATTGGGGACTAGGAATAGGGACTGGGAAAACTGCTGAGAGATGGGGGTTTCCTAGTGTGTTGCCAATGAGCCCACTTTTCTGAGAAAGTCTTACAGAGCAAAGTCACAAGAGGTGGGGACAACTTGGGCCAAACTATCATCAACCAATACAGTTTCAAGCATAGCCACCTAGCCAATACTGATCCAGTAGTAGGAAGGGCGTGTGACAATATCAGTAGCCTTGGTTGATGATCTAGTCTTTTTTATTTTTATTTTTGGGTTTTTTTTGAGACAGGGTCTTGCTATGTGGTTCAGGCTGGCCTTGAACTCATGGCAATCCTGCCTCAGCCTTCTAAGTGCTGGGATTACAGGTATGCACCAGCACGCCCACCAATAATCTATTTTTTAAAGCAAAACATTTATTGGTACATTTTAGATATGCTTGATGATAACATTCCTAGGGAATTTGGACCTGTACTTAATATATCTTGCTTCTTTTTTTCCCATTCCCCTGCTTCAACCTCTCTTCCCCTCTTTACATATAAAAGCTTTGTTTCCATTTTTTACTTCTATTTTCTCTTTTCCTTCTTGTTCCTTCTTTCTATCCCTCTCATTATTCTCCTTTTCATTTGAACCTTTTCTTCCCATTTCGCAATATCTATGATGCATTTTAGTCCTTATTTCTATGTTCAGTTTCTCACACCAGAGAAACAATGTGGTATTTAAATGTGTTTGTCTGATTTTTTTTATTTAAGAGTATGGTATCAAGGTACATCCATTTAGCTAAAAATGTCTCTAGCTTATCCTTCTTTATGGTAGAATAGTACTTCATTGTGTAAAAAAACCCACATCTTCTTTATCCATTCATCAGTTGATGGGCACTTGGGCTGTTTGCAAGCTTTAGCGATTACAAACTGTGCCACTACAAACATGGGTGCACATATATCGCTGTGGTGTGATTCTTTTCATTCTTTTGGGAAGATAACGAGCAGGGGAATAGCTGGGTCAAATGGGACTTCCGGTCCTAGCTCTTTGAGGTATCTCCATACTGATTTCCACAGTGGTTGCACCAGTCTACACTCCCACCAGCAGTGGAGCAGGGTTCCTCTTTCCCCACACCCCTGCCAGCATTTGTTATTGGTTGATTTCTTGATAGCAGCCATTCTTTCTGGATGAGGTGGAATCTCAGCATTGTTTTCATCTGCATCTCTCAAATGCCCAGTGATGTTGAACATTTTTTCATGTTTATTTGCTGTTTCTGCTTCTTCACCTGAGAATCATTTTCATTTCAGATCCGGTGGGTACTCTGTAGTCTGAGTCTTGTCTCTAGTCTTAGTCTCAGCCATGGAAGAAGATGACCCGCTCCAAGGAGAAGATGGTCTATTTAGGTGGGAAATCTCAAAAGGGTGGCACCACAGTCCCAGGCTCCCTTTGGGAAGTGTGTCCGTCTGGCCACTGTGACTACTCTTCTTCAGATGCAGCTCCAGCCAGTTTCCTTGTGGTCCCATCCTCTACTCTGCCTCCCTTGAAGGCCCAGCCCTGTCTTCCTGGCTAGCATAATTCTACCTCATTGAGCTGTCTATAACACCAAGAGCACCAGAGCCAGGACCCAGCCCTAGGGAACATTCCAGATCCAACTACAGCAGGCTTTTTTTTTTGGTACCGGGGATCGAACTGGGGACCTTGTGCTTTTGAGGCAGAAACACTGAGCTAAATCCCTGGCCCCTCAGCAGGCTTTTTAAAGGGCACAGGTTCCTGGGATCCTCCACCAGCACACAAGGCCTGCATCACCTACGCTGGAGCTAGCATCTCTGCCCTAAAATGCTGGTCACAGCTGGAAGCAGTTACACATACCTATAATCTCAGTACTGAGGGGGACTGAGGCAGGCAGATTGCAAGCTCAAGTCCTGCCTGGGTAACTTAGTGAGACCCTGTCTCAAAATAAAGCATTTTTAAAAAGGGCTATGGAGGCCCTGGGTTCAATCTCCGGTACTGAAGAAGAAGAAAAAAGCGCTTTTCAGGTTAGAACCTTGAGTTGAGAAACCACACCCTAGACCGGCAGGTCTTGATTGTTAGGGCATCGTGGATCCTTCTGAGAGCTTGAGAAGTAACCCCTGTCCTGTCTCCTCTCCTCCAAAGTCACGCGAGCACAAAACACATCACTTGGCAAACAGGTGCCCGGTGTGGAGCGCAGCGGAGCTGGAGAAAGAGATGTTCAGTGGCCCTGGCCTCGATTTAAAATTAATCTTCACAGAGGAGTCGGTGTTGCTTGGATCCTGTTGTGGGGTAAGGGAAGTAGAAGTAGTCTCAGGTCCTCTGGAGAGGCCCTTGTCCCACCAGGACAGAACCATGGGCCCCCGAGCTGTGTGGGACACACAGTAAGAATTTCACTAGGGCAAATTCAACAAAGATTTCTTTTAAAAATGTATAAATAAACCCAGGCTATCTGATCCTGAAGCCTGTGTGGGTTTTTCCCTATTATGCCACATGTATCGGGCTAGGCAGATCTTTAGTTATTTAATAACTATGATTAAATCGTTGAACTATAATCAAAGGATGTAATTTAAAAACAAAATTATTGCATTCACATTCTCAGCACTCTGCTGATGGGAAGCTAAGGAAAAGGACTTTGTTTTCTGGTTGGGAAAGGACTCGGCCAGGAACCAGCTAAAAACAGGGCGATCAGTGCTGAAGGAAGAGAACCACAGCTCCAGGTCCAGCCCAGCCCCAGCAGCCCTCGGTGGCTGAGAGGGCACTGGGCCCTCAAGGCCAGGGAGCATGGTCGGCTGGACAGACAACCTTCAGAATGACCTAGAAACTCCAAATGCACTCCAGGGGACTAGAAAGGGAAAGCTAAGATCCCCGAAATGCTGAAAAGATGGAACTTGCTACTGCCAGTGATGTGAGCCACTGTACGGAGGAGGCAGTAACGTGACTACTCCAAACTGCTGAGGACACAGCTGACAGAAACCTGTGTGCCAGCTGTGTGGAGTATTTTCTCTTTGTCTCTCTGCACAAGGACCCTCTGAGGGCTGCATCAAAGGGAGAAGTGGAGGGAGACCCGGGGATGGAGAACAGAACGGGGTACCTACCCTTCCCCTGCCTCCTCTGTCCCTGCCATGCTGAGCTCAGGTGTGGCTGCATTCTGTTACCCACGTGGAGCCCAGCCCCGGATCCCCATGGGCAGGCAGTTCCCCGAATGGCCTCTCAGGGCCAGCCTCCTGCCCCAGCCAGTCCTTGGATGTCCTTCCTTCATCTGGTGTTACCGGGCGGGGGGGGGGGGGGGATGCAGGATGCGCACTTAAATTTGCGTTTCAGAAAAATGAGGAATAACTTTTTTTATTATAAGCATATTCCAAATATTACAGCTTCAAGTATACCTATAAGTACACTAAAAACTATTCACTGTTTATATGAAATACCAAATTGACTTGGCGGCCCTTATTTTTATTTGTAGATCTGATAATCCTGTATGTATCCCCTTAAACCATCCTGTAATAATCCTGTGATTGCAGCTTTTCAGCAGAGGCCTTTGCCAGATTCTTCTGTCATTTCTGACCCATACATGATGAGACTTCTGGTTCCCATGGACGTTCGTGTCAGAGTGGCTTGCTCTGCCCTCTGGGAATGTGCCTCAGCCAGGCGCAGCCCTGGGCGCCCAGCTGTGCCAGCGCAGACTGCCTGCCCCTCCAGGGACCCTGCCCAGAGTCCCCGAGGGAGGCCCTCGTGGGAACCACGCACCACTGGTTTTCTGCGCAGAGCAGAGCTCAGCTGGACCACCTGAGCCAGCAGGACCTGACTGCCTTCGCCTCGGGTCTCCACGGGAGTGCAGAGAACTCACAGTAGCACTGGGCTGAGAGGCAGCACAGGGCAGCGGGCAGCCAGGCTGTGCAGTGGGGCAGCCTTGTACTGGGATCCAGGCCAGGCCCTACTGGCTGTCCCTGTGACCGCTCTGAGCTCAAGTTTCCCTGTCAGTAACCTAGAGATGCGCTTGCTCCACCCTCCGGGTTGTTGAAGGGCACAGAGATAATCTGTGTAAAATAGTTGGCACACAGGAGGCATGCCCCAAAATAATGACTGTAATTATAGTTAGCTGCATGTCTGCCTCTCCTGAGGCCGAGCCCCTGGAGGGAGCAAGACAGAAGTCCTCCTTTCTTCTGTCATCTGTGGATCTGGCCCGGGGCTGGCCCGGCAGTTGCTCAGAAATGTCAAGGGCGCGTAAGCTAAATGGAGATGACCCTCTGACGGAGGTCACCACGGCTGAGCGGGTGCTGTCACTGGGAGGGGACTGAGCTTCTGGTCAAGAAGAGCCTGTTTTGGGAAGACAGATTCAGATCTTCAAAGGCCTGAGCCAGACCTGGGAGCCTGGGTACAAAGCTCAGCAGAGTTAGCAGGAGCACTGTGATGAGATTTCCAGCTATCACCCCCATGCACCCTGTCCCCTTCATGTGCCAATGGCCCAGCTTTTCTGTGAACTAAGTACAAGCTTTGCTAGTGTTTGCTGTGAGACCTGGTGGAGGAGGTAGATGTGCTGGCTCCCTCCAGGCTTCGGTCAGGCCGCACACAGCCTGCACACCTTCAGCTTCTTAGAAGTGCTTGCTTTTCCAGTGCCTTCCTGGCAGGAACAGCTGAGCCTAGCTTGTTTCTTTGAGCCACAGTCCTCTCATCAGCTCTGGGAAGGCCTGGCTAGGGTCCCAGGGTTTTAGGTAGACAGCAGAAGGGGCTCATTTAGGTGACCCAAAGTGCAGCTTGGGCATCCGACTCCAGATGTCCGAGCTTCTGAAGACCTGGGCCTGCTGCTGAGGCTCACTGACTCCTAGGTGGGCACCGGTCTCTGGCACATGCCCAGCACAGGCCTCGCCTGTGCACTGGAAAATAAACAGCAACACCTGACTACGCAGAGGCCAGAGCCCTCCTGGCCCCAGAGTCCAGACCAGGGGAAGCCACGGAGATCAGGGAGATTAGAGCTGCCTTGCAGATCCGGGTCGTCCCCTGCCTGGAGGCACAGCCACAGAGCCAAGCTTCGAGTTGGAAGGCAAGGGGAGGGTAGAATGCTGGATGCAGTTGCCTAAGTAGCCCCATCAGGGGCTGAGCGTTCCGGTCAGACACCGTCTAGAGGAATGATTTAAACCAATGTAGAAGACAAGTCTCTTGGATGGATGAAAGACGTTTTGCTTTTCTTTCTGCTCAGTGCATAAGAAGCTTGTTAGTAGAGCAGATCATTCTCAAGCAAACATTTAAAAGCTGCTCTCTGTGCAAGTCTGAGTTGTATAGATCATTGTGGGGCTTTGACAAGTTGAGAATGTGTTTCAATACATTCAAAATGAGAAGGTCATGTAGGCTGCTGAAGGAAACAGGATGTTTAAGAACACTTTTTAGGGCTGGGGATTCAGCTCAGTGGTTTTGCTGCCTGCTGCGCAAGCGCAAGGACCCGAGTTTGATCCCAGGTACCAAAAAAAGAGACACTTTTTAGGCTGACAATCAGGAAAATAGACTAACATCTGTTATAAAGTGGACAGGAGCCACGACTTACAGATCTTCTGAGCCCTCCAGAGAACTTCTACTCTGAGATCTTCTACTCTCTGAGTACTTTTAAACAACAAACGGCCTCTCTTTGGCTCCGTCAGAGGCCATAGGCCTTGGGCTCAAGGTGTGACTTTGAGGAGCCACATCTCTGAGGACCAGGGCCCTGTCTGTGGCTATGGACCTGCTGGGGGGGCAGTGACCACAAAAAACAGCGCCCCGTGCTCAGCCCCTCCCTACTCTGCATGATGTGTCTCGTGTGTTCCTGGAGACATGAGTGTCATGCTTTCTCAGAGGGTGGCAGGACCCTCACTCGATCTCCTTGACTTGTTTTAGAAAGGAACCTGGGGGTTGACTAGCACCTCCTTCTCCCTCTTTCCCCAGCCCTCTCTGCTGCCTCATACTGGACACTGGTTCCGTTCACTTGCCTCCCCTTCTTTGCCCTGTCTGCCCCAGGATAATGAACACCAGGGGAACTTTACAACTGAGGCAGCTGTCCCCTGCGAGCCAAGAGTCTGCTCACTCTCCACCTAAGAGCTATTCCAGGCCCAGCTTGGTTCCCGAATATCTCCTCCTCTGTGAGATCTCCTTCCTCAGCAGAATTAATTATGGGTCCTTGCCTCGGTGTTTGGGGATATCCTCGTTGTATCAGTCAGTGATTTACCTGCCAAAACCATCTTCCTGCCCTACCACCAGCCCCAACACGACTGAGGCCATGTTTCACTCACTGTACAACTAAAGTCTAATGAAAGAAAGAATGAGTGAGTGATTTCCACTTAGCCTGAAAAACTGAACCACAGGCTGGTTGCATTAGACACATCACCATCTTCTAGATGTTTGCTGAGTGTGTGTTACAAAACATGCCTCAAGTTCAATCTGCTAAGGTCAAGGCCAAAAATTCACCTCGTCACTCACTGAAAGCCAGAAGGAGCGAGTAATGTCCTAGGATCAACAGTGGTTGGAGAGCTTGCTCGCTCCACAGGCGCCACCTTTGCTGAGATGATGTAAAGAAGTGCAAGAACTACCTGACTTCCATTCAGCAAACACTGGCTGAAATCCAGGCTCCCAACCCCCAGCAACTGATTTCCACTCTCTGCCCTCTAGGCCCCTTATTTGCAAGAGCAGCAGAACATAAAAATGGACGAAGAAAAGCTCTCTCTGGAGAGCACGAGCCCAGGAGGAACGTTGGTGAGTTGCACACCACCTTTCTGCCTGTCGCGGTGCAGCAGTGAGGCCTCCACAGAGGCCAGCTCCGTGATCCTGGGCTCTTCAGCCTCCAGAACAGTGAGAAGTAGCTTTCTTTACTTATAATTCACTCAGTCAGTGGTATTCTGTCAGAGCAGTAGAAAACAGATGACGAGACAGGCCCTGGACAGTCTGGATGACGCCTGCACACACTGCGGAGGGGCACTCTCCTTACTCAGTACAATCCTGACGCTCACGCCATCTGGAAACACCACTACAGACAGACCCTGAAGTGCTGTCGGACCGGAGGTTTGGGCATTCTGTGGCATGGTCATGCCGACATGTAAAATTTACCACCACAAGAGCATTGCGCCGATTTGGAAATGGGTGTATCAGGTGGAGGGCTGTGAGAGCTCTCTCCTTCTTTTCAAAGCCTGTCTCATTAGACCTCACTTCCCTAGAGTTGGGCACTTCTAGTTTTCTTGTAGATGCCTAGACTTTTTGACTCCTGCCTTAATTCTACAGCAGGCTTTGCTGGGATCAACCAACAGAGAATTGGACTCTGTCTGCCCTTTTGTCTACCAGTGACAGCAGAGACATGCCTGGAAGTGGACATTTTTTTCTCCTTCTTTTCTTTTTTCTTTCTTTTTTTGGTGCCGGGGATTGAGCCCGGGACCTTGTGCTTGCGAGGCAGGCGCCAGAACCCCTGAGCTACATCCCTGGCCAAAATCTTTGCTTCTTTCTTTTTCTTGATTGTTCTTATGTTTATAGGAGTGTGAACATTGCTTCTGTTTGTTGTTGTTGTTTTATTCTGTCCTTGTTTCTCTTTCTTCCTTCTTTCTTTCCCTCCTGTCTTCTTCACCAGTTCCCAAAGCTTGCATAAACTTTGTCTTTCAGTTTTGCTTCTAATCTCTTTCTCTTCTCCTCTCTCTATTTTTTTCCTCTCATCCCTTTTAAATTTTCTCCCCTGAGGGTAAAAATCACCATATTGAGGGAATAATTACTGTACAATTTTCTGGTTTGTTTTAGATTTTGTTGTATCACTACAAATCTTGTTAATATGGTTAAAGGTGGCAAATTAACAGTTACCACAGTTTGTCATTTTCTGGGCTGTGTTTGTTATTGCTGATTATACTATTTTAGCCAAGGTGACATAGTTGTTATAATTAGTTGTTCTTCCTTGTATGCCAAGACTGAGATTGTCTAAAGGTCCTAAACAATATACAGGCCAGTGCCAAAGAATCAGGGGCTAGGTCAAATTTGCAGCAATTTGTCATCCCCAAAAACGGAAGAGGTAGGGATCTTACAGCAGATTCAAAAGCCAAAATCCAGCTACACCTAGAAGACATCTCTGAAAAGTAGTTATTTCCTAAGGAGTTCTTGATACTAGCAATAAAACTACCTACCACAAGCAATTTGCAAGTGTCAACACAGAAACTAAACTAAAAAAGAAAAAAGAAAAAAATAGAAAATGAGAAGACATGGAAGCAAGATGCAACCCCAGATTTCCAGCTTGCCCAAGGCAAATCCGGGGGGCAGTGAGATGGATCAATTCAAAAGCCACACACCTGAACTCTCTGAAATGTAGCAGCAGAAATAACAAGGCAGATGAATGAGGCTCTAGAGAAAATCAAATTAGAATTTCTCAGATAACTAAAGAGTTGATGACCATAATGAAGGTCATGGTTAGTGAATCTAGAGTAGATTCAGATATAAAAAAATAGAGGAGCTTAGGGAAATGATGCAAATCATGAATACCCAACATAAGAAAGAAATAGAATCCATGAAACAGATATCCAGGAGATTAAAAACTGTATGGAAAGTATATGCAGCAGAATCAACCAATGTGATGACAGAATATCAGATCTAGAAGACAGGTTTGTGGTTAGTGATCATGAAAAGAACAATTTCTTAAAATAGCAAAGGACCACAAGAAATCAATCCAACAGCTGTTAAATGATGCAAAGAAGAATAACATGAGAATGATTAGAGTCAATGAAAAAGCAGTAGATAGCAAAAACAACATAAAAAATTCTGTTAACAGAAGTAATGACAGTAAACTTCCCAAGGATGGATAAAGAATTTGATATACAGGGCTGGGGATTTAGCTCAGTGGTTCCGGTGCCTGCCTCGCAAGCACAAGGTCCCGAATTTGATCCCCAGTACCAAAGGAAAAAAAAAAGAATTTGATGTACAGATGACTGAGGCATATAGAACTCCAATTAGCCATGATTAAAAAAAGACTACACCAAGGGATATAATAGTTAAGATTCCAGAAATTCAACACAAGAATGGAATATTAAAAGTTGTTAGAGAAAAGAAATAAATCGCCTATAAAGGAAAGTCCATCAGAATCACAGCAGACTGCTCAACATAAATCCATAACTCTAGAAGAGTTTGAAGTAAAGTATGTCAAGTCCTAAAAGAAAACAATCTCCAACCCAGACTGACGTACTCCATGAAGCTATCTTTCAAAATTGATGGAGAAATAAGACATTTCCATGACAAAGAACATCTGAAGAAATTCATGACCACCAAATCAGCACACCAAAATGTTCTGAAGGATATTCTAGAAGGAGATAACAAAGACTATAATTCCATAAATCCCAATAGAATGAATCCACTAGGCAAGACAGACAATTAAACAGAGGGGAAAGAAATGGAACCAACAACAGAAAAATTATATGACAAGATCTCAATTCACCAAACAAAAGAAACTGATTGGCAGAATGGATCAAGAAACAAGATCCAACAATATGCTGCATACAAGAAACACACTTCACCCAAAAAGAAATTCATAGACTGAAAGTCAAAGGGTAGAAAACAATATTTCATGTGACAAGACCCCGGAAAAAAGCAGAGGTAGCTATTTTATTTGCAAAAAAAGTGGATTTCAAGCCAACACTGACTGAGAGTGACAAAGATGGTCACTACATATTTGTTAAGGGAACAATCCAAGAGGAAGAAATAACAATCATAAATATATATCCACCAAATACTAGTGCACCCAACTATAGAAAACAAATGTTAATGGACATGAAAAATCAAATAAGCACTAATATAACTGTAATGGGGGACCTCAATACCCCACTGTTACAAATAGACAGATCAACTAGTCAAAAAAATCAAAGAAATATCAGAACTGAACCAAAATTTTGAAGAAATGGACTTAATAGATGTCTACAAAGTGTTCCATCCACTCCACAACATCAGAATACACATTCTTCTCAACTGCACATGGGACGTTCTCCAAAATAGACTGCATGCTAGTTCATAGAACATGCTTAAGTAAATGCAAGGGAATTGAAATTATCCCATGCATATTATCAAACCGTAGTGCAATGAAATTGGAAATAAATGGCAAAAGAAACCACAAAAGCTTCATAAACACATGGAAATTAAATAATACCCTTCTGAACAACCAATAGGTCACAGATGAAATTAAAGAAGAAATCAGATAGGTTCTACAAAGTTAAACAATAATACCAATACAACATACTGGAACTTATGGGACACAATGAAAGCAGTCCTACAAGGGAAGTTTATAGTGGTAAATTCCCACATCAGAAAAACAGAGTGAGATCAAATAAAAAAAGAAAAAGAAAAGCAAGTCAAGCCCAAATCTCATATGAGGGAGGCAATTATAAATATTAGGGCAGAAATTAAGGCAACTGAAGCTAAGAAAACAATACAAAGAATCAATGAATCAAAGAGTTGGGTTTTTTCAAAGATTAAATAAAATTAATAAACCCTTGGCCAATCTTATCAAAAAAAGGAAAGAAAATACTCAAATCCATGCAATTAGGAATGAAAAGGGTGAAATCACAACAGATCCTGCAGAAACCCAGAGGATCATCAATACCAACCTCAAGAACCTGTGTTCCAATAAAGACGGACAACACAGAAAAAACCGGGCAGATTCCTAGATACATATGAGTTACCAAAGCTGAATCAAGAAGATACAAAAATTCTAAACAACCCAGTATCAGTCTTAAATTGAAGATGTAATTAAAAACCCACCAACAAAGAGAAGTCCAGGTCCTGATGAATTCACTGCTAAATTCTATAAGAAATGTAGAGAATATCGATCACCACTACTCCTCAAACTCTTTAATGAAATCAAACTCCCCAAATTGAAAGGCCCAATCCAAAAATGGGCATCTGAAATTAATAGACACTTTTCAGATGAAGTACAAATGTCAAATAAATATATGAAAAATAGTTCAGCATCACTGGTCAAGTCCGGTGTGGTGGCGCATGCCTGTAATCCCAGCACTCAGGACGCTGGGGCAGGAGGATTGCCCTGAGTTCGAGGGCAGCCTGGGAACATAGTGAGTCCAAGGACAGCCTGAACTACATAGGGAGACCCTGTCTCAAAACAACCAAACAGTACCCAAAACAAAAGCAAAAACAAAAACCAAACAAAGAAAACAAAACACATCACTGGTCATTCAAGAGATGCAAATTTAGGGTCGGGGATTTAGCTCAGTGGCTCTGCCGCCTGCCTGGAAACTGAACCCACAAGATCCTGAGTTCAATCCCCAGTAACAAAAAAAACAAAACAAAAAAAAGAGAGATGCAAATTTAAACAACACTGAGATTTTATCTCACTCCAAAAAGAATGGCTACCATCAAGAAATCAACCAATAACAAATGCTGGCAGAGCTGTAGGGAAAAAGGAGCACTTTTCCATTGTGGGTGGGAGTGTAGACTGGTGCAACCACTGTGGATATCAGTATGGAGATTCCTCAAAAAACTAAAACTAGAGGTCCCATTTGACCCTGCTGTTCCCCTTCAGGGTATTTTCCTGAAAGAATTAAAAGCACCCTACCACAGTGATACATGCACATCCATATTTATAGCAGCACACTTTGTAGTAGCTAAATCTTGGAAACAGCCCAAATGCTCATCAACCTACAAATGGATAAAGATGTGATTTTTTTATACAATGGACTACTACTCTGCCATGAAAAAGGATGAGCTTGAGACATTTCTAGCTAGATGGATGCACCTTGAGACCATACTCTTAAGTGAAAAAAATTGAACACACATGTAAATACTGGATTGTTTCTCTGGAGAGAGAAACTGAAAGGGTAAATAAGGACCAAAATGCATATAGATATTGGGAAGTAGTAAGAAAATGTCGAATGGGTAGGGGAACAAGGGAGGGGGAGGGGGAAAGGAAAAAATGGAAAAGAAAAAAGAGAATTAGAAAAACTAGAAACAAAGCTTTTGTAAAGAAGGAAGGGAAGAGGGGTTGAAGGGAGGGGGGGAGAATAGGGTAAAAGAACCAAGACCCATCATGCACAGCTACAAAGTCCCTATGATGCAGGTTATCACTATGGCTGTCTAAAGTGCACCAATAGAATTAATGAAACCATTCCATGTGACACCAGTTTTCCTTGGTTACTCTTTTATTATCTATATTTTCCCATTCTTTTATTTTCATTTTTTTTTTTCCTTCAGTACTGGGGATCGAACTCAGAGTCTTGCACTTGCAAGGTGGGTTCCGTGTCACTGAGCCCCATCCCCAGCCCCTATTTTCAATGTTTATGCCCATGTATTCTAGGTGTATCCCAGCCAAATAGCGGATAGCTGACTCTTTTCCCCTCTCGATCCATGTCTTTCATTATAATTTTGTGTTAGCTGATTAGTACCTGTGGGTGGTACTGAGGTTTACACCCTTGGGGGAACTAGAGACGTGTACATACCACGTCCTAATTCCTTTTTCCACCCTCTCTCTTTTCCCTCCCTCCCCTTTCCACCCATCTCTTTATCTCCTTTGTTTTTACTTTTTGTACATATTTGCAGTAGCTGATTTTTTAAATCTGTGCTGATGATCTAAGTCTTTTAATAAGAAAACTGAGACAAATTAAATTTATTATAATTTTGAAACATTTGGACTTCTTTTTATTTCCTTTTAAAATTATAGATGCAACCCTCTTTCTTTGTACTATCAACCCTATTGTTCTTTTTTTGTTATCTGTGATGGGCTTTTTGTATATATTATAGAGATTAGAAAGAGAATCTTAAAAGGGGATTGAGATAGAGGAAGATTGGCTATAAGGTTCACCAAGAAGGAAACAATACTCAGTTTTACCAACTCCAGCGCTGAGCAGGCTGGATGATGGCTTTTCATCTGAGGCAACATCATATGTTAGTCTCAAACAAGCAACAAACAAACACCCTGCCTGCTCATTCATTGGTGTTCTTGAGTCATATAAAAAGAAAGAGAAAGGAGAGAAAATTAATGCCCTTTCCTGAAGTCACCCAGGTAACAAGCGTGCAGTGATTACCAGCCCTGTGTGTGGCTCCAAGCCAGAGCCAACCGGGGTTCTGTCCCTGGAACAATCCCAGGAGGAGGCAGACAGGTGGTCCACAGCAGGCTGCTTTCTGCGCAGTGAGTACCTCGAGTAACTATGGGCATGACAGTAGACACAGCGAGGCTGGAACCCGGTGCAGAAGCTGCTTTCGGGAGCATGGGGAGAGAGCGGCTCTGAGCTGAGATCTGCAGAGGGAAGACAGGAGAGAGAGCGGCCCAGCAGAAGGAACCACAGGGGCCCATCAGGGAGCTGGGGAAACAGGCAGGGTGCTGGACAGGCAGGAGCAAGGGCAGAGGGCCACAGGGGCAGAAAGAGGAGAGGAGGAAAGTGGGATCCAGATGGTGAAGGGGCTTGGCTGGTAGGAGCTGGATTTGCATAAGGGGCATATCATGATCTGATTTTATTTTAAATGTTGCCATTCTGTAAGGTGGACAATTCATCCCAGATTGCTTAGAATTTTCTCAATTTTAGCACAAAACCTGTTACACTTTAGGACACACTCCCTCCAGCCAAACTGGGACAACTAGTCGACCTAAGTGTACAACAGGTATGAATCTTAGTCTACATTTAGGTCCTCAGGAAAAGTCATTTTATTCCCAGTAGCTCGGCCTCACTCTGTCTTAAGCCCCTTCCTTCCCTTAAGGTCATTATTGAGACCCCTTCCCCTTTCAGGGTCACATGAAAATACCTATTTTACACTTAGGGCAAGGGCCTCTAGTTGGCATGGTTATACTAGGTGCCCTGATGATCAGGACCAGCATGGTCAGCTCAGTGTCTCTGCCTCTGCTGCAGGTGATTTTCCCGTCCTTGGATCCCCAGGCTGCCAACCCCTCTGATACGGGCACCTCTAAGGCCCGTTACCTGGAGGCTGGGGGGTTCTCAGTGTTCTCAGAAGGCACAGAACCCTGCCCCTCCCCAGACTGAGGGACTCTCAAGCTTTGGCCCTGCTACTGTGTCCAAGCACCGCGCCCCCCCTTCCGGGGCACTCAGCAAGAAGTCATTTCTGAGTCAGGCTCCTGCAAATGCAGACACCAGAACGCCTGCTTTCTATCAGCCCTGAACATGGGATTATAGTCTGTCTATCTGCTTGGAAAATGATAAGAAGGGAAAAATAGGGAGGGACCTTTTCTGCCACATGGAAAAACACAGACAGGCCAAGAAGCAGTTGCCCACTCCAGGTGGTAGAAGTTGTGGCATTTTTCTGCTACAAGCAAAAGCAGAGACCGGTCAGGAAGCAGCTGTGTACGTGAGGTAGCAGAAAAGAGTGGCTCACATCAGAGACGAGAGTGGAGACGCAGAGAAGACACTTGCACGTGAACACAGGCTGGTGGAGGTAGGAGACCGTCAAGGGTTCTTCTGGCTTGAGTGTGTCCCGTAAAGAATGTCCCTCTGCGTTGGACCGGGGTATGCGCCCACACCCGACAGGAGAGGGGACACTCCGACAAGATGTGGGATTGGGAACTGCACCTGGAGCCCGTCTTGTGTTGTGTTTCCCATGGAATCCAGGGCTGTAGCAGGGGATTTCCCATGAGGAAGTTCCCCAAACCATTCTGAGATTGGGCCAGAGGGGATCACAGAGAAAGAGGCACTCAAGATCGGGCCAAAGTGTTCTGTCAGGGGAACTGGCTCGCAGCGTGCTGCAGCTTGTCTGAGTGAGGGTCGGGAGGGGGCTGAGGGCGGCTAAGGATTGCGGCTCAGAACCGGCCGGTTCATCTAGAGTTCCGGTAACAACCTAAACATGGTTATCAGTGCCTGGGATGTCCAAGGCTCCAGCCTGCTGGGAAAGTTTCGCAGCTGGCTGGGTCACAAGGCGGTCAAGCCACTCTGATCTCTGTTTTGACACAGAAACAGGGCAACTGGGGGCCCCCACATTCTGTCACTGGACTGGGCAGGTACACAGCCACCCTGGGAACTGGGTGGGGCACAGCTCGGGAAGCCAGGACGTGGAGTCTCACAACATGACACACACAAGTGCACACATCAGTTGTACTTTTCTCACAGCTACACAAACGTATGTCTGAGCCTCTGAAAGGAGTTCCGGAAATAAGAGTTTAGTTTTAGTTTACATTTTTAATAAAAAGCTGTTACATCCTTAAAGACAGCGAGGCCAGTGAGACAAACTCATTTGTTAACTTTTCCCTTTCATATTATTGGGAGTCAGCAGCCTGATTCTTACTGAGTCCTGGACCATGAAATTCGAGTTTCAGGAAAAAAATCTATGACAGAATTCCCCCATCCCTCGGGAAAAGAAACTCCAAGAAGATAAACAGAAACCCACAGTCCTCCTTCAAAATGAGCCCTGGGTCGAATGATTAAGATGCAGCTGGGCTTGGATTCTCTGCTCTCTGCTTTGGAAACAGCCATCAAAGCGAGGGCAGGCGGCCGGCCAGCCGGGTAGGATTGAGGGCTCTGGGGTGTGGGGGAAGCTGGGGAAAGGGAAGAGGGCAGGCAGGCCAGGGGAGCCTGGGAAAGGACAGAGGCCTGCAGGAGTTGGGAATTACACAGAGGGTGCCATTAACTGCTACCAGATGTGGAGCCTGGACTTGCAACACATGCTGTTTTTCGTCTGTTTGTTTGTTTTAAGCAAAGCCTTGTTATTGTGGAGTCAGAATCTAAATGAGCTGAGAAAGCAGAGGTTCCCGCTCCCATTGCAGGGGTCTCCTCTACAGGCCCCCTGAGAGGAGGAGGTCTCTACACAGATCTGTGCTCCCAGAAAGTCAGGGCAGGGTGTAGTCTGCAGCCAGAAAAAGGTTTCCTGGTTGAAGCTCAAGGCCTGGGGATCTACGTCATCTTCCCTACTCAGACCCAGCAGGGACCGCAAAGCAGAAGTGCTGGTGAGGGCTCCTCGGCTCGTCCATGCCCTCTGAGGCCCTCCCTACTCCCCAGAGCTCCGGGCCTGTCTTCCCGGATTCTGAGTGTAAGTCATCCACCCACAGCGCAGGGGTAGGCTGCATCTTGGATCCTGCCCACTGCTCCAAGTGTGCTGCTGGCTGCCACCCTGCGCATCCCCATAAGCCTTTGCCCCAGGGTGGCTGCTGACAGGCTGCAGCCCTGGAGGGAGTAGGCAGGGCTCTGGTCTGATAGGTCTGGCATGGCAAGCCGAGGCTGCTCTGCACAGCCATGCAGTTTCAAAACTATGAAAGGGGCAGAGAGAAATGAAAAAAGTCTCCTTTCTTCCCTGTTCCCAGCCTTGCACTTCCCCACTTGAGAGCAAACTCTTTTTTGCCCATAGCGATATTTTACTTCAAAATTTTTATAATGGCAGCATATTCTACATGCTGTTCTATATCTGGCTTTTTCACTTAATAGTATATCTTGGAAGTATATTCGTCTCAGGACACGCTAGTCCAGAGCTGCCTTTCCTTCTGAATGGATGCACAGAATCCATTGACGCCTATGATGGCTCATTTTTCACCAATTTGGCAAGGACACAAGATGCCCAGATTCTGTATTTGGTCGAACATTATTCTGGATATTTATATGAGGTGTTTCAGGAGGAGATTTACACTTAAATCAGTAAACTTTGAATAAGCAGATTGCCTTCCATAATGTGGATGGGCCAAACTCAATGATTTGAAGGCCAGAACAGAACAACAAGTTAAGCTTCCTCAAGCAGAGAGAATTCATCCAGGAGCCAGCCTTTGGATTTGAACACAATGTGGGCGAATCCACAGTCTACAGCCTCAATACTCTTGGATTGAGCTGCAACTCCTTGCATAGTGTCCAGCCTGCGGGCCTCCCCATCAGATTTTGGGCTTGCCAAATTACACAAATTACACAAGACAATTCATATATATATATATATATATATATATATATGCACATAAGATATGAATAATGTGTTTTAACAGAACTCCATTAATCAGTGGGGGGGGTGGTGCATGCCTGTAATCCTAGCACTCAGGAGGCTGGGGCAAGAGGATTGCCATGAGTTCAAGGCCAGCCTGAACTACATAGCAAGACCTTGTCTCAAAAAAAAATTAAAAAAAAAAGGAACTCCATTAATTGACATTTGGGCTTTGCATTTTTCTGCTATCACAAATCATGCTGCAACAAATAACCTTGCATATACGTCACCACACACATTCCATGCAGGTTCTCTGACCACTGTGGCTTTTTGCTTCATTATAAAGGAATTGAGAAATTCATCTCCACAAGCAACAGCTAGGCTTGCTACATATCTTATTCTGAATGTCACTAGTCATTAGGGAATTGCATATGGCAATCATAATGAACTCTCTTTTACACCCACTAGAATGGTTAAAGTTACAAAGATTAGCCATTGTTATGGTTTATGTCTAAAATGTTCCCCAAAGCCTCATGCTCTCCCAGGTGGAACTTTTGGAAGTGATAGTTCTGGATGTGGCTGAATGGATTTACTGAAAGCAAAAGGCCCAACCTGGGTGTGAGTGACACCAACCAATAGTCTTATAGCCTGAATGGAATAAAAAGGAAAAGGGAGGCTCACTGCTGGCTGCCTCCTGCCTACCCTGCCATGGGCTGTTTCTCCTCTGCCATGCTCCCCCACCACGTCACCCTGCTTGGATCCAGCAGACTATGGGCTGTGACCTTTCCAAACTGTGAGCTGAAATAAACGTTTCCTCCTTTAACTTGTAGGTGGTGTGTATTTTGTCCCAGCAAGGAGGAAGTAACTAAGACAGCCATATTAAGTGTTGGTGAGGATGTGGAGTAACTGGAACTCATGTATTCTGCTAAGGGGAGTATGAAATGGTATAACTACTTTACATAAAAGTTTCTTTTTTTTGGTATCGGAAATCGAACTCAGAACCTTGCACTTGCCAGACAGGTGTGGCACCACTGAGCAAAATCCCCGGTTGCATAACGGTTTCTTAAAAAGATGAAAACAAACCTATGATATGACCCAGCCATTCCATTCCTAGGTATTTATTTCCCCAAGAGAGATGAAAGCATATTTCTATACAGACTTTTGTACAAATTCTCACAGCACCTTATTTGCAATAGTGAAAAACTGGAAACAATCAAGTGTCTGTAATGGTTTGGGTCTGATGTCGCCCCAAAACTTCATGCAGTCATAGGTGGCTTTTTCAGAGGTGGCTGAATCTAGTGTGCATGATGCTGGGATTCAGGGCGTTTGATTACTAAACCCTTCCACTGGCTGGTTTGGCACTGCCCTGATTTTGGTAGTCTGGATAAGAAAAAATGTGAAAAGATGCTGTTCATGTACCCTTGTTGCTTTTGCTACTGTGTGGGCACCATGAACCGTGTCTCCTTTGTGACGCCCCTCTGCCATGCGCCACTCTGCCCTGGAGCCAGCTGATTACGGCCAGAAACCTCCACCAACCATGAGCTACATAAACCTTTCCCCCTTTAACTTTGGGTGCCAGGTATTTTGTCTCAACAATGAGAGAAAAGTAACTGACACAGTGTCCATCAAATGGTAGCCAAACCACCTGTGCTATATTCATTCATGGAATGCTACTCAGCAATATGAAGAAATGACCTGCAGATTCATGCAACAACAAAAATGATTCCCACAGTAAGTATACAGAATGAAAGAGATCAGATAAAATGTGTTTAAGCACTATATTATTGCATTTATATAAAATTCTGGAAAATTAAAATTAATCTATAGTGACAGAAAGCAAAAATGGGATTGCCTGGCAATTACGTGCAGTAGGGAAGAAACTCTCTGGAGTGATGGATGTGTTCATTGTGGTGGTCATGACGTCCATTTCATGGCTGTGTACCTACGTCAAAACCCATCAAACCGTACACTTAAGATATATACACTTTGCTGTATTTCAACTATATATCTGCAAAGCTATAAAATCCTTGAATATCAAAACTGAATAGTAATCCTTACTTTTTGTAGTTCTTCTAGAAAAACCATTATCCCCTCCCTGCAAATGAAGCCTCAGACAGATCACCCAGAGTCTGTCACATACTCAAAAAGGCGAGAGAGAAAGCATGTTAAATGTTTTTTCCAAAATATGACCCAGGAGCAAACTTACACTGTGTGCTCCTAACCTTCACTCTGCTCTCCAGCCTCACCTCCCAGCACCTGAATAAGGCCAGTTAGACCACCCCAGGCTGGAATACCAGTTTCCCTAACATAGCTGCTGTGGTTACCATGAGACCCGGCACTAAGTCTCTGCAGCAGGATTTTGCTGTTGGCCTCGAGGGTAGGAACCAAGGATGCCCAAGGGCCAGTTTCCCCTCCCTAACCAGAGCTGAGCTCTCCTTGCCTGGGCACAAGCTGTGAAGAAGAACATGACTCTGTACGAGAGTTCCTGCGAGAGGCCAGCTGAGAGGTCAGGCACTCCTCACCACATGGCCTGAGCAGATGCCCACCTGCCAGGCCCAGGCAGGCCCTTGGCAGCTGTCCAGGCCCGGGGCTGGATGCTGGGATGGGCAACAGCAAGCTCCTTTCTGAAGCAGCTGACGCCTGTTGCTGTCAGCACAGGCCAGAGGCCAGAAGAAAATGGGTGCACCTGGCAGGAGGGGGAGCTGCATCCTGCAGGGCGGGACTGGCTGATGGGGTCTGCAACACTCCCTAATCCAGCACTCCTTCATGACTGCACACCCCGGGAAGGGCCAGGCCTTTTGCACAGTCTTGCATTCACTGTAGTCCAGTGAGGCTGAACCTCATGGCCTGGAATTGTCTAGAAGCAGAAGACTCAGGGAAACATTGATATCCTCCATGCAACTTCCACTGACAACCATTGCTCTGGGTGCCTGAGACCCCTGCCTCCCAACGCAGCCCACTCCCAGTCCTCCCAAGCCTAACAAAAGCATCTGCTGGGCTCATTATGCTTCTCTCAACCTTCGGAGGACAGTATCTGTGTTTTATGAACTAGATAAAAAAACACATCCTAGGCTGGGGATTTAGCTCGGTGGTTTTGCCACCTGCTGAGCAAGTGCAAGGACCTAAGTTCGATCCCCGGCACCAAACAAAACAAAACAAAAAAAAACAAAAAAACACATCCTGCCCATCTCCTGCTCACCCAGCGGGGACAAATCTTAATACAATCTGCAGGAGTTAGTCTTTTAAAAACTACAGCCCATGTGATTGGCAAATCCATAATTGTAGGATAAAGAAAGATACTTAAAAGCTGATATCTTGAAAACAAAAAGACGGGGATTCTCCATGTGCTCTTTGATTTTATTTGATCAAGAGTCCTTTATTCTCCTGATTTGCAGGCTTGCTGCAGCTCACAGACACGGGATCCTCCAGTCCCCCTTGGTTAAGCTGGGCTATATGTCTTGATTTTAGAGTCCAACAAATGCTGTAAGATTGAATGCTGAGGGTGACAGAACAATTTGTTCTCATTAAGATATATTTAGATTCTACCATTGAAAGTGTCATAGGAGGTAAACTCAATGAAGAGAATCCCAAGATCAAGCCTTGGCGAGGTTTTGAAAATAAGCAAGTACAAAAGAAGTCAAGCCAGGTGTGGTGGCGCACACCTGTAATCCTAACACTTGGGAGCCTGAGGCAGGAGGGTGCCATGAGTTTAAGGTCAGCCTGGGCAACATGGCGACACACTCAAAAACAAACAAACAAACAAACAACACAACCCAAAAGAGGCCAGGAACCTTATTTTCCCATGTCCAGAATGTGGGACAGACTAGGGGAAAATTTATTCTGTCTAGTTAGAAAGTGTTAGACACTCACTGTCAAGCTCATGGACCGGAGAACTCAGGAGCTATGCTTTGTATTTTCCAAAATACAAAGGTGTGGGGCACCCTGGTGAGTCCAAGAGCCACAGTGCTACTGTGTTGTGCAGGGTGAAGCTGCTGCTCACAGGTAGAATCTCTTTCAACTGATAAATCAATAAACCAGATTATCTAGAATAACTTATCTTACCTAAAGTCAACTGATTATGGGCTTTGATCTTATCTACAAAATAGTTGCACAGCAACACTAGGTGATTTGGAAAGAGACTGCTGCTCACTCTGGCTGACAGGTAAAAACCCATCCTACAGATCCACTGTAACCTCTGGCCTAAGCCATTTGCAAAGCTTCCGTTGAGGTCTCATGGTTCCACCAGTGAGGCCACAAATGTGGCCCCTGAGGGAGGAGTCCCCTGACTCAGCCTCAGGAAGACCACTGAATCTGAGTGGGGCGAGCCACCTCATCAAATCCCTTCCTGTCTGTTGAGATGACCTGGCCAGGACCAATGAAATAACCAAGATCAGCTAGAAAGAAGTGGAGGTCTTCCACCTCCACAGGAATGGAGAAAGGAATTGAAGACTGAGAAGATGTGGAGACAAAGAAAGCCCTGGGGGAGAACACCCTCACACCTCAGACCTGGAGGGAACTCTGGGCTTTCCTACTCCACTCCTTCACTCTACTGATGGGGAAACTGAGGCACTAGGAGGGGGAGGGATGGATTTAAGGTTGCTCTGAGTGTTGAAGGTGGAACTAAAACTGTTCCCTGGTCCATGCCTCTTGGAAGAGTGCATGGTCCCCACTGGCCTCCTGGTCCTCCTGCCTTCTCCCTCCTTGGGTTGGAGACAAAATTTGACAAAATCTGTAGGAATATATGAAGCTTTCCTATGTATTCTTTTTTTTTGGTACCGGGGATCAAACTTGGGACGTTGCGCTTGCTTGAGAGTCCAGCAGCGGAACTACTGAACTAAATCCCTGGCCCTTCCTATGTATTCTTTTTTTTTTTTTGGTACTGAGATCAAACTCAGGTCCTTGTGCTTGCACAGCTGGCAGCGGAACCACTGAGCTAAATCCCTGGCCCACTTCCTGTGTATTCTTGATTGAGCTTTACTTGGCACTTTTCCTAATTAAGAGTAAAGTTATAAAGCCAAGAAGCTGACTCCTGACACCAACAAAAGTAAACATAAAGTGTTCCTGTGAACCCCCAAAATGCAAAAAGTGGGACAGTCCCTGAATACCAATAGACCTGCATGGCGGTGGTCACCGTGTGTGGGAAGGCTGGTGCTGTGACTTGTATCTAGGTGGGGCTTTTCAAAACTTGCTGGATCACTGGTGTGTAAATGTGGGTTGAGAGTGTAGCATCTGGATTAATCCCCTAATTGGGTCAGCACAGTTCTGGGTATCACTGAGTGGATTTAGTGAAGAGGGAAGCCCCACTCTGGGTGTGTGTGGCATCAGTCAATAAGCTTGAAGTCTAAATGGAATAAAAAAAGACAGAAAGAAGGCTGCTTGCTCTGCTTCCTGCCTCCCCTGCCATGGACTGTTTCTCCTCTGTGATGTCCTTCTGCCATGCCTCCCCTCCTTAGAGCTGACAATGGACTGAAACCTCTATAAACCATGAGCTGAAATAAACCTCTCCTGCTTTACCTTGTGGGTATCAGGTATTTTGTCCCAGCAATGAGAAAATAACTAAGACAACTGGCAATCGCTGATGGCCATGCCAATGGGAGAACCTATCTTGCAGCAGATACCCACAGGAAGCTCTTCAGGTTCCCTGAGGGCAGTAGCCCACCAGGACAGGCTCATCGCAGGAAAGTGAAGGTGCATGACAAGGAAAACTGGGCAGTGCTGGGCAGTGTCAGCCTTTATGAACTCTCAAAGCAGACCAGGCAGAGGTTACTGCTAAGACAAAGCCCCACACCAAAGACAGCTGCTAGGAATAGATTCCAAATTGCACAGAGCAGGGACATTAGGGATAAAAGAAATGCAAAGTCCAGTGGAAGAAGGAAATTGAGCCAGTGGAGGTACAAGATGACATTTTTAAACACTTGGTAATAATAGAGAAGAGAGAGCCCAAAGACATACTGGCAAAAACACAAAAAAGATGTATGCAGTGCTACTAATCTTGTGTGGAAATGAACCAAAAATCCTATCAATAGACTGATTTCATCAACATACGTGCATGCACATAATGAACTTACTGTCCAGTCATAGAAAGGAACAAGCAGTATCTCTATTTCCTGTGGTGGTGTAATTCTGGAGCATATTGTTAGCTGAAAAATACCAAGGTGCCTAAAAGTGATATGAACACAAGAACATATATATTCTTATATTAAAATTTTAAAAATGTTCACGATGCCTATGAGGGAGGAAAGGAACAGTGTAGAGGAGATAGTGATAAAACTTGGATGCCTCTGAATATGCTTGGTTTTGTAGACTTGGCTTTGGAAACATGCCAGTGTTTTATTCCATTAGATTGAAAAAATCAAAATGAGGGCCGGGGATTTAGCTCAGTGGTGCTGCTGCCTGCCTTGCAAGTGCAAGGTCCTGCGTTCGATCCCGGGAACTGGGTACCAAAAAAATATATATATATCAAAATGAAATAAGTGGCTTTTAAAAGTAGAAGCAAAAGTTGTTATACCTAGATGATTTATAATAGCTGCTCTCCCAGAGCCTCAGGAGCTCACTTTTGGGAAGTGATTAGATCATGGGTATGCACTTAGTGCACTCATGAGTTTATAGCTAAATGTGACACTGGGAGGGAAGGTGTGGTTGGAGGAGGAGTCGCTGGGGGCATGGCCTGGCAGGGCCTGTCCCCCACCTCCCTTTGATTGCCCGCTGCTTCCTCCCTGCCCTGCCATGGGCTGTTTCTCCTCTGCCATCTCACCCTGCCTTGGAGCCTCTGTACTATGGACTGAGACCTCTACATAGTGAGCCAAAATAAACCTCTTTTCCTTCAATTGTGGGTGTTGAGTATTTTGTTCTAGCAATGAAGAAAGCAACTAAGACAAAAATCAAACAAGCATAGCCATCCGTGCACCCAGCTGATGACATGACTATGCAGAGAGAAATTACTTCGATTTACTTTAAAACTCAGTGACTTGACTCTGTGGAAAGCAAATCAAAAGCAGCCCTGCACTCTGTCGCAGCAACAAGGGAGCTGCTCCCACGTGTCCACAGTGCCGCTGAACATATGGTGCGTGGATTGTGTCCCCATCCCCTAAAGATCCGTATGTTGAAGTCCTAGCCCCTAGTACCTCAGAATGTAATTTTACAAGGAAACAGGATCACTGCCAAGGTAATTACTGATGTTGAGGTCATTAGGGTGGACCCTAAGCACATACAACTGGTGTTTTCATAAGGTGGAGATGCTTCTCCTCCCCAGTGCATGCTGGGGATGGTGGCAAAGCACAGGGAGCCGGAAGAGGCTGGGATTGGATGTCCCCTCACAGCCTACAGAAGGAGTCAACCCTGCTGACACTTTGACCTGGGACTTCCATCTGCCAGAACGAGACAACACATTTGCTCTTTAAGCCGCCTGATTCGTAGTGTTTTGCTGGCCCCAGTGAAACAATCCGTGTGGTTTCTCAGCTTCACTGTTTGTGTAGTCAATTTTTTGCTACTCTGAAATGTTTCCAGGAAGACCTAGGTGCTAAGAGACCACTGCCAAGAAGCTGCATACCTGCAGCCATGGTGACAGCCTCTCTTCGGAGGCCAGTTACCGATGCCTTCTGCATTCTGCTCTCGCCAGCCCTCCGTCGCTTTGCCACCTTCTCCTCTGTGCTTCTGTTTAGGCTCAGCTGCATTTAGCAGCCATGATCATATTTTGAAGGCTGAGGATTATATCTGCTCCTAAATGTGAAGGATGAGTTCATTGTTTTGCTCACACTTCCTGTTGCTTTTGTATGATTTAAAGAAGAAAAAGGAGAGGCCAAAGCTGTACCAGGACATTCGGACCTGAAGTCCTCAAGGCTAAGGTTTAATACCCTGATCACAGCGGTGATTTCAGCAAAGGGCAGTGCGCACTTCTCCCAGGATGATAATTACACTGAACTTTTTATCTCCAAGGTAATTGTCCAACCCTTAGCAACTAATTTTTCCAATGCTCTGGAACAAAGGAAAGTGGAAACTGCACATTTATGCCTGGTGTGGTGGTCCACAGCTGTAATCCCAGCACTCTGGAGGCTGAGGTAGGAGGATCGCTGTGAGTTTGAAGCCAGCCTGGGCTATATAGTGAGTTCACCGCCAGCCCAGCCTGCATTACATAACGAGACTGTCTCAACAACAAAGTACACATTTAATCTG
The DNA here is from genome assembly GCF_053883595.1 of Heterocephalus glaber. Taxonomy (NCBI): domain Eukaryota; kingdom Metazoa; phylum Chordata; class Mammalia; order Rodentia; family Bathyergidae; genus Heterocephalus; species Heterocephalus glaber. The sequence continues at coordinate 47,029,512 of NW_028258305.1, forward strand.
ACTAGACAGAATAGTCACTAATATCAGCACACAAAGGAGGATGAAATTGTGGTAGAAGAATGTCGAGTCACAGCTGCCTGTGGTGCTCATCAAGGTAAGAAACAAAAGCTTCACTGGGAGGTAGAGCTCCTGTCCACATCACAGATGAAGAGCCTGGAAGGCAGGCAACAACCTTCTTGTCCAAGCGCACGTTGAGTAGCAATCATGTGAACTGGAGTGAACACAGAATTGTTTAGACTCAGGGCTGTGGCCTGAATGTTAGCGCCCCTGCCCCTAGATCATGTTCAAATCCTAACCCCAAAGTGATAGTATTGGTAGCTGATTAGGTTCTAAGTGTGCAGCCCTACACTGGGTGTGGTGGCACACACCTGTAATCCCAGTACTTGGGAGGCTAAGGCAGGAGGATTGCTGAAAGTTCAAGGTCAACCTGGGCTATATAGGAAAATCCTGTTTTAGAAATAATAAAGTGTGGAGCCCTAATGAATGGAATTGGTGACCTTATTAAAGAGGTCCCTGTAGGGAACAGGGGAAGGGGATGTTACCAGAACCTCTGCAGTGAGTCCTAGTCTCCTGTGAGCCACGGCAGCACACGGCGCATTACAGGAAAGGTAGACAAATGAGACTGAGAAGAAGCTGAGCTTTGGGTCTGATCCGTGCTGCTCTGGGCAGCAAAGACAAAGACCCCCTAGCTTGCAGCACCCTTTATTCAGTACCTGGGGAAACAGATGTAACAAGTGAAATGCAGAGTTCAGTACTTTACATTGGGATAAACAAGGTGTAACAAAAGGCTGGGGGGCAGGGGAAATCTAAGAACAATGAGGAACTATGCAGATGAAGATTTGGTTCCTCCCTGGCGTCTCCTGCAGGTGTGGTCTTGTCCTGGAGATGACAGCATCCGGGGATCACTGAGGTCTCAGTTGTGACCCGAGGCCAAGATGCAATTATGTCTGGATTGTTGTAGCTGGTCTGTAGGCAGGAAAACTAGGCCTACTCAAATGATTTTTCCCTAGATTTATGTAGCATGGCTCCCAACAGGTCCCTTTCTCCTTTTACTATGTGAGGACACAGCCAGAAGGTGCCAGCTATGAATTGGAAAACAGACTTTACTGCTTTAACGATTCAGTTTTTGAGACTGGTAATTGTATAAAATTGCTCTGACAGTTTTACTTTCACTGTGATGTGCTGTAAACCTGGTCCTCCCCTTTGAAAAAAGACATTGTAGATAACTGAATGTTTGATTACAGAAAGGTCATTAGTTTCTCATTACACATTTTGTTAGTCTGGTTTTTGTTGCTTATCAGGTTTAATATTATTCTTGAAAATAGTTCATGGTACGTTATGTGTAACCTTTCTAATGAAAGTTGTGTTTTAAACTGTTAAAAAAAACCCTACAGATTTTCACAAGGCAGCAAAAATCTGATGATATCTCTTTTTCTGGGGAGATGGTTTGTCACGGGTCTCACTGTGTCCCTCAGGCTGGCCTTGAACTAACTCACTATGTAGCCCAGGCTTACCTCAAACTCATGGTGATCCTCCTGCCTCAGCCTACTGAGTCCCAGGATTACGCATGCACCACCACGCCAGGCAAATCGAACAGTATCTTGAACCTGAGATGTAGCCCAGTGGTAGAGCAGCTTGCCTAGTAGGCAGGAGGTCCCAAGTCTAACCCTCAACCTGGGGGGAAGTTGCTGACGGTACCTTGATTTATACTTCCCTGACTCTAAAACCACAAGAAGTACATTTCTATTGTCTATAAAATATCTCATTTTTGCTATTTTGCAGAAATCCAAGAATTTTTTTAAAACCTAAATTCACTTTGTTACTGCCTGTCTGTATTTTTGTTTGTTTTTGTTTTGCTTTTTGGTACCAGAGATCAAACTCGGGACCTTGAGCTTGCTCGGCAGGCGCCGGAACCACTGAGCTAAATCCCCAGCCCCCTAAATTCACTTTGTTAAGAAATTTTTTGACCGAAGCTTTCAGTACCCCAGAGTCGCCATCTAAATATCTGCATCATTGTTCCCAGGACAGGTAGAAGATTTAAATTAGTGGTTCTCAAACTTTTTGGTACAGAACTTCACTGTAATCTTGGAAATTACAGCGGATACCGAAGAGCTTTTGTTTTTTGGGGGTAGCTATTTGTTTATACGGACATTTCTCATTTAATGGCCAAGTGACTTTCCTACATCGTTAATTGGTCACTAAAAGAATTATAGTGTAAGACCTCTGTCCTTACCAAAGGCTCGAGGAGCTGACTATAGTGGAGCACACCCGGGGATCCCAGCAGTGCCTCCAGAATGTAAGACCAAGGGCCTTACCAGATGCTCCAAGGAGCTGAGTGGAGCACACCCGGGGATCCCAGCGGTGCCTCCAGAATGTAAGGCCAAGGGCCTTACCAAATGCTCCAAGGAGCTGACTGCAGCGAAGAACACCCGGGAAGGAACACACCGGACAAGTTGGAAAGTGAAACAGACCTTAGTCTGGCCAGACAGCACTCCCAAAGCAAAGTAGTTTAGAGAGGCGTAGTCCAGAGTCCGAGGCTCTTTTTATAGGGGCTTGCAGGGGAGTTAACAGGCGAAATTTACAGAAGAAGGAACAAAGGTTTAGTGGTCTTACTTTTGTATGTTAATTAGCCTGACATGTACTGTTAATCAGCAGATGCTTTGTAGATTGGTCTATAGACAGTGGTGTCTGGAACAAAGGGTTGGATAATTATGACTGATAGGGATCTTATCTAGTGTTTGAGAACTAAGAAGCATCTTTATCTATTTACTCACATTCAATCACAGATGGGGCTAGGGGAGTTTTATGATTACAGAGTTATGCAGTCTTACAGTAGGGCCGGGGATTTAGCTCAGTGGTTTCAGCACCTGCCTCGAAAGTACAAGGTCCAGAGTTCAATCCCTGGTACCAAAAAAAAAAAAAAAAGAATTGTATATTGTATGTACATTGCAATATTGAGAACAAGGAAATGATCAAAGGAAACTCCAGCTTGATGCCCTTGCTTCTATTGACATAGTTCTCACATGCAGGACGGTAATGTGTGAGAGAACAAAACTGCAGTCCTGTGCTGTGCAGCACAACCAGCAAAGTCACAGCCCTGGGCTGCAGAAGCAGCGCCATCAGGGGGCCCTGCCACGCTTGGCTCTGCCTCGTAAATCCGAGCGCGTCAGCAAGCAGTCCAGTCATACATAGGCAAGCTGTCAACTGGAAAGCTCGGTACTTCGTTAGAAGGTAAAACTGAGAAAACGTTAAAATGGTTATAAGTCGCTTAAAATAACAATAAATCCATTATATTTAGACACAGAAAACAATTCTTCGAGAAATACTCTCCAAGGTGATGAGGAAGTTGGATATCGAGGGCAATCAGTCCTCCAACTGCCTAGAAAAGGGGACTGTGAGGGCCAAAGAAAGACAACAGAGACTTGTGTAACTGCCAAAGACATGTGGGACCAGGAGTTCAGTGCCTCAGCGTGGGCAGAGACAGAGACACTCCGAGCTGGCCGCTATGAACGGGTGGACACAGTAATCGGAGGGAGCATCGGGTGACTGGGGGGCGGCTGTGATCCTATGTCCACGTAGATCTTATGCTGATGAAGAGCTCAGGTTTATGAGGATCTGATGTTGATGAAGGCTGTAAGGAGAGCATTCTTACAGTAGGTGGGATGAGTTAAACTGATAAGGAATTTGTTCCTCCCCAGGGGAGACCTTTCTACTTGATTCTCAAAGAACCAGGATGTCTTCAGCTGATGTACTCTTGCCCTTCAGCATCACAGCATCACGGGACCACTGAGGCCTCAGCTGTGAACAGAGGCAAAAATGGAGTTATGTTTCCACATGCCACAGCCAGCTCTCGGGCAAGGTAACATTGAGCCTTAGACAGCTAGAGTCATACTTTAATTATGAAATGGTTTTTCCCCAAAATTATGCAGAATGGCTCACGGCAGTTGGAGCCACGGACTTGTGATACCATGTGGAAGTGCAGCTACACTGGCCCTGTGGCCCTCCCACCAGCTGGCCGCCTCCGGTGAGGCTGAGCAGCCCAGGCGTAAGAGGTGGCCCTGCCGCCTGCAGTGGGCTCCGCTGCTGGGCACCCCACTGCCAGGTCTGATGGCACCAGTGTAGCTGTCGGGCACACGAGGTCACTGTCTCCGGGCCATGGTGGAGGACTCATGCTGAGTCCTGGGCACCTGACATCATTCACCAGGAGCCATGGGGAAGCCAGCCAGGGCCACCCCTGCAGCACTTCCGTGGCCTTTCCTTTTTTGAGATAAAATATTTTAGTAGAAGTCCCTGAACCAGGGTGACACTGAGCTCTGCCAAAGTCTCAGTGAGGTGCTAGTACAAGTAGTCATGTGGGCGGACCGAGAGCTGGGGAGGGGGGGCGGGTGCCACCGGAAAGCACCTGTGGGAGGCTCTGAGGCTTGGGGTCGCTTCCTAGCTCCACAAAAAGTTCACATTAAGTGGAAAATTGGCTCTCATGCCTAAGTTGCTTTTGTACAGAAATGTAATTAATAAAGCCTAAAGAGTACAATCATCACTTAAACCTGGTCGTCCACTCTTGGTTGTTTGTTTTGGTTTGGCTTGTTCTGTTTTACTAGGGCCCTAAGCCAGGCTTGCTCTACCCCGAGTCATACCCCCAGTTCTTTCCACTCATTCATGCAGCCTCAGCTCAGCTCATCAGTCCACCAGAGGTCAGCTGAACTGACCAAAGCCTGAAGAAATGCTTAGTTTATCCATTACGAGATTTAAGAAAAAACTGTTTGAAGCCATTACGTTTTGTGGTGGTTTATTACCCAGCAAGAGCTGATACAATGCTTTGTCTTTTTCTCCCTGCTAGAATATACATAGTTCCTATTTTTAAACATTAGGAAGATTTATGTGCTATGCTTTCATTAATTAACTGTGGACATTGTCTACTGGGTTCCAGTATTCTAGATGAAGATTTATCACTTTTGCCCAGTCTGAGTAGAGACAGCACAACTGGGGCTGGAAAACCACTCCCCTCCACCCGCTTGGACTTGGGCATTACCCCAGTGCTAATCCTCCCATTGGCCTGAGAAAAGCAGAAAATACATAAATCAATAAAGACCCTGGATATCTCTGCAGCTCTAGGTCTGAGCATGTTCCTGTTAGATTTTGTTGCCTGACCTTCAGTAACCCTTTCCCTACTAGAACCTTGTTAAAGGTTCGTGCATACGGACTGCATTTCACGTATATAATTTAATCAAAGTGAACTCTGGGACAGACCTGAAAGCTAGAAGCCCGAGATGATTCAGCACCCTGTAAATCAATCCTATCTCAACCAGAGACCCCGTGAGAGGCGCTTGGGCTAGGGTGCACATCTTTTAAAATCCAAAAGGCTTATTTATCTGTGTGCTGTGCTGTGTTTTTTATTTCCCTGTTGTCCTAACACCACTTTTCTGTTTGGACCTGCCCTGATCATATCTTTCTGTTATTTTCAACAAATGTAGAAGACTTCTCTTTACCATTGATGTACATTCACGATTCTTTGCTCATCGTTGTCATGAGCCTAGAATCTGTCAGCTCTACCACGAAGTATCAATCCTCTCCCCTTTTCATCCTCCTATACATATATACTTCATGTTTTGTGAAACATTCAATATTCAGTGTTTACTTGATTATGACTATGCAATTATTTTCCACAGTTGCATACTGTTGTTTTCAAGATAACGTCACAAGTCTGGGGGTAAATATAAAATAAACACGTCAAATTAACGAGGGCTCCAAGACGATGTTAGAATTGGCTTCAAGAAGAATTTAAAGCACCCACCTACATTAAGTCATGATGAGAAATGAATGTACAAAATGACGCAAACGGCTTTTTACCAAGCAAGGGTAAGATTCGATATGAAGTGCGAAGAACAGAGACGTGCGGAGTACTCAAGACAAAGGTGGGGTGTCCAGAGGATGGCTGGTGTTGGCCAAAGACACCCAGCAATCTTCTGATCTGCTTCATTGTGTTTCACAATCTTCCTTCCAAACTGGGTGTGTGTAAAAACCCAGCAGCTAAGAAGCTCTTCCACTTTCTTCGCTCCAACCGAGGGACTTCAGAGGGAGGGCGGAAACGGAACTCCGCCCCTCGCCTGAGCCCTGCATTTCCCGCAGGGAAGGAAGGACGGCTCCAGGGCGGCCAGGCCCTGCCCTTTCCCGGGCCCCGCCCCACCATTGCGAGGGTCACGTGACCAGCCCGGGCCTGTGCCAAAGACGACGCTCGGAACAGCCCTTCGGGCCCGCTTTGTGCCATCCACTCCATCTCGTTTCTCCCTCCCTCCATTAAATGCCTCTTTCTTACTGCCTCACCGCAGTGATGATAAACTACCTGGTTAGCCTCGACCCAAACTATCCCAAGGAGCCGGCTCTGGCCCCCACTCCCGACCACTGCGGAGGCGACTTGCACTTCTGATTGGGCATAATGTCTTGTCAATCTCCAGGCTTCTCCAATCAGGGGCCGGGTCTATGTATGGCGGAAGTTGGATGAAGAACGGATAGGCCGAATCGCGCGAGAGCGGCCCTTCGCGTTCAGTGCGCAGGCGCCAAGCAGCTGGCAGGGTTCGGGACTGGAGGCGGGTTAGAGACGCGTCGTCTGGACTCCGAGACTTCTAACCGCTGGGCGGAAAGTTCGAAGGGGCCTGGCCAAGATCGAGCCTTTGAGACTCCCGATGGTGTCCATGACTTTCAAGAGGAGCCGCAGCGACCGGTTCTACAGCACCCGGTGCTGCGGCTGCTGCCATGTCCGCACTGGGACGATCGTCCTGGGGACCTGGTACATGGTGAGGCACCCGGCCGCGGAGTGCGCATGTGCGGGCCGCGGGGGCGTCTGGACTGGGGGTGGGGGTGGCACGGCCTGGGGCGCCCCGCCCGGAGCCCCCGAGGTTTCCCGCAGGAAGCGGTCGTGGGTCGTGGCGGACGCAGCCTGGTTTCGATGCTGTTTGGCCTGAAAGGGAAAGAGAAGCCGGGGTGGTCCGGCTTCTTGTTCGCTTTTGAGTCCGGGTCCGCTTTTGTTGAGATGTGGGGAACAGAGCCTCTGGTGACGCAGTCGCCCCGCGGCTTCCCAGGCGGGCTGGGCTCCCGGGCCCGCCGCCTCGAGTTTTTGCCGAGCCGCTGAGCAGGCCCGCTGAGCGGCACTGCGCGGCCCGGTGCTCTCCCCGTCGTCTGCAGCGGGCCCACTCGCTGCGGTTGGGCCCGCTCGCGGGGGATCCACGCTGAGGTCCACTCGCCCGTGATCTCGGACTGCAGTGGTTTCAGGCCCTCCCGGTCCTCGGAGCCCCTGACGCTGCGAGGAACCTAGCGTTGCGTCCGCTTGGCCGCTGTGGATGGGGCTTCGGAGGGAGCGGCCCGAGGTGCTGCGCAGTCCCCCGCCCGGGGTCTTGGGGCCTTAGCGGCCGTTTGGACGAGCGCTTGGTCGGGGCCCCCCGCCCTCCGCCTGTGCTGATCGCCTGCTTCTTAGTCTTACTGTAACGTGCAGTTGAGAAGAGCAACGATAGAACGTGAATGTGTGGGGAGTTTGCAATATTTCCATGTTTCTTATGCTTTGCGTTCAGAACGCGGTGCTCTGTGTCACGTTTTTCCTTTAGAAAACCCCTCTTCTGTGTTTTAACTGCTTTGTAATACTGAGCATCACATAGTCAGTGACAGCTGCGTTGTTATCTAGCTTGCTTTTATTCTCCATTTTGCTGAGGGTCCGGGTCTTTAACTTCTTTTGTTTGCCCTTAGCCCTGCCTTCCATCATCTAAATGAATAATTTAAATCCTTAGGAACCTCCAGCCGCTTAGAGACTGCCCTGCCCCCAAGACTCGCCGCCCTCCTACTTAGCCCAGAAAGCAAGAGTCCTTCGGCCTGGAACTTTTGCCTACAAGCTTCGTTTTCCTTTCTTCTCACATCTTTCCCTGTAGGCACGGAGCAGAGGACTTGTACCTCCTCTGGAAGGAAATAACCCCATCCGTGTTTTGGCCGTCCCGGTGGGGTTGGCTGTATTTATTTCCACTCTTGGGGGCAGCTTTTCAATGCTATAGGCTTAGGTCGTGGAAGTAAAACCAGTAGGGCAAAGCAGAGAGATAAGCAGGAAACGAAGAATGCAGAGAGGAAACCTTTAGTAAGAGTATTTGTTCTTGAACAAAATGGGGAGTGAGGGATTTAAGGCCGTGCCCCAGTTGAAGCTCTGGATGTGCAAAAGGTTCACAGATATTTTTCCATGCTTTTAATTTCGTAAATTTTTAAAATTATAATTATTCCTACTTTGCATGGACTTTTCAGGTTAGTAGAACACCATAGACTGCTTAAATCAATTGAACTATCTTAATTAAGAGAATCATTGACTCCAGTATTGCTGGTGACTTTCGAAAGTGAAACGTCAATGCCAGTGTAAAGACAACTTAGGCCTAACTGGGGAGAGACGTAGACTAGCACATTGACACCGAAATCTGGTACCGCACCGTAAACCAGGGAGGACTGTCTGAACTGCATTTTGCTGGTGCAAGCTGGGGCTTCCTCCTCAGGGTGCGCTGTCCTTGGCTCCAGGTGGGGAAGGGGAGGATGTTCATGATTCTCTTCAGGGTACCTGGGCCAAGACCTCTGTGTTCTGCTTGCTGTGTGCTCTTGGGAACTGGGAAGAGCAGCCCTCCCTCCTGCTGGGCCCAATCTCGAACCGTGTGACTGCGTTCCTGCTCCGGCTTCTGGCGGTTAAGGTGATGGTAACACTGCAGGCTGAGGTGTTGCATGGTATTGAGTAGGTCTGTGGGACATAGTAAAAGCCAGAACGAATTATTCCTACCAGAAGGACCATTCCTGAGGTGTTAGCCTTTGCCATCTTAGATTTGAAAGAGGCATACCTGGCTTTAAAAATTTCAGAATGAGTTTAAATTTAAATCTTTGCATTCCTAAAATTGCTTTCTCAAGAAGGAATTTGAGTCGGGGTTAGTGACACACCCCTGTAATCCCAGCACTTGGAAGGCTGATGCAGGAGGATTGGCTTGAGTTTAAGACCAGCCTGAACTACACAGCAAGATCCTGTCTCCAGAAAAAGAAAAAAAAAAATGAAGCCAGAGTGCTTTTGAGACAGGGTTTCGCTATGTATTTTAGGCTGTCCTTGAACTCACTATGGAGCCCAGGTTGGCCTCAAACTTGTGGCCATCCTCCTGCCTCAGCCTCCTGAGTGCTGGGTTTACAGGTGTGTGCCATCATGCCTGGCTCTTTCATTTCTTGCTGATAGCCATTCTTTCTGGAGTCAGTGTTGTTTTAATTCACATTTCTCTAATAGTGAGCAATGTTAAGCAGTTTTTATGTGTTTGTTGGCTAGCTGTGCTTCTGAGAAGTGTCACTCATCTTAGTTGCCGCTTTTTTGATTGGGTCTTTTATTTTGGAGGGAGCTAATTGTTTGAGTTCTTTATATTGTCTAGATGTTAGTCTGTTAGAGGAAGAGCTGGGAAAATCATTTCCTGTACTCCAAGCTGTTGTCTCCTTTGCTGTACAGAGCTTTTTGATTTTGTGTGATCCCATTGTTGATTCTTGGTTTTATTTCCTGTGACACCAGGGTTCTATTCAGAAAGTCCTTGCCTATTTTATCTTCCAGCAGAGTTTCTGCTTTAACATTTAGACCCCGATCCATTGTTACTTTAGTTTAGTACATGGTGACATACTGGTGCAGATTCAAGTCTTGCGCCTGTAGATAAGTTTCCCAGCCCCCCTTAGTGTAAAAGAGGCCGCCTCTCCTCCGTGTGTGCTTCGGCCCCTTCACTGAGGATCAAATGTAGTAGCTGCCCGTGCCTGGGTGCTCTCTGCTCCTCTGCTCTGTTCCATGGATCCTGGCTTCGTTTCTGTGCCAGTGCCGTGCTGTTCTATCACCACCGCTCTGTAGTGTAATTTCGGATCAGGGTTGTGATGCCCTTGTTTTGTTTCTGTTATCCTGTTACCCAGGACTGCTTTTGCTATTCTGGTCTCTGGTTTCATATGAACTTTAGGTTTGTGTTCTCTAGATTTCTCATTACTAGTGAAAAGTGCTATTGGTATTTTGATTTTGATTGCATTCAGTCTGCATCAGTTTTGGGAGTTTAGCCATGTTGGCTGAATTACACCTACGAATGCAGGATTATGGGACATCTTTCCAATTTCTCATGTCCTCTTTGGTCTGTTTTCAGAATGGTGCAGTTTTTGTTGTAGAGGTCTCTCTTCCTTGGTTAAGTTAATTCCTGAGTATTTAATTTTGATGCTATTGTGAATGATATTTTCTGATTTTCACAGTGAGTTCATTATTAGTATACAGTAATGATACTCATTTTTTGTGTATTGACTTTGTATCCTGCCACATTACTAAATTTAGTTATTAATTTTAGAATGTATGTTGGATTTTGTCAAAGGCTTTTTCATCTGTTGAGATGATCATGTGATTTTTGTCCTTCTGTTTACATTTATTAATTTGCATATATTGATCCATTCTTGCTAGGATGAATCTTACTTGGTATATGATCTTTTTGTTAATTTGTTGTCACTGTTTGTCAGTATCTTGTTGAAGATTTTTGAATCTGTGTTCATTAGGGAGATTGGCCTGTAGTTCTGTTTTTTGCTTGGATCCTTGTCTCATTTTGGAATCAGGGTAATGCTTCCAGGAATGATGTTGGGAGTCCCCTTTTTTTGAGACAAGGTCTCTGTAATTTAGGCTGGCCTTGAATTCACTATGTAGCCCAGGCTGCCCTTGAACTTGAGCCACTCCTCCTGCCTCAGCCTCCCAAGTTCTGAGATTACAGTCATGGACCACCACGTCCAGCCCACCTTCCCTTTTCATTTCATTAACACATTCATGACAGTGCTGTCCTAATTGAGGTGGCTCTGGTTTGAATTCTCACTAGCTGTGATTCATACCTGACTGTCCCACCAGCTGGCCTGTGCCTCTTCTCGGGGGTCTTTGATTGCAGTAACGCAAAGAAAGGCATTGGTTTAGCAGACCAGATGTCGTACAATTACAATTCCTTAAGGAAAACATTAAAATGGTGTAAAAAATGTAACAGCGAATTTGTGGTACAGCAGTCATAAGTGCATATTTTATACACCAGCAAAGGGGTACTTACAATATTTCCATATTAAAATTTTTTTCCCATTAAGTTTATTGGTACATTTTAGGTATAAAACGCAGTTACATTCATCATTGGGATCTTGTACCATTACATGAGTATCTTGGTTCTTATTTTTTCCCCCTTCCCCTGCCCTCCCTTCACCCCCTCCACCCTTCTCTATTTGCAAAGACTTTGTTTCCATTTTTTTTCCTTTTCTCATATTTTTTCTTTTCCTTTCTTTCCTTTCCCCTGCCCCTCCCACTTCCCCTACTCCTTTAGACCTTTTCTTCCTATTACAGAATATCAATTATACATTTTTAAATTATAGTATCAAAATTTAGAGGACATTACCACAGATTTTACAGAATTTAAAAGGATAGAGAAAGCATATTACAAAAATCTTTTTTGAAATAAATTTGACAACTTCTCGTAGTTTGTTTTTTTTGTTTTTGGTACTGGGGATCGAACTCGGGACCTTGCACTTTCAAGGCAGGTGCCAGAAGCACTGAACTAAATCCCCGGCCCAATTTGACAACCTCTGAGAAGTACCTTGGAAGACAAATTAATGAAACTGACTCTGGAGGAAATATAAAAATTTGAATAGCACCTATTAAAGAAAGTATATTCCTAGCTTGAAAACCTACCTATATGACAACAAGCTCGAATATATTTTAACTGATGAATTATATCAAAGATTTTAAAAAAAGAAGGAACATTTCTCCCCTCATTTTAGGAAATCAACGTTGTGCTAATACTAAAACTGGATAAAGATAATAGAAGAAAAAAGTATGAACATAGATAAAAATTTGTTCAACAAAACAAACTATTAGAAGTCAGATCTGGCAGTATGTAGCAATTTTTTTCTTTTTTTTTTTGGTAACGGGGATCAAACTCAGGACCCTGCGCTTACGAGGTAGGCGGCAGAACCACTGAGCTAAATCCCCAGCTAGATCTGGCAGTATGTAGAAAGTGGTTTTATTATAGGGATGGCAGTATTGGTTCAGCATTGGAAGATCCACCCCCATAAGTCATCATTTTAACAGAGGAAAGGAGAAAGCCCTATGGTCCTGTCAGTAGTTGCAGAAAAAGTATTGGAATAAATTCTACAGCTGTTCATGGTAAAAGCTATCAGGAGACTAGAAGTAGAACAGAACCTTCTCAACAGATAAGACGTGCTCCATACTTCCAGCAAAAATGCCTTATATGAATCGAAAAGATACAATGCTTTCTCCCTAAGGTGGGGAACAAGGGCAAATATGCCTACTGTTAATCTGTCCATTAAACTTTGAAACATAGGCCCAAACCAAAATAGTCTGGCAATAAAAAGAAATAATTAGCATAGGATTGGCAAGATAGTAAAATCTCTATATGTAGATGAAATGAGCATCTACTGAGAAAATTCTGAGAAATCTCTAGGAGCCCCTAGAACTTGTATTTGAATTTAGCAGGATTAGAATACACAGGGTATATATAAAAGTTCAGGTCTGCGTATACTTGCTATAAATGAAGAATTGAATTTGAAATTTAAAAGTTATGTAGAAGTAACAGAGGACTTAGAAAAGTAAAAAGAAAAAAAACAGTGTTGGAAGACATTTATTACCTAATTTTAAGACTTCCTTTAAAGATACAGTAATCAAGGCAGTGTTGGCATAAGGAAAGACATATAGATCATTGGAATAAAAGTCTAGAAATAGAAGCACACATGTATGGCCCACTGAGTTTTGAAAGATTATTTAACATTAACATTTTATAGAACATAAACTCAACTCAAGAGCAGAGGAAAAGAGTGTTTTCAGCAAATGGTACTAGAACACCTGGTATCTGTATATAAAAAATTAACCTCAACCCTTTATTTCCATACATAAAAATAATTTGAATGGATCTATGAACCTAAATATGAAAGACTAAAACTAAAACTTTAAGAAGAAATGATAAGGGAAAATGTTCATGAATTTAGGGTAGGCAAGAACTACCTAGGATACAAAAAACATGATGTATAAAAGAAAAAAATTGATAAATGTGATTCCATCAAAATTTAGAACTTTAAATGACATCATTAAGAAAATGAAAAGTAGTCCTTAAACAGACCATATTTATAATACATATAACCTATGGCCAGGATATATAAAGAACTCTTACAGCTCATTAATAGACAACCCAATTAAAAAGTAGACACAAGAAGATGATAAATAGTATAGTGCAAGGAAAGATGTGCAACACTAGAATCAGAAAAATACTAATCAGTACAGTAACAAGATCATATTATACACTCCTTAGGGAGATGAAGTTAAAAGTTTCAAAAGAACAGATGCCAACTTAGGTGTGAACCAATTAGAACTTTTGAATACTGCTAATATGAATGTAAAATGATAAAACCATTTTGGAAAACAATATAGAAATTTCTTGTATTACTATTAAGAACCAACTGTTCTGTTCTTAAGTTTTTAGTTAAGAGGAATGAAAACACACGTTCACAATAGATTTGTACATACAAGTTGAGTATCCCTTATCTGAAATTCTTGGGACTAGAAGTGTTTCAGATTTTGGTTTGAGATCCACCTGATCTGCAAAGAGGATAGCTACTCCTGCTTTTTTTCGGGTTCCTGTCGCATGAAGTATTGTTTTCCACCCTTTAACTTTTCAGTCTATGAGTTTCTTTTTGAATTGTGTTTCTTGTATGCAGCCTATTGTTGGATCTTGCTTCTTGACCCATTCTGCCAGTCTATTTCTTTTGACTGGTGAATTGAGACCATTATCATTGATGGTTATAACTGATACCTATTGACTTATCATTGCCATGACTTTTTCTTTTTGTTGGATTCTCCCCCTCTGCTTTCATTTCTTGTTGTGCCTGATGGATTCATTCTGCTGGGCTTCTTGGGGGTTGTGATCCTCATTGTCTTTTCCTAGGATATTGTCTAAAATTTTTTGCAGTGCTGGTTTGGTGTTCATGAAGTTCCTAAGGTGCTCTTTGTCATGAAAGTGTCTTATTTCTCCATCAATTTTGAAAGATAGTTTTGCAGGGTACGTCAGTCTGGGTTGGAGGCTGTTTTCCTTTAGGGCTTGCAACACATCAGTCCAAGCTCTTCTTGCCTTGAAGGTTTGTGTTGAGAAGTCTGCTGTGATTCTGATGGGCTTTCCTTTGTATGTGATTTGTTTCTTTTCTCTAACTGCTTGTAGAACTTTGTTCTTCTGTTGGGTTTCTGGAATCTTAACTATTTTGTGCCTATGTGTAGTTTGGTTTTTTTTTTTTATCAAGGCTAGTTGGAGTCCTATATGCCTCACTTACCTGTATGTCACGTTCTTTTCCCTTACTTGGGAAGTTTTCTGCCATCACTTCCGTGAACAGTTTTTTAATGTCATCTGCACTCTCTCCTCTTTCTTCATTGACTCCAATTAGTCTTATGTTATTCTTCTTTGCATCGTCTAGCAGCTGCTGGATTGATTTCTCATGGTCCCTTACAATTTTAAAGCAGTTTTTATTTTCCTGGTCAGTAATTGCAATCTCATCATCTATATCTGAAATTCTTTCTTCACATTGGCTCATTCTGCTGCATAGACTTTCAGTGGAGTTTTTAATCTCCTGGAAATCTGTTTGCATCTCTTTTATGGATTCCATTTGTTTCCTATGTTGGGATTCCATCATGTTCCTCAGCTGCTCTATTTTTTTATCTGTGTCCTCTCTAGATTTATTAATCATGTCTTGCACTATGGGCACAATCTCTGTTGTTATCTGAGAAATTATTTGATTTCATTTTCTCCAGGTCCTCTTTTGTTGCCAGTTCAGAGCCCAGATGGCTGAGTATCAGATTGTTTCATCTCATTTCCCTTTGGGGGTGCTGTAGGTGATCTGGAAGTCTGGTTTTGAGGCTTGTTTATGTGTCTTCTCATTTTGAAGTGGGGGCTGCTGCTGGTGCCCTAGTGGCTCACCTCCTCTGCACTGGGAGCCGTGCTACGGTGGCCCGGAAGCCTCCTCCTCGGCGCTGGGAGCGGCTCACCTCCTCTGTGCAGGGGTGGGGTGGGGTGGGGGTGGGTTGTACAGCAGCCCAGAAGCCTCCTCCCCATGTTAAAATTTTGAGAAATAATTAATGATAAAGTATTCATAACTGAATACATTTCTTTTAATTTAATGAAATAAATTGTTGATTATTGTGATAATTGATTTGAATAGCTTTACTATTTATATTTTGGGTAGTAATTATTCATATTCAAGCAACTAACTAGATTCAGGGTACTTGTAGACTTTATTAGTAAAAAGACTAATGAAGTGATTACATCTGCTTGTACCACTAGTTGTCCATGCCGAGATTGAGGGGTATTGGTATTCGATCTTACCTGAAGGTCCTACAGCCGGTCGGGTCCTACGGTTTGGTTTGGGAAGTCTGCTGTCATTCTAATGAGTTTTCCTTCATAAGTGATTTGTTCCTTTTTCTCCAGCTTTTTTTTTTTTTTCTCCAGCTTTTAAGTCTGTTCTTGTGTTGGATTTCTATTATTTTAACTATGATGTGCTATGAAGTATTTCTCATTGTGGTTATTTGAGGTTCTATATGCCTCACTTATCTGTATATTAAATTCTTTTCCTTTATTTGGAAAGTTTTCTGCTATTTCTGTATGTAAACAGGTTTTTTGTGCCATTTGTGTCATCTTGTGACTTTTCACTAATTCCAGTTAACCTTAGATTAGTCTTCCTTGCATCATTTAGCATCTGTTGGTTCCGTTTTTCATGTTCTCTTGTTTTTTGACAGTAAGTTGGTCCAGCTTTATTGTAATCTGTTACAAAAGATAAATAAGAACCAGTATCTTTGGTTTTAAGACCTTTAGAAATCTAAGTTATGTCTTACTACAGAAGAATATAAATTAGTTCAAAGTACATACAAATGAATAGTGTATCATTAAATGTAATTGGTTTCTTCTTACTTCACAAGTATTAACAGTGCTTTAAAAAATTCCAATAACCAGTTTGAATTGACTGAGAAAACCCACACTTAGTCTGATGTGAAAAATGTTCACAGTAGAGTACTGCAGCCACAACCTTCACATACTACTGGATGTTGGAAGATGCTCTGGCTTTTTTTTTTTTTCCGATACTGGGAATCAAACTCAGGACCTTGCACTTGCAAGGCAGGCACAGCGCCACTGAGCTAAATTCCCGGCCCTTTTTGCTAGATGAAAACATTTTGTATTTTTTCTAATTAGGGAAAATTATACTCACACATAAGAAATCATCGCTTGCTTTACAAATGCAAAATAAATTCTTTAAGGGTCTCTGTGTTAGACTTTCTTTTTTAGCTTTAGGCAAAACATTACATCTTTTGAAAAAAATGTGTTTAGCAGAACTCAAGTCTTGCACTAAAGCACAAATGTAGGGCGGATCCTGAGACCTCAGGCTTCTGTGCCAAATACTTAGGAAGGACAAAGTTTGCTTTTAGAGATTAGAACTCAACATAGAGAACAAATGCAGTTGTCAGACAACTCTTCCTAATTACAGCAAAACTGTGCAACATAGCAAAACTCCATTTTACCTTAAAGAACTTTACATCGTGCAAACTTCAAATTTAAAAAGAATCATTCCAAGTTCCAGTGTAGATCATGAGCCTACTTAGACCCAAGCATCAGAATGTAAACTTTTACATTTTTCTAGTCTTCCTGTAAGTGTGGTATTTTTGGCTGACACATTAACATCCTAGGCTGAGTCTGCTGCTCTGAGGAACACACCTCTTTTTGCTCTACCACCGAACTCCATCCCCAGCCACAAGGAACACTTTTTGATCTGGTAACAGAAAATGGTTCTGGTAACTTCTTCAGAGGTCCGATGAAGCGAATCTTGCATTGATGGAGCTCTTGCCACTCACTGCTCTTGTGCGAGTTTTCCATAGCCCTCTTCCTGCTTCACAGTCCTCCGGTACCCATCACGAGCCTGTCTTCCAGACCGCACTCCCGCGCCCGTGCTGCCTGCCCTCCTTGAAGCCTGCGTCCCGGTCTGTGCCAGTGATCCTGTTGTCCAGACGAGTTCCGTTTATGAAATGCATGGCATTTTCTGCCTTCCACAAAACAGAAGCCTCATGCTGTTTTGTTCATTTTATCCAGACCCATAATAATCTTTATGTCACCACTTTGCTGAAGAGTTCATAAATTTGTTTTTGTTGTGTAAAAGGGAAGAGTCTGACATGGCATGTACAGCTTTTCTTCAGTAATTTTTCATGTTCTACGTTGTACCCCGAGAGTGCTGGTCCTGCTCAGCTGCACGTAGGAGCCACTGCGCACGCCTTGGAGGCCATCTGACAGGAGGCTGAGAGCCAAGGAAAGACTGCTACCCTGCGAACAGCTAAGGAGCTCTGGCCATGTTCTCTCGTTTCTAAGGTGTCAGTTGACCACAACCCGCAGCCTTGTCTTCTGGATCCGACACTCTGACCTCACATTTGCCACTTCTGCCACTGATACTTTCGTTTTGAGGCAGTGTCTCACTACGTAGTTCATGCTGGCCTAGAACTCACTGTGGAGCCCAGGCTGGCCTCCAACTCAAGGCGATGCTCCCGCCTCAGCCTCCTGAGTGTTGGGCTCACAGGCATGTGTCATCACTCCCAGCTGCCCATTCTTTTGATGGAACTTTCAGTAGCCTGGGTTTCTGATGAGTGGTGCTTACTCGCACTGCCTTAATCCTCTGTGCTGGGCACTCGTGTCGCGTCCCTTCCTTTAGCCCCTCAGCCTTGTCTGTGGACTTGCTGATCATTATCTACTTAGTTGTTTCTGAATTCACCAGGCACCTTGTTGGTCTGCTTTGTTACCTCCACTGTTATTCTTTAGATGATTTGGCTCTGAGGGTTTTTGATTCCCTCCCCGTTCCCCCTGGGTGGGCTTTGTGGGAGTTGGGAGTTGTTTGGATGCAGCAGGCAGCAGGGCAGGAGCTCGATGCCATCACCATTGGATGTTGACCTGGCACCCCCCCCCCCCACGGTGCCGGCCGTGTCTTCATGGAAGTGCTGTCTGGGTTGTGACTGTCCTGGACTGAGAACCGAGCGGACACAGAAGTGGAGATGACAGCGTAGATTTATGAGGAGGATGTGTTTTCCAGGGGGAGGGTGGGAGTCGGGCAGTGAAGAAGCTCGGCCTCGGTCGGGTCTGTTGTCACAGGCCGGGAGTCGCCCTCTGGCCTGGCACACAGTTCAGTCCGGTCAGGGCCAAGGCTGTCTCTTGGGGCAGTGGCTGGGTGTCTGCTTGGTCTTCTGAGGAGCTGCAGGGCGCCCTGAGCCCCTCCAGCAGGGCAGCATTTCTAACCGAAGTGTACGTGAGGTTACAAAATGAGGGCTTGGGCCATGTCTCCCAGCTGCCCAGGGTCTTCTGCAGCGCACACCCCAGGCAGAGCTTAGTCAGTCAAGGTGGGTGCTCTTTGTGGGGCCCAGAGAGTTCATCTTGGGCCACCCTGTGCCCTCGTGTCCTCCTGGCTGGGCCCAGTTGTCAGAACCTGCCATTCTCTGATGTAAGGAGAGCCAGCTCCCTCTTTTCCCTCTGGCCTTCGAGCCACTTCCTTCCAGGAGTTTCTCCTACCTCCTGTCTCAAGGTGACACTTCTTTACTTAGCCTTTAGACTGGTTTCCGTGTGTGTTCCCTGCCTGTGAAACCCTTATCATGATGCCCTGGAGAAAACGTACTGTTTTATGGATTGGGACAAAATATACTGTGGGAAATCTGGAGAATAGTGATTTTCTTCAGGATAGATTTTAAGTTGGGCCACAAACATTAAAATCATATATTGAGTAACTTTTCTGACCACAATGCAATAAAACTAGAAGTCAGTAATAGGCAGAATGGTGGAAATCGTGTAAATTCATGGGAATTAAATGACATTCTCCTGAAAAATGAGGTCAGTGAAGAAGTTAAAAGAACTTTAAAATTGTCTTGTAGCAGATGAAAATGAGAAAGAAACACTGCTTATTCAAACCTATGAGACACAGTGTTAAGATGGAAGTTTATACAGAAAATGCCTACACCAAGAAAGTAGAGGGCTGGGCATGAAGGCACACACCTATGATCCTAGTGCTTTGGAGGTTGAGACAGGAGGATTGCGGCAAGTTCCAGGCCAGCTTGGGCTACATTGTGAGTTCAAGGACAGCCTGGACTACACAGGGAGACCCTGTCTGGGAAAATCAGTAGGAAAGAAAGAATCAAGATCAGAGCAGAAAAAAAGGCCAGAAAATAATAAGATCAACAAAACAATGAAAAACAAAATTGACACAGTCTTAATTAAACTAATACAAAGAGAGGGCTCAAATCAGAGGTCAAAGGGAAACATTACAGTTAATACTACGGAAATACAGTAGATTTTAAGGGACTATTAACTATATACCAATAAATTGGAAAACCTTAAAAAGGATAAATTCTTAAATACATGCCACTGGTTGGACCATGAAGATGGTTCAAAGAAATCTGAACAGATCAATAACAAATAATGATATTGAATCAGTAATAAGTCTTCCAAGGGGCCGGGGGTTTAGCTCAGTGGTTCTGGCGCCTGCCTCGGAAGCGCAAGGACCCGATTTCAATCCCCAGTACCAAAAAAAAAAAAAGTCTTCCAACAAAGAGAAGTCAGGACCTGATGCTTCATTCACTACTGAATACTATGAAACATTTAAAGAAAAACTAATATCAATTCTTTTCCAAATTTTTCCCCCAAAATGGGAATTCTGCCAAACTCATTGTACAAGGACAGTATTATCCTGTTACCAAAAGTAGACAGAGACACACACACACACAAACTACAGTCCAATATCCCTGATCAACACAGATGCAGAAATTCTCAACAAAACACTAGCAAACTGCATTCAGCCCCATACTAAAAAGATAATTCACCATGATCGGGTGAGGTTCACCCCCAAAATGGGTCAACATATGCAAACCAATAAATGATAAATCTACAGTATCAAGGACAAAGTTTTATGACTTTCAATAGATGCAGAAAAAGTAGTTGATAAACTTCAATGTCCTTTCATGATGAAAAGTCAGCAAATTGGGTATATGAGGAAAATACCTCAGCACGTTAGGCCATGTGGGACAGACCCACAGCTAGCTACTGGATGGGGAACAGCTGCAAGCTTTTCCTCTGAGATTGGGAGCCAGATAAAAGATGCCTCTTACCAGTCCAATTTGGCATAGTATTGGAAGTTCTTCCCACAGCAGTTAGGGGAGAAAAAGTACATCTGAATTGGAGAGGAAGAAGTTGGATTGTCCCTATTTGCAGATGACACAGTTGAATATATTGAAAGTCCTAAAGACTGAGCAAACTTCCAGAGTCAAATTTAGTAAAGTTGCAGAACATGAAACTAACAGAAAAAGCAGTATTTCTGTATGCCAGTAGTAAACTAGCTGAGAGATAAAGCAGTCGCATTTGCAGCAGCTAACACGACAGACTTGGGAGCAGTTTATCTGAGAGGTGAAAACACTTCAGTAGTGGAAACTATGAAACGAAAGAAATTAAAGAGGACACAAATAAGTGGAAAGATATCCTATGTGTCTGCACTGGAAAAATTAGTATTGTTAAAATGTCCATACTACCCAAAGCCGTGTACAGATGGAATGCAACCCCTACTGAAATGTCAGTCCTTCACTCATACAAAGAAAATCTTGAAATTTAAGGGTCCAAATCCAAACTAATCTTGAGCAAAAAGAACAAAGGTAGAGTCATCACACTACACAACTTCTAACTAGGCAACAAAGCTATAGTGACCAAAACAGTATGATACTGGTATAAAAATAGACAACAGAAATGGGCAACAAAAGATCAGCCCTCAGCTGGGATGCCACTTCAAAGTATGATTGTCCCTTGTAGGTTCTCTCCACAGTTGAAGGATACTCGAGGCATACTACTGAACATACTTATTTAAAGAGCAAAGTGTGAATGTTTTACAGCTTTAAGTTTTGGAAAGACCTCAGGCAGGAGTCATTTAGGAGTGGTTGTAGGTAATCACACAGTGCTGAGAAGCTTGTCTTGAAAACCACATTTGAATCCTGGCTCTTCCTTCTGTCAGTTGAACTTAACACAAATTTATTTAGCTTTACTGAATCTTTTTTTTTCCTTCAAACATTTACCAAAGACAAACACCATTTTTCCTTTTACCCAGCAAATTAGTTTCAAATTAGCTGAGCTATTAGGACTGTCACTTGCCATGAAAATAAAAATGATTCTGCATGTCAAACTCAAATAGAAAATTCCATGCAATATATAAATCACAAATAGGCCTTCGGTGCACTCAACAAGTTGTAAAGTCACATGGGTGATCTGACAAAGTGCGTGATCAGCTGACATCACTGGTTTGTACACTGTGAGTCACAGTGAGTCACTAGAGCACAGCAGTGCACTCTACCTGGAGGCTGCGGAATGGGGTGTTGTATCACCAAGGGCAGTGTCTTCGCAGTGGTTAGCCAGGTCAGATTCTACTCCCCAGCTACGTTCCCCTGTCTGTAAAGACTGGCTAGGAATTAGTCGTACGGAATTGCGCTTTGCACATATGTTCATGGGCTTTAAAAGTATTTACTTTGCAAGTCATTTGGTAGGAATAGGTGCAGTTCGAAGTGCAGATATACTTGGTGTAGAGGATAGCCTCAGTAAAAATACTGGTTGATTTTTGATCTTGTGACATTGTTTAGATCACCTGACTTAAAGATAACATGGTCTGCTTGTTCAGAGAATATATGTGAAATGACTTGAACTGGTAAAGAGAAAAAGCATTTCTTTTTGGTTTTTTTTGGTACCGGGGATTGAACTCAGGACCTTGCACTTTCGAGGCAGGCGGCAGAACCACTGAGCTAAATCCCCGGCCCGAGAAAAAGCATATCTTGTATTTTCTTTATTATTCATGGTCAAAAAGAGAGAAGTACATAATACAGTTCATTTAAAATGTTGCTGATAGGGTTTCCATATTTTTGAAGGTATCAAATATTGTTATTTGTACAAAGGGGAGAAGGGGAAACTCTGTGAACCTTGGATAAGAAAGGCCAGCTCCAATCCTGTGGAGCTTTCTGGTTAAGTCTTTGACAGAGCTGTTCCCCAGCTCCTGAGGGCGGTCGTGCCTCCAGGGTCACTGCAGGGGTGGTAAACAGCTACAAGCTATAGACTGACCCAGTTTCCTTTTAGATGGATTTACCGCTGCCTTGGACTGGGAACATCCCTCACTTACTATGATGGGATTTCAGCAAGATGTTTAGCGGTCTCAGGCTGTGCTTCTGGACCAGATGAGTTTTATTCAGATTGCCGATTAGTGGGGGGCAGCTCCCGGTAGCTTTGTTTAGGTAGTGACTTAGACAGAGATACTGATTATTACATGCTGATCACATTTTCAAATGCAGGAAGCTGAGGGTAGAGATGCGAGAAGGGGGAAGGAGAATGAAAGTCTGCAGGATGTCAAAATCCAGATCCAGGGGCCGGAGATTTAGTTCACAAACACAAGGACCTGAGTTCGATTCCTGGTACCAAAAAAATCCAGATCCAGAAAATCTCATGAGCAAGAATGTAGTAAGATGCAATTCACTTACAAATACGTGCAAGGCCTATGCCTGGCCTCTGAACCAGGTTACAGGAGGTAGCTTAGCAGGGTTGAGTGTGAAAAACAATTCTTGTGTTCTAGAGTTGCTGTCATGTGACAATTCAGAAACTGTATAAACGGGCCAGGGATAGAGCTCAGTGGTGCCGCCACCTGCTTCGCACTCACAAGGTCCTGAGTTCGAACCTGGTACCAAAAAAGTATAGAGCCAGTGCAATTCTAGCTTGCATTAATTAAAATTTGTTAGCTAGAATGGGGATGCTGGGATCTTGTGTTGTGACCAGCCTGATCTTAACCCCATTTGAATAGAGTCCATTGTACCAGAGCCAGTATAGAGAGGAATACGAACAGAAGCCGGGTAGCACGCTGGCAGAGGGACGGTTTGAGGACTTGAGTGTGTGTATTCTAGGAGAGGCGGTATCTGGAAGTCCGTTTAGATGTTAGAGGACCACTTATTTAGGAAGGGAGCTAAGTGACATCACTAGGACTTTGGAAAGTCTTCTCAGCGTTTGAATCCAGCTCTAGAGGAAACAGTAAGAGTTCTCTGTCAGCGGTCTCCACTGATGTTGTGGAGGGTTTCAGGCATCTGAAGGATGAATGTATGATCAACAGCAGCTCCTCCAAAAACAAATTCTGAAATGGTTAGATGAATGGTTGTGCCATGGAATGTGAAGTTTTTAGTGACTCCTTGGTTTTAATTTTTGTGGCACAAAGTTTTTATTTGGTGTATTAACACAGGATTAAGAATCTTATCTCTGACATGGCTGATACTAAGCTTTAATTTTAATTTGATCATTTTATCATTTATCATTTATTTGTTTATTTTTAAAGTGTTCCCATGGTGATAATTATGCATTTTGTATCTTTGTTACTTCAGGTAAAAGAATATTAAATATGATAGGATCTAGAGATTTTGCTGGACTGTTCCTGAAAGTGATGAATGTAATTGATAAAATGTTCCTCTGCAGGTGGTAAACCTGCTGATGGCAATTTTGCTGACGGTGGAGGTGACTCATCCAAACTCAATGCCAGCTGTCAACATTCAGTATGAAGTCATTGGTAACTACTATTCATCTGAGAGGATGGCCGGTAGGTTTCTAGTTGAAACTGTGCTTTCCTAATTTTATGCATCTGAAGCCAGTTTATATTGATTAAAGTATGCCCAAATTATACTTCAAAGGGTTAAGTAAGTTGCATAATAAAGATAAGTGTTATTGCAGCTACTTGTATTTTGATGACTTATTTTTAGATTTTTTTTTTTTTTTTTTTTGGTACTAGGGATCAAACTCAGGACCTTGAGCTTTCGAGGCAGGCGGCAGAACCACTGAGCTAAATCCCCAGCCCTTTTGATGACTTTTTTTCAAACATATTCAGTGGAAATTACAATAAAGGATTTCTAGCCAGAAGAGGTAGTAGACTGACTGCCAAGCTTTTGAGAACTCTGTGCAATTGTGTACCTTGACACTGTCAGGTAACGGGGACAGAAGGGAAAGGGCAAATGAAAATGAAGAGTAGGGCCAGGGAGGTAGCTCAGTGGCACCATGCCTGCCTTGCAAGTGCAAGGTCCTGAATTTGATCCCCGGTACCACAAAAGAAAAAAAAAAAAAAGAAGTGTAAACCTTCGGGGGCTAGCTGACTAGTGTAGTTGGGGTGGGAGATTTGCCCAGGGAGTTAAAATATAAATTACTTGAATATTTGGTGTTATAATTTGTTCAGGATCATAATTCTACATATAGTTCAGTTGTTTGTGTTATATATAGACTTCACACTGGTATTAAAAAGAGTCAACCTGAAATGTTCATATAAATTGCCCTTTGAAGCCTTTTTATTCCTCAGTCTCTAAAATAAGTCCACACCTATAATCCCAGCACTTGGGAGGCTGAGGCAGGAGGATTGCTGTATGAGGCCAGCCTGGGCTGCATAGTGAGTTCAAGGCCAGGATGAACTACATAGTGAGCCCCTGTCTCACAAAATCAAAAAAATAAACGCACAGAAAAATTCCAGTTGAGATTGTATTTATTGTAAATTATAAAAGAACTTAGTACTTGGACAGAATTGTGCCCTAGACATTTCAGTGCAAACAACTTCTACATGGTTTTTAGTTTCACTTAAGAGAAATGTTCCCAATTCACATGTGTATTTATATTATAGGATCTCATTTCTCAAGTTTTAGATTCACTTTAATATGTTCTGAGCTTCATTACATTTATGGCCTTCTGTGATCCATGTATGAAGGTTTATATCTGTTAAATTTATTGTCTGTGGAGTTAATTTCATTTGAGTTTTAGGTTGTATTTTCTCTAATGCTGGAGCTGGCATCTATGGTTTTTGGTGTGAAATACATCTGTCTTTTAAACAAACAGTTTTTCCTTCCCATTAAACCCTATTCATCTCATGAGACCCAACTTACATCATTTTTTTCACATTTTTGTGATTGCCCAGGGCAGGCTAATTGTTACTGCCTATATTACAACCCTCGCCCCACTGGATTATAGTTACCTCTTTGAACCTGAAGGCTAGTGGACCCATCAGGGACAGGGACCGTCTCCCTAGCAGAGTACATGGTCCACACGCATCCTAAACAGTGACTTGCTGCAGCCATTTAACAAAAAAGACCTGTGTATGTATTTCTCAAGATTCATTTCTTTTTAATTTTTTCCGGTACCGGGGATCGAACTCAGGACCTTGCACTTGCCAGGCAGGTTCAGTGCCACTGACCTACATTCCCAGCCCAAGATTCATTTCTTTTGTTGTTTTTTGGGGGGTTTTTTTGGTACCAGGGATTGAACTTGGGACCTTGCCCTTGCGAGGCAGGCATTCTTAATGCTGAGACTTAGATGTTTTTTGCTTCTTGGTCTTAGATCTTTATATAGACAATTTTGAAAATGTATTTAAATATTTGCTACAATATTTTGTCAGGAGGAGTTATGTTCTTTTTGTTGTATAAGTAGCTTAATTAAATTTTTGTTTTTGTTTCCTTAGATAATGCCTGTGTTCTTTTTGCTGTCTCTGTTCTTATGTTTATAATCAGTTCAATGCTGGTGTATGGAGCAATTTCTGTAAGTATGCTGTCTTGTGACTTTAGAGTTTGACTGTTACTGAGTGGTAGCTAGTAATTTCATATATGTGCTAAAATGTTATTTTCTTTCACAGTATCAAGTGGGTTGGCTGATTCCATTCTTCTGTTACCGGCTTTTTGACTTTGTTCTGAGTTGCCTGGTTGCCATCAGCTCTCTTACTTACTTGCCAAGAATCAAAGAATATCTGGATCAGTTAGTAAGTGTGTATGCCAATTAAACTTTTTAAAATTTTTAAGTAAAATATTTTAATGGAAATCCTGAATCAGCCTTAGGTACTTTGTTATATTCCTGTCAAAGTACCTAAAATTACTACCATGTTAAAACCTGTAGGTGAAAGTAGTGAACATGTACTAATAAAAATTTTTAAAAAGATGAAAATAGAATATCTTCTTATCATACTGTTTAGACAGTCCAGGATTAAAAGATCCTGATATGGATAGTATGCAAGTAGTGCCTCAGCTCTTTGTTTTCAGTGAACTAGAAGTGGAATCGTGTTTGGGCTCATTAAATGATTGGCGTCTGTCTTTCCATCGTCCATAGTAAATAACTGAGTGCCTGCTTTATCACTTGCCCTGTGCCAGGCACCACTGGTGGATGCTGTGGATAGAAGCTCCTGGTCTTTCCCCTTTTTTTGGGTACCGGGGATCAAACTCAGGACCTTGTGCTTGGTAGGCAGGCATGGCACCACTAAGCTAAATCCCCAGCCCTAAGTTCCTTTTCTTTAGGGAGTAAACTATATGTTTGGGGCATCAAGTTATATAAAGATGTTGCCTTGGACAACAAAGTGCAGCTGTCGCAGCAGCAATAAATAGGGAAGTCACAAAATGCTGAATAGTGGAGGGGCAGGGAACACACTGGCCGGGGGCCTACGCAGGGCTTCATGGGGAGGTTTGTAGAGAGCTGTGGAGTCCAGACAGAAGTGGGAGAGGAGTCCTAACACTGTCCTTAGGGCTTTTCTCTCCGATTCCAGATTCCTGTCTAATCCGTTTTGCATACCAGCAAATGTACCACTTACTCATCCTGAAAATGTTTGTTGGTTGCTTCTTATGTGCAAGGCACTGCTGGTCCTCAAGATTCATTGAGGAGGAAGGAGTCCGAAGTAGGCAAGTGTGCGAGTGCGCATCACCTAGAAAGTGAGATTTCAGTTGCATTGAGGGATTTGAGTTGGAATTAAGAGACAAAATACTGAAGAAAATGTTCTAGAGAAGAGAGTGCCTGAGGCCCCACAGCATGGTGTAGTCAGGAAACTAAAAGGTGCCGAGGCAGTGGGCACAGAAGGAGGCAGATGGGAGGAGCTTGGAGCGAGGCCCGGGCGAGGCCTCTTGGCCCAGCTTACACACTGCTCTGATGGCACCTGGTGAGTCTGTCCGAGAATCCCCAGCCCAGTGGTGCCCCCCTGCCTTCTGCACGGTCTCAGGTCAGCATTGTCCATGCATACGAGTCACATTCATGAAAATGTATGTGAAGCACTGCAGTTCCATTAAAGGCCGAGGCTTTTAAGAAAAGGCTTCGTGAAAAAACTATCAAAATGAATTTGCTGTTCCTTTTATCCAAGTGTTTTTTCTGTTTGACTCAGTTAACCCACTCAGATTAGAAGGTACTCCCTTGGCTGGTCAGCTTATAGGTCCTAAATTCTTCTTTTCTAATGCCCTTCTTTTGTTTTTCTTCTTTCTGGTTCTGGGGATGGAACTCAGGACCTTGTGCTTGCCAGGCAGGCGTGGTGCCACTGAGCTACATCCCCAGCCCTCTAATGCCCTTCTTGACAAACTTAGCTCATTGCCTTGCCAACAATTAGGGCTAAATAAGTATGTCCTTCTCAGTAAAGCATGGTAAGTCATACGATTTTGCCTTGCGTATTATCCATCTGAAGAAGAATTTGGACCAACAGTTGCCTTGTAGAAAAATTGTTTTCTTTACGTAGGATTGAATGGCTTATAACACTTCAGTAGAACTCAGTACCTTCTGATTCATCGACCCAGCAACAAGTCTGTTTTGCCCCAGGCCAAAAGATAGAAAATAGTAGAAAAGAGAAAATTACCTCAGTTTAGACCCTCTAGGCAAACGAGAGTCCCCTTTAGAGGATGACATTCTTTAGAAATACTCTGGATATAGACAAGTACATTTTAAGTGATTGATGGCATGCATTGATGGAAATGAGGCCTCTAAAAGCACTTTGCCTTAAATCCTGTCTGCACAGTTTTAGTCGTCTTTTGTCTGTATGCTTGCCCTGCCCTTGGGCGATCACGGAATACTATAAACGTGCACGTGTACTTTGTGTTTTCATAGCCGGATTTCCCCTACAAAGATGACCTCCTGTCATTGGATTCCAGTTGCCTGCTGTTCATTGTTCTTGTGTTCTTTGTGACCTTCATCATTTTTAAGGTGAGATGGTCTTGGGTGGGTGCGGTTCAGAGTCAGGCCCTGTGCTTAGAACCTCCTCACAGGCCACAGTAGATTGAGGACTCAGGGGCGTGTTCGTTCTGGCACAGTAGCAGAGGCGGCTTCCCGGGAGTGGTTAGAGGTGTCAGGCCCCTTCCCCAAATTTTAAGGAGCGACTTTATGTTTTTTGAAAACAGTTTGTGATTTATCTTGGAAATTGATGATAATTCCCAGTACTCAGAAGTGGGCCTGAGTGGAGACACCAGCTGCAGTTTCCTGGGAAACCTGTGATGTTTACGTGGGGCCGGGGCAGGGGCCGGGGCCGGGGCCGGGGGGATGGGGAGGGGCCTGGACTGGGCCCAGCTTCGGTGTCAGGTCCTTTCCAGCAGGAACATGGGAGGCAGCACTGGAGTCACCTGCATGGTAGAGTGAGTCGTCTCCTGGATTCCTAGCATTTGTCAGTTTTGCTTTTGTCCTTCTAGGCTTACCTAATCAACTGTGTGTGGAACTGCTATAAATACATCAGCAACAGAAATGTGCCAGAGATTGCCGTGTACCCTGCTTTTGAAGCTCCTCCACAGGTAGATGCCATTTAATACATTAAACCTCACCGGCCGTGTACCAGTTGGTGTGGCTTGGCTTTCTGACATCTGCTAACGCTATGGTTTGGGGCATAAATACTTTAAATCTGTAGGAGTTAGCATTTCCCAGTTGGAGCCCTGGGTTCTCAAGCTAGAGAGTCTCACTGCTCATCTCATCAGTGGTCCCTTTGAGCATTGTGTTTGTGTAGGACGTAAAACTGGAAACAGCCATGCTAGGCTCGTGTGGCCTTGGCTGGGGGCAGGGTGCCCCTGACTGAAACTTGTATTATTTTCAAAAAACATCTCTATAGGGAGCCAGTGTGTCTGCAGCGAAATGGATGCAGTGGGTTCCCATGAATCTGTTGAGGGTCCACCTCTCATAGCCCCTCCCACACCGGGGATTGGACTCAGGACCTTGCACTGGTGAGGCAGGTGCGGCGCCACTGAGCTACGTCCCCGGCCTCTCATAGCGTTTGAATGCTGCCATGTCATCTTCGCAGGGTTTAACACACAGAACGTGTTACTCATACCAGGCCACGCGTGGCTTGTCAGAACTTCAGAGTGAGTCACTTAGGTTAGAAGGCCACTTTCCTACAAAGGTATTCCCTTTGCCCTAGAGGGCCTGACAGGACGCGTGATCCCTTCGTGGACTGTATCACACTGAAGCCTTCCTGTGGTGTGGCCAGTGGGGCCCCTGGACACACACCCTCAGCCCCGAGGTGTATTTGGCAAGGGTACTTTATCAGTGGGGAAGGGGATAAAAAGGGGAACGTAGGGAGTAGGGACACGCACGACCTGGCCGGGAGCCCTTGTAGCCTCGAGTTATCCCTGAGGAAGAATCCTGCCTGCCCATCCGCCCATGCCCTCCTCCCTCCCGCCATCCCTCCCCGGCAGTGGGATGCCTGTGCAGGGCAGTTATCTCACCTGCATGTAAGGCTCCAGATTACGGGGGCATCCTTACCCTCAGGAACTACGCAACAGTTGCTTCAGCTCTTCCCTGTAGGTTTGTACCACCTGTTTAGGACACAGAATCTGAAAATTGAATTATTCCAGAAGAGATTTTAAAGGAGAATCATCTTAAGTAATTTTGTTCTCTCTCTATTTAGTATGTTTTGCCAACCTATGAAATGGCCGTGAAGATGCCGGAGAAAGAGCCACCTCCTCCTTACTTGCCGGCCTGAAGACAGCCTGCCTTTGTCAGCAGCCCTTATACCAGCTTCTTGTCTTGTTTGTTTTACAGTATGCCGCAATACAGGGCTCTTCAAACTTGTTTGGTATAAAATACATTGTTTTTTGTTTAAGCATTTATTTTCAAACACTAAGGAACTCTTTGGACATTATTAAACTTTTTTAAAGTCTATTACATGTTAATACTTTTTGAAGACAATCTAGGTTAAGCAAGAGCAAAGTGCCATCGTATGCCTGTAATAGGGGGTGGGAACGGAAAGAGGGTATTCTTCACATATTTTCTTTTTTAACTTTGCACTTTCTTTATATAATGGTTTGCATTTTGGTTATTTGCTACCCTGGATAATTTCAGGAAGAATGAATTCAGTATTCAGGAAGAATGAGTTGGGTATAAGATTTGAAATTTTTAGCTATGAAAACAAAATATATAACACTTGGATTTGACTGTGGAAGATGACGGTTGCATGTTCTAATTTGTATTGTTTCCACCTTTGGGATAAGATGCTTTAATAAATCTCTTAAATATTTACTGTTCTCTTGTGTGTTTTTTTTTTTAACACTTAACCTTTTTTGGTAGCAAAAGCCTAACACTTTCTGTTCCAAAATAGTGATAACAGGTTTATATTCTGAGAAGCGGGCCGTTTTTCCTCTTGTGAACATCATAGAGTACACTTACTAATCTAGGTGGTTCCAATCTTGGTACAGTTGGGACATGCAGCTGCTGCCAGTGTAAATGCCAAGTAGAAGTGTGCTCTCAAACAGCGAGGTAAATTGTTGCTGCCGAGTGTTACGTACTGTGCACAGTGACAT
Organism: Heterocephalus glaber; assembly: GCF_053883595.1. Lineage (NCBI taxonomy): Eukaryota > Metazoa > Chordata > Mammalia > Rodentia > Bathyergidae > Heterocephalus > Heterocephalus glaber. Next base: position 47,060,149 of record NW_028258305.1, read on the forward strand.
GCATTGTGCTTTTACCTGACTGGCAGCACAGCAGGTTTGTTTATACCAGCATTGCCACAAACATGTGACTACCGCATTGTATTAGGACGTCAGTATTTTTTAGCTTGTTGGGATTGTCTGGGACCAGCATCATTTATGTAATTTTCTGTCCTTGGCTGAAACATGTGGTGCGTGATTGTACCCAGACTGCTGTGGGGGTTTTTGCAATTTGAGAAACCGTAGACTTAGGGAGCACTTCTTTAATATAGTAGCTCAGGACTTTTTTGAGACGGTCTCACTGTGTAGTTCAGGCTGGCCTGGAACTCACTGTTCAGCCTGTTCCAGTGTTGGACTCGCAGTAATCCTGCCTCAGCCTCCCAAGATCTGGGATTATAGGCATGCACCACCGTGCCCAGCCTAGAACTACTAAGGTGAAGATACTTCTTGGATCACAGGCCAGCTATTTCTCCAATACTGATTTGACAAAAAGAATGTAGCGAGCTGTTTTTATGTTCTGATCATTTAGGTAATGAGGTCATGAAAAATAATTCAAATCAAAATGCATCAGTTGACCGTAAAAGGGGGACCAAATAAGTGTCTTTTGGAGTAAAAGTCTGGAGATCTCATGTGGCGTGGTCGATAGTGAATGGTACTGAACGCTAGAAATTGGGGATTTTAGGTGCTTTTCAGTACCCTCACACATGTACAAGTAACTAGAAGATGATGGATTATTCTGCTTGGCTGTCGTAGTTATTCCACTGCAGACATGAAGACAGCATGTTAGGTACCCGAGTTACGTTATTTTTAAAGGGGATAGAATAGCCTAGGAGCGAACTAATTTTGGGCACCACCCTCCCTTTCATCTCGATAGCGCAGCAGTGAAGGCTTTATACACACCACCAGACTCGTCACCTTACAGGTCTTTCAAAGAATGGTTTCCTGTGAACTCACGAGCACCTACCTCTGTCTGGGAGTGTACCTTTATAGTTAGACCACTGCAATCAAGGGTGGCTTTTCTGAACTAGATCTTACTTTGTTTCTGCATAAAAAGTGGAAGGAAGTGTCCTTGTTACTTTTTCACTGTTGGGACTAAATACCTGACAAATTATTTTAGCTCAGTTTGTAGAGGTTTCAGTCCATAGCTGGCTCCAGGGCAGGGCAACAAGGAAGATGAGAAACAGTCCCTGGCATGGCAGGTGGAAAGCAGCCAGCCTGCCCTATTTGCCTTTATATTCCACCCAGGCCACAAACCCTACTGGTTAGTGCTATGCGCACCCAGCATGGCCTTCCCTCTTCAGTAATCCCACCACTCACAACTGTGCTAAACCAGTCAGTGGACTAATCCAGTTGCCACACAGCCATAATCCACCATCATACACCCATGATCCAGCCACCTCCCAAAAGCCACATGAAGGAGTGGGGACATCTAGAGAAGCTGCATGTGAGATCAGTCAAGTTTTGTTACTGTTGATTTAATTCTGTCCTACACTGGACATGCTAAGCAACATTCAAACATTAGCCAAACTTTCCTTTTGCTAGTAGTATATGTGCTGCCGAAGCAAGCACTCCTTTTGCTAGTAGTAATGTTACATTAAACATTTAAATAGAAGGAGCCCAGCCCCAGTGCCCTGCACAAATGGAGGAGGAGCCCACCCTGCATGTGGCACTGGTGCCTGGCAGCTCTGCACCTGTGGATTCCACCCTCTGACTGTGGACATCACAGACTCCATGCCCATTACTGTGTTGTATCCCCTTGACACTGGGCAACTGAGGCATTCACCTACTGACCCACCTGATCATAGAAACTAAAATCAATGGCAAAAGGAATCATGCGAAAGCATGGAAGTTAAATGACATGCTCTCCAATAATCAGTGGGTTACAGAAATTAAGGAAGAGATTAGACAGTTCCTATAAGTAAATGATAATGCCAGTATAACATACCAGAACTTAAGGGACACAATGAAAGCAGTCCTATGAGGGAAGTTTATCCCTGTAAATGCTTGCATCAGAAAAACACCTCAAGGGCTGGAGATTTAGCTCAGTGGTTCCACTGTCTGCCTCACAAGAGCAAGGTCCCACGTTCAATCCCCAGAACCAAAAAAACCCAGCCCAAATAGCCTAATGATGCACCTCAGTGTCCTAGAAAAACAAGACCAATCCAAATCCAGGCCTAGTATAAGGAAGGAAATTGTAAAGATCCAAGTAGAAATCAGTGAAATGGACACTAAAAACAATCAATAAAGGAGCTGGCTCTTTGGAAGAATAAGAAAAATAGACAAACCTTTAGGCAATCGTACACACATGAAAGAAAAACCAATACAATTAGAAATGAAAAAGGTGAAATAACAGCTGACAATGCCAAAATTCAGAATATTAGCAACTTCGGTACTTCACAAACCTGTACGGCAATAAACGAGAACTCAGAAGAGATTCCTACATACATGTGAATTAGCAAAACTGAATTGAAGGAGTAATAAAAAAATCCACCAACTAAGAAAAGCCCAGGATCTGATGTATTCACTGCTGAATTCTATAAGAACTTCAGTGAAGATCTAATGCCAGTAATCCTCAAACTCTTTAATGAAGTAAAGAGGGAAGGAGTACTCCCAAAGCCATTCCTAGAAGCTAACATTATCTTGAATCCAAAACCAGACAAAGATCCAGCTACAGAAGAGAACTACAGCCCAATCTCTCCAATGAACATAGATACAAAAATCCGCAACAAAATACTGGCAAAGAGAATACAAAACATCAAAAAGATCATCCACATGAGCAAGTAGGCATTATCCCAGGGATCCAAGGATGTATCAACAAGTCCAAATCAATAAGTCACATAAGCAGAAGCGAGGACAAAAATTACATGATCTCTTACAATCAAACAACGGTGCCAGTGTGACATAGTGGAACCTAAGGGATGCAATGAAAGCAGTCTACAGAGGGAAGTTTATAGCCTTCAATTGGCATCAGAAAAACAGCAAATAAGAAGCCTAATGATGGCTTCTGAGTCGCCGTCCCACTGCTCCTGGTCCAGAGGAAGGGGCTTCCCAGCCACCATCCCTACTGCCACTCCCGGCCCCTGTCCCACCTCTCCCAGCTCAGAGGAGGTAAGCCACGACGCCAACAACAGCACCCCCCCCCCAGTTGAAATGAGAAAACACGTAAAGAAGTCTCAAAACCAGACTTCCAGATCACCTACAGCAACCTCAAAGGGAAATGAGATGGAACACTCTGATACTCAACCACCTGGACCAACAGAACTGGCAACAAAAGGGGACCTGGAAAAAATGAAATCAGAAATAATTTCTCAGATAACAGGAGAAATTGTGCTCCTAGTGCAAGACATGTTTAATAAATCTAGAGAGGAGCTGAGGAACATGATGGAATCCCAACATAGGAAACAAATGGAATCCATAAAACAGATGCAAATAGATTTCTAGGAGATGAAAAACTCCATTGAAAGTCTACACAGCAGAATGAGCCAACGTGAAGACAGAATTTCAGATATAGAAGATAAGATTGCAATTAATGACCAGGAAAAGAAAAATTGCTTCAAAATTATAAGGGAACATGAGAAATCAATCCAGCAACTGCTAGATGATGCAAAGAAGAATAACATAAGACTGATTGGAGTCAATGAAGAAACAGGAGAGAGTGCAGATGTCATAAAAAAGCTCTTCACAGAAGTAATGGCAGAAAACTTCCCAAGCAGGGGAAAAGAACTTGACATACAGATAAGTGAGGCATATAGGACTCCAGCTAGGCTTGATCAAAAAAAATCTACACATAGGCATGTAATTGTTAAGATTCCAGAAACTCAACAGAACGAAGTTCTACAAGCAGTGAGAGAAAAGAAACAAATCACATACAAAGGAAAGCCCATCAGAATTACAGCAGACTTCTCAACAGAAAGCATCAAGGCAAGAAGAGCTTGGAGTGACATATTCCAAGCCCTAAAAGAAAACAGCCTCCAACCCAGATTGATGTACCCTACAAAACTATCTTTCAAAATGGATGGAGAAATAAGATACTTTCATGACAAAGAGCACCTTAGGAACTTCGTGAATACCAAACCAGCACTCCAAAGAATTTTACACAATAGCCTAGGAAGAGACATTGAGGATCACAACCCCAGGAAGCAAAGCAGAATGAACCCATCTGGCACAACAAGAAATTAAATGTAAAGGGGGAGAATCCAACAAAAAGAAAAACTCATGGCAATGACAAGTCAATACATTTCAGTTATAACCATCAACGTTAATGGTCTCAATTCACCAATCAAAAGAAATAGACTGGCAGAATGGGTCAAGAAGCCAAATCCAACAATATGCTGGATACAAGAAACACACAATTCAAAATGAAATTCATAGACTGAAAGTTAAAGGGTGGAAAACAATACTCCATGCAACAGGAACCCGAAAAAAAGCAGGAGTAGCTATCCTCTTTGCAGATCAAACCAACACTGATTACGAGAGACAAAGAAGGACACTACATCCTTATAAAGGGAAGAATCCAAGAGGAAGAGATGACAATCATAAATATCTATGCACCAAACACTAGTGCACCCAACTATATAAAACAAATACTAACGGACATGAAAAGTCATATATGCACTAATACAATTGTAGTGGGGGACCTCAACACCCCACTGTCACAAATAGATAGATCAACTAGACAAAAAAATAAGTAATGAAATACTAAAACTCAATCAAACTCTTGAACAAATGAACTTCACAGATGTTTACAGAGTCTTCCACCCCACAAAATCAGAATACACATTCTTCTCAGCTGCATATGGGTCATTCTCCAAAATAGACCACATACTCATACATAGAACATGTTTAAGTGCAAAGGAATTGAAGTTATCCCCTGTATATAATCAGATGATAGTGTGATGAAATTGGAGATCCATAGCAAAAGAAACTGCAAAAATGTCATAAACACATGGAAATTGAACAACACACTTCTGAATAACCAATGGGTCACAGAGGAAATTAAAGAAGAAATCAGACAGTTCCTTCAATTAAATGACAATGACAATATAACATATTGGAATCTATGGGACACAATGAAAGCAGTCTTAGGAGGGAAATTCATAGCAGTGAATACACATATTAGGAAAACAGAACAATCCCAATTAAACAACCTGATGCTGAACCTCAAGCTTCTAGAAAAGAACAGGACAACCCCAGAGCTCATACAAGGGAGGAAATTATAAAGATCAGAGCAGAAAGCAATGCAATGGAGACTAAGAGAACAATACAAAAAATCAATGAAGCCAAGAGTTGGTTCTTCGAAAGAATCAACAAAATTGACAAAACCCTAGCCAACCTTGTCAGAAAAAGGAAAGAAAATGCCCAAATCCATGCAATTAGGAATGAAAAGGGTGAAATTACAACAGACCCAGCAGAAATCCAGAGGATCATCAATACCTACTTCCAGAACCTATACACCAATAAGATGGAAAACACAGAAGAAATGGACACATTCCTAGATACATATGAATTACCAAAGTTGAATGAAGAAGACCTAAAAGTTCTAAACAACCCAATATCAACCAATGAAATTGAAAACATAATTCAAAACTTACCAACTAAGAAAAGTCCGGGTCCTGATGGCTTCACTGCTGAATTCTACAAGACATTTAGAGAGGAACTACTGCCACTACTGTTTAAACTCTTCAATGAAATTGAAAGGGAAGCAATACTCCCAAATTCATTCCTGGAAGCAAGCATCACCTTGATCCCCAAAGCAGAGAAAGACCCAACTGAAAAGGAGAACTATAGGCCAATCTCACTAATGAACATAGATGCAAAAATCCTTAATAAGATACTGGCAAATAGAATGCAGAAGATCATCAGAAGATCATACACCCTGATCAAGTGGGATTCATCCCAGGGATGCAGGGATGGTTCAACATATGCAAATCAATCAATGTAATACACTATATCAATAGAGCCAAGGACAAAAACCATATGATTATCTCCATAGATGCAGAAAAAGCATTTGACAAAATCCAACATGGATTTATGATAAAAACCCTACAAAAAATTGGAATAGATGGTCTCTACCTCAAACTGATTAAAGCCATCTATGAAAAACAGCCAATATCATACTAAATGGTCAAAAACTGAAATTCTTCACACTAAAATCAGGAACAAGACAAAGATGTCCACTGTCACCACTCTTGTTCAATATAGTTTTGGAAACATTAGCCACAGCAATTAGACAAGAGAAAGAAATAAAAGGAATAAAGATAGCAAATGAAGAAGTCAAATTGTCATTATTTGCAGATGACATGATCCTCTATATAGAAAACCCCAAGAACTCCACCAAAAGTCTTCTAGACTTAATAACCAAATTCAGTCAAGTAGCTGGTTACAAGGTCAACACACAAAAATCAATAGCTTTCCTCTACACCAATGACAGACTCACTGAGAGAGAAATAGGGCAAATAATTCCTTTCACAATAGCATCCAAAAAATGAAATACCTAGGAGTCAACCTAATGAAATAAATCAAAGACCTCTTCTCTGAAAACTATAGCACTCTGAAAAGAGAGATTGAAGATGATATCAGAAAATGGACAGACATCCCCTGCTCCTGGGTAGGAAGGATTAATATAGTGAAAATGGCCATACTTCCAAAACTGCTATATAGATTCAATGCAATTCCAATTGAGATCCCAGGAGCATACTTCATGGACCTTGAGAAAACTGATAGGTCTCCCACTACCTCAGCAGCTATTATGTATAGTAACTGCCCTCTTCCTATCATGCCTTGCCCCCTCCCCTGTGTGACGTCATGCCAAGATGGTTGCTCCCACCAAAGAATAAACCCTTCTTCCCAGCATGCCCCTGTTCCCGCCTAGAAAGTAACCTACTACTCACTCACCTCCTACCACTTAGTGACATCACCGGCTCCTCCATTCCCTAGTCACTACCTCACTCAACCCCACCTCAGCCCCTACAAACCCCACCCCAGTCTCTATAAAAGACTCTCCCTGCCCCAGCCATATTGCTTTTTATCTCTCCTTTGTTCAGAGACAGCCCAGCAGATCTATTCCCCTAATAAAGGCTTGTTGTGGCCTGGTCTGGTCTTGGTCTTTGGCTTTTTACCTGACAAAAACAATCCAAAAATTCATTTGGAACAAGAAGAGACCCAGAATAGCCAAAGCAATTCTAGGTAACAGAGACATGGCAGGGAGTATCACAATCCCCAACCTGCAACTATAATACAAAGCTATGGTAATAAAAACAGCATGGTACTGGCAAAGAAACAGACCTGAGGACCAGTGGAACAGATTAGAAGATGCAGAAACAACATCAGACACACTCAGCCATCTCATCTTTGATAAAGGAGCCAAACATGCTCACTGGAGGAAAGATAGCCTCTTTAATAAATGCTGCTGGAAAAATTGGGTTTCAACTTGCCAAAGATTAAAACTAGATCTGTATCTCTCGCCATGCACTAAACTAAAATCAAAATGGATTAAAGGTCTAAATATTAAAATAGAAACTCTGAACCAGTTGGAACAGAGGTTAGGTAGAACTCTTGAAGACATCAGTGTAGGAAAAGATTTTATGAACAAAACCTCAGTTGCCCATGAACTAGCACAAACAATCAACAAGTGGGATCTCTTCTTATTAAAAAGCTTCTGCACAGCAAGAGAAACCACCAGCAGTGTGAAGAGACAACCCACAATGTGGGAAAAAATCTTCACCTGCTTTTCCTCAGACAAAGGTATACTATCTCGAATCTATAAAGAATTTAAAAAGATCAGACCTCCCAAATTTAAAGACCCAATCTGAAAATGGGCATCTGAAATGAACATTCATTTCTCAGATAAAGAAGTAGAAATAGCAAATAAATACATGAAAAGATGTTCAACATCAGTGGTCATTCAAGAGATGCAAATGAAAACAAGGCTGAGATTCCACCTCACTCCAGAAAGAATGGCTGCTATCATGAAATCAACCAATAACAAATGCTGGTGGGGCTGTGGGGAAAGAGGAACCCTGCTCCACTGCTGGTGGGAGTGTAGACTGGTGCAACCACTGTGGAAATCAGTATGGAGATACCTCAAAGAACTAGGACTGGAAGTCCCATTTGACCCCGTTATTCCACTGCTGGGTATCTTCCCCAAAGAATTAAAAGAATCATACCACAGTGATATATGTGCACCCATGTTCATAGCAGTGCAGTTTGTAAAAGCTAAAAGTTGGAAACGGCCCAAATGCCCATCATCTGGAGACTGCATAAAGGAAATGTGGTTTTTTAAATAAAATGGAGTACTACTCAGCCATAAAAAGTGAGAAATTAGAGACATTTATAGCTAAGTGGATGCACATTGAGGCAATACTCTTTGAAGGACCCTAGTTAGCAAGACAGACTCCATATTGCTGCTGAACAACCCACCTGCCTGCCCTTTAGATGAACTTAGAAGGAGGAAGCTTAGAAACCTCCTCCCCTTAGAAAGTCTCTTTAGAAGCAACAATTAGTCAACTATTGTTTTACAATGTTCTAACAGCAGGACGTTCTGCTTCTGTACCTTTTGCTTGCTTTGCTAGTTCTATCCCATAGGGGGGCCTAGAAACTGTTGGCCTCAAAGGTGTATAAAACATGTTTGTCTCCCCCCAGTCGAGGCTGGAGTCCGATGCCCGGCTCGGGTCCCAGCTGGTAATAAGCTCCTGTGTGGATTTAATAATATCAGTCTCTGGTTGGTTCTTTCTCACTGGGTGCAACACAAATAACCTACCCAGCAATTCCCTTCAAATCATATCACTTAGCCAGTCCCAGGCCTACTCCAAAGCATTAGCAAGTAAGCTGAAACAACTGAATAAACTGGAGACACAATAATACGCCTATACCATCCTGCTTATAACTCAAGTCTTCTGGGCTTTATCTATGTAAGAGTCAGTATGGGGACCAAAGGAAGAAAGTAATCATGAAGTGGGATCTTACTTGAAGAGTTCGATGCAAATAAAATCCAGAGGCTAAGAAAGCCAGTGTTCTCAGGGCAGAGTGAGTGTAATAAGGGAGTGCAAAAAGGCGCAGATACCTGTGCTTAGGGAGAAAAATAGTGAGTTCAAAGGGACCAGAGGTAAGAAGTATCTGGTTGCAGTGTCTGGAAAGAGAGCCAGAGAGGAAGGTGGAGCCTGACTGTGAAGGGCCAGCCCAGGAGTGGACTCTTAGGAAGAAGAGCGCTGCTAACCAACTAGGAGACTGGCAAGGGCCTTCCCGAGGAGCTGACACTGGGCAGGTCCCTCATCTCGCCCTCCGCTTCCCGTCCCACATTTCCTTTGCATGCTGGCCCGGAACATCCCCACAGCCTGCTTCTCTAACTACGTCATCATCTCACTTTAATTTGCTGAGCTAGGGGCCTGTACCTCAAAGGGAAATTTACGCAAAAGAAGCAAATGGAATACACTGGCATTTTAGGAACAAATGAGCCCCGAGCTGCCCCTTCAACTTCTCTTCCTCTAGCCGGGCCTCTTGACCGGCTCAGTTTGAAAAATGCAGGGGTGAATTTGCTGATGGGAAGAGGGTGTGGTGTTAATGGTGTTTGTTTTGACGGAATCTTTTGAGCCATTTCTAGAGGAAGAGAGAAGGACAGGGTGGAGCTTTCTGATCGAGAGGCTTCTATGAGACCCCTTCTGAAACTTAGAGAATCCAGTCCTCCTCCCCACCCCCTCCTCCTCCTGTGGTACTGGGGATTAAATCAGGAAAGTCCTAACTCTGATCTGCGTTCATAGCCCTTCTCCAAATTTTTGAAAATTTGAGACAAGATCTTGCTAAATTGCTCAGGCTGGCCTCAGACTTGTAATTCTTCTACCTTGGCCTTCCGAGTAGCTGGAATTACAGGTGTGCCTACCACACCCAGCTAATAGAGTGCTTTGCTATGGCTCTAAAATATCGTGTTTGTGAGTCATAAAAGTTCCTCATCCCTCAAGATATTTACAGATTAGGAAAGAATTCTTATTCCAAGCTGTTTGTAGATGAAGATAGATAGAATAACCTCTTAAAATGAGAGAAAGACAGTTCTTAAATCAACAGTTATCAAATTTTTTAGTCTTGGGATTCCTTTACACTCTTAAAAATGATTTAGGGCCTCCAAGAGCTTTTGTTTATGTGGTTATATCTACCACTATTTACTACACTAAGAATGCAAACTGAGCTGGGCCTGGTGGCGAGCCCAGCTACCTGGGAGCCTGAAGCAGAAAGATCCCAAGTTTGAGGCCAGCCTGGCCAGCTTAGTTTAAAAAGCCCAGAGGGCTGGAGTTGTAGCTCACTAGCAGAGCACCCCTGGATTTGACCCCCAGTACTGGCTGGGTGTGTAGGGGGGGTGAAAACTCAGAAGTTAAAAGGACATTCATCTATTAATCCATTTAAAATAATTAATCACTATATGCTAATACAAATAACTCATTTTTGTGGGAGGGAAAAAGAACTATGGTTTCCCCAAAGTGTTGAGATTGTCACATTACAGTTTTACTAATCTCTCTAATAATGTAACAGGGACTTAGGGACTGGTTTTGTCTAAGAGGCATGGAATCTTCACTTGGCCTTGCAGATATCTAATTGGTAACTAAAAACTTGACATCTCTGCCTTTACTTTACATCTGTCTTCTTTGCTACCTTAAACTTTGGGTCAGTTTCTTGGTCAGCTCTGCCAGTAGACATGGTAATCATCTAAGGAGTGTTCTTCTAAAGCTGGTAATCCTCTCCTTCCAAGACATCAAGTTAGAGTAACTGAGGGTATTTTCAAGATTTGCAAGAGTATCATAATCAACCGATTATCAACCACCAGCTTTTACAATGTTCACTGCCAACCAGCAGAGTCTCGAGTCATTGGTCCAAACTCAAAGGACACAATCATTGTCCTACCTCCATCTTGCCTTTCTGAGTCACTCTCTTGAGGTCACTAGCAACAACAGCTCTGATCAATAAACTTCTTGCGACAAGAATTAAAACTGCCCCCCCAGCACCGATGATTCCCTTGGTGCCAATAGGAATTTGCATGTGCAGCCCTCAAATAACAATCAACCAGACCACAGTTTAACCAAGACTGCTTGAGAATGCACACTTCTTGGCCTTGTTTTTCTTTCTTCCCCATATAACCCTAAAGTTCTTGTCAGTACCCTAAATATAGGACAGAGGACATTGGTCCCCATTTCCTCTCAGTTTGATGACAAAGACAAAATTGGCTTCTTACAAAAAGTGTAGATGAGTAGGTAAAGAAAACACAATGGAATACAATTCAGACTTTATAAAAAAGGAAACTGTGAAATATGCAACATCATGGGAAAACTTTGAGGTCATTATTGATAAGTGAAGAAAGCCAGTCATGAAAGACAAATACTGCCTAACTCCACTTAACATGGTACCTAAAGTTTAAAAAATCCAAGAGTGGAATGCTTGTTTCCAGGAGCTGGAGGGAGTAGTTACTCAAAATGAACAGACAGTTTCAGTTAAGCAAGATGAATAAGATGGTACCTACATTCCACAGTCAACAACGTATACTTAGGAATTGCTAAGAGGCTAGATCTCGTGAAATGTTCTAGAGGCAATAATATTTTTATCTTTTATTTTATTTTTAAAATAAATTTTATTTTATTTTATTCCAGTTCCCCTTCCCTATGTACAGAAGCTCTGTTTCCATTTTTTCCTTCTATTTTCACTTTTTTTCTTGTCCCTTCCTTTCTCCCTCCCCCCTCCCTTGTTCCCCTTCCCATTTGAACACTTTCTTCCCATTTCCCAACATCCATTATACATTTCAGTCTCTATTTCCACTTTCGGTTTCTCATACCAAAGAAACAATGTGGTATTTACACATGCATGTCCAATTTATTTAACTTAAGAGTATGGTTTCAAGGTATCCATTTAGCTATAAATGTCTGAAGCTCATGCTTCTTTATGGCAGAGTAGTACTCCATTTTGTAAAAAAAAAACCAGCATCTTAATTCTCTCACCAGTTGATGGGTATTTGGGCTGTGTCCAAGATTTAGCAGTTACAAACTGTGCTGGTATAAACATGAACGTGCATATATCATTGTGGTAGGATGCTTTTAATTCTTTCGAGAAGATTCCAAGAAGAGGTATAGCTGGGTCAAATGGAACCTCTATTTTTAGTTTTTTGAGAAATTTCCACAGTGATTTCCACAGTGGTTGCACCAGTCTACACTCCCACCAACAATAGAGAAAGAGTCCTTTTTTCCACAGCCCCTCCATCATTTGTTATTGGTTGATTTCTTGATAGTAGCCATTCTTTCTGGAGTGAAATGGAATCTCAGTGTTGTTTTAATTTGCATTTCACAAATGACCAGTGATGTTGAACATTTTTTTATATATTTATTTGCCATTTCTAATTCTTCATCTGAGAAATGTCTATTCATTTCTGATCTCCATTTTTGCATAGTCTTTAAATATGGGGGGGTCTGATTATTTTGAGTTCTTTATACATTCTAGATAATAGTCCTTTATCTGAATAGCCGGTAAAACATTTGCTCCAATGCTATGGGTTGTCTCTTCACCCTGTTGGTGTTTTTTGTTTTGTTTTGTTTTGCTGTGCAAAAGCTTTTTAATAAGATAAAGTCCCAGTTTTTGATTCTTTGTAGTATTTCCCATGCATCTGGGTTGTGTTCATGAAGTCTTTGCCTACTCTTATGTTAGAGGCAAAATTTTTTTAGATGACTTCAAAACATTTTACTGATATTTGGCCATGATTTTCATTTGTCTGGTTTGCTTTTATAGTTTTCCACCCACATCCTCCTTTTGCCTCCACCATCCTGTGCTCTGGTTTGGACTCTGGCTTATTTTCTCAGCTGTTACACACACCATCAATGAGGCCTCAAACTTCTTACAGAAAGTTCCAAATGTTGCTAGCCTGTCTCCTCCCAACCCTGTGCAAGCGCTGTTCACCAGTGCATATTTCCTCCCTGGCATCACTGGAGGATTTGGTGTAATGGAAATGGTGGCCTTAGGAGTTAGTTATCTATTGTGTTCAATAGCCAATTTATAGTTTTATTTAACATTGAGCCAAAATTCAATTCAAGCAATATATTTTGAACAGGTATGGGAGATGTAGCAGGGAGCAAAATAGTAAAAAAGGAAAAAATAAACCAAACAAACCAGTAAGTTAGTGATACAGCTCTGGGGAAAATCGAAACAACAAAGGGAAAGGATTGATGATGAGGAGGTGAGAACTTAATTGATGATGTTGAAAAAAGCCTCACTTGGGAGGTAACAAGTGAGTAGGAAGGAAACCAGAAAGGAAGAACCCCTCAGGTGGTGGGTCTGCAGGACCTTGCTTCGTGTGCTGGGACTGGGGGCAGAGGCAAGCCCAGAGAGGCACTGGGGTGGCCTGTGTCTGTCCCGCTGTGACCGCCTTTTGTCTCGGTGGAATGGGAAGTTACTGGAAGCTTCTGAACTGATGAGAATACTGAGGTGACTACTTTGTTTCTGTTTCTACTTTGTATCTGTTTTCATTAGGGAAAAAAGGTTCTAAAACCCCACAGAGTTGCAAATAATAAATGATAGAACTTATGTGCAGTCCTTCGGACAATGCCTTTCACATAATCAAAAACACTTAGACACTATAAAGCAGGCTATATAGAGGAGTGGTTGAGAAATCAGATGTTGGACTCAGACAAACTTGGCTTTAAATCCCAGTTCTTCCATTAATTTAGCATGTGAGGGTGGCCAAATTAACCCCTATAAGGTTTAATCTGTACAACAACTTCCTAAAATGAAGACAACGTGTAAGCTTAGTAGAATGGAAGACGTACTGAGTAGATCTATGTACATATTGAAATATATAAGAAAAGTTGTTTCTTTGCTTGTGGTGATGGGGCTCAAACTCAAGGCCTCTGCACTGAGCTACATCCCCAGCACTTTTCGTACTTTTTATTTTGAGACAGGGTCTCACTAAGTTCCTGAATTCCCTGGGATGGGCTTGACCTTCCAATCTTCCTCCTCAGCCTCCCATAGTCCTGGGATTACAGGTGTGTAGCACCACACCTGGCAGAAAAATTATCTCTTAAAAGCAGTTTTTAGTAATTGGGTAAATTCTGTAATTTGGCCATTTTCTCATTGGATCACATGGCAAATGAGTTTTCCATGAATTTGCTTTGGGAATGATTTTTTTTTGGTGAACTGACTGTTCTCTCAGTTTCTCCAGCACTCAGAACACAGCTCTCGGCAGCTCACATCCCTAGGCCTCGCAGTGCGCAACCTAGAAATCCAGCTGTTTACTCCTTTTTGCATCTACAGGACTTAACACAGGGACCACACGAGGCTGGGGGCCAGGGGAGTAAATATTTACTGAATAAAGGAATTTGCCTCCACAAATTTTAACACTGCTGATAGATTATCTTCAATGTGAACTATGAATGCACCAGCACACACACAGCAGCACTAACATTGCCGTTCCTGCCCTATAAAACAAAGGGCCCTTTCCCCGATAAGTTGTATCCCCCCAGCCATGATGTCCTTACCCAGCCCTCTGCTTTCACACCTTGATTAATTTTTTCGCAGTCGCGATGGAGCTTTGCGCTGGGTCTTATTGTTCCCACGTGCCTTGTAGGTAAGGGACAGATGTGCCATTGTTAGGCTTCCTGTTTGCTTTCAAAGAAGGAACGTGTTATAAATAAACCCGAAAGCTGACTGAGAGAAAGACTTTATCTTTACTTTTCCGAGGTTGCTTTATTTTCCTGGAAAAGTCAGGATTTCAGTTACGAGACAGTAAGAGAATCAAGGTGAAAGTTGCCCAATAATGTGGAATTACAGGCTCATGGGAGAGGCACCAGGGATGGTGTGACATGCACAGGGCCAGGGGCGAGAAGACCGAACTTCACATCTTTATCAGGCTGTTACTCTCTGCCCCTGCAAAATCTGGGGTGTGAGCTCCAATTTCTGCATTTGTAAAGCTAGGAAGATGTAGACCCCTGCCCTAAGTTCCTCTTTCAGTTGTTCTTAAGATCGAGTGAGGTAACGCACATGGAGGACCGGCAGACCAACACAAATCACTGTGCAAATCTTGTCGTGGGGTGTGTGAGAGCAAACCATGGCCGGGCCGGAGGAGGGGCTGGAAGGAGAGAAGTGTCTGACCTGGAAGCCAGAGAAAGACTAACTTTGATCCTTGTCTGTTAGAAAGGAGCCTTGTACCTGTCATTGTTCCGCTGCAAGCATCAGAAGCCTCATTGTGTTCCTGGCCCTCACCACCTGCATGACTTCAGTAAGCAGCTCAGGTTGCAAGTAAGATTACAGATCCCTTCTTTCTCCAGCCTTTCACGACTCTTACTTTTCGTTACACTGTCAATTCTCTTTAGAAAAGAAAAGTAATTTAAACAGTGACAGAGGCACCCATTTAGTTACTGTAGGGCAAGTGCTCCTCAGCAGAAAAAGATAGGCCAAAAGCCTCATTCAAACTTTATTAAATGTTAATAGGGAGCCTTACCGCAAGCAGCTTTTGCTTCTGCAGTTAGATCAGTTAGAAAGACAAAGGTAGAAGAGGAGAGAGAAACCAGACCTGGAAGGGTGCCAGGTAATGCCACTACCATAGGAATTTATCAGAAAGAGTCAGCAAAGCATGGAGGGAGCCAAAAACACAAAAGACCAAGGTAACCAGCCCCCCACCCAGCTCTGATAAAATGCAAAGGAGATGAGGGGCAGTCACCTAAAGACTCTTATTTAATATGCAAAAGACACACACACTTATGCAGGTATACATATATGTATATTCTCATTTTAGTATCACTGTATTACAGCACCAGATACACGCATGTCCCCTTTACTTAATAATTAACTCTAAAGCTACCTTTCTATAAGGCTTCTCCCACACACACACATGCGCTTACCCATCACAAAAGGCCAGGAAGGAATCAAATGGCCAGGAAAAATGTAGACAGCAGTGCCCAGGTTAGGGTCAAAGACAGCCAGAAAGCCAACCAGATTTGACAACTTCCAGGTGCCCACGCAGGGGATGGGAAGAATCACTAGTCCTAAATAAAAGGAATCAGAGACAAGAGCTCCAGGTGTTCACTTTTCTGATGTCCCCTACTCTTCCAGAGTAGCTATCTTCTCTTTCTTTTGGAACAAGAAACATGGGTTTGGAAATTAGCAATGTAGATGTGGTACCTAACACTACATTAGTAGAAGAAGTCTAAACTGTATTAGTCAGCTTTCCCATTGCTGGGCCCAATACCTGGCACCCACAGCTTAACTCATGTTTTCAGTCTACGATCAGCTTGCTACAAGACAGAAACATAATGACAGAGGGACATGAAAAAGCAAAGGTGCTCAGTTCATGGTGTCTGGGAAGCAGAGCAGGAGAACAGTGCCAGAAAGAAACAGGTGGGGACCAAAAATAGGACCCAAGGCCACACTTCTATGACCCAGCCAGACACACCCAAGAGGGTGGTCTGCTGCTCTGCCAGATGTTTCTTAATCTGGTAAAGTTGATGTGCCAAGGTTAATGGTCACAATTTACCCCTTGTTAATTTAACACCCAACGACATCGCCTTAAACCATACTTAATCTCCAAATAAAGACAATAGCAAGTTTACAACTCTGTCTAACATAACTATCTTGTATACAACTGGAAACACAATAATCCCTTCTCCAATGTCTCAACAGTTCCAGCATTTTTCAAGGGTCTAAGTTTCATCTGAGGCTCAAGGCAAATTCTTAGCTGTGAATCTCTGTAAAAATAAAAAAACAAATTACATAATCCCAAGATACAATGACATAGGGTAGATATTCTCATTTCCAAAAGGAGAAATAGAGGGGAAGGAAAGAAATCAAACAAAAGCAAGACTGAAACCCAGCAGAGCAAACATTAAGTACTGTAACTCCATATCTGGCATTCGGGGCACATGGTGGTAAAATATGAGTTCCAAAGGGAATAGGCAGCCCCATCTCTATGGCCTTGCCAGTTCCAGCCTCTCTCTTGGGCTGGGTCCAGTTATGGCCTGTACCTTTCCTTGGCAGATGTTGCACATTTCTGGCATCTCTGATTCCTGGGGTCTCCATTGCACCTTTGGCTGTATTTCCACAGCTTCATGCATTGCCTTCTCAGGGACTCCTTACCTGGCCTCCCAGATTTTCATTTGAAATCTCACTGGAAGTCTCCATGACCCTACAACTCTTGCATTCCATATGCCAGTAAAACCAGCATCACATGGACAATGCCAAGGTCTGCTGTCAGTGGAAGCAGTAGCCAGGCTCCTTTGAGCCATGGCTATGGTGGCCTCTCAGTACCTGGATGGCTGAGCAAAGTAAAATGAATCCCAGAAAACCAATTCCCTAGGAGGCCCTTCTTGATCAGGGATCCCAAGGACTCTTTTCTCAAATAAAAGATTTACACCCTTGAGCCTGCTATTGGTAAAGTCTTGTTAATTCTTGAGATTCCCTCAGGGCATCTTTCTCCTTTTCCCTATACAAAGTACTTGGTTTTTTTTTTCTTTTGGTATCAGGAATTGAAATCAGGACCTTGTGTTTTCCAGGCAGGTGCCAGAACCACTGAACTAAATCCCCGACCCATTTGGTTTCTTTTTAATAGTGCTAATCTCTTTATCAAGCACACCTCCATTAGCTCCAACTTCACAATTGGTTCCTTCTGGACCAAACTACAAGTTTTTCAAAATTTCGTGCTCTATCTTTTGCCTCTAATTTTCACTGTAAAGCTAAAAAAAAGCAGCCAGTTTAAGCATGCCACAGCCTGAATTTTGGACTGTCTTGAAATTTCCTTCCCCCGATTCATTAGTCAACTGCCCTTAATCTCAGTCTCCTACAACATCTTAGGACATGGGTAAAATACAGGTAAATTTTCTGCCAGAGTGTAACACACATGGTCTCTAGTTCTAGTGGCAATAGAGTCCTTATTCCCGATTTAAATCTCCTGAGCCTGGCCTTTACTGCCCACATTCTTGTCAGCATTCTGGTCTTCAGAGTTCTAACAAGAATCACCCATTCTACTCTGCTTATGGCGTTCTAGGGCTTTTCTAGCCTGCCTCTCCAAATCTTCAAACTCCTCTGTTAACCAGTTCCAAAGACTTCTAAACCACATGGTCAGATATAATCACAGAAATGACTCTGCTTATCTGGTACCAATTTTTCTGCATTCAGCTTTCCTATTGCTGGACACAATGTTCAATACCCACAGATTAAAGGAGGAAAGGTTTAATTAGTTTATTATGATGATGATGAT
This sequence comes from Heterocephalus glaber, assembly GCF_053883595.1. NCBI lineage: Eukaryota > Metazoa > Chordata > Mammalia > Rodentia > Bathyergidae > Heterocephalus > Heterocephalus glaber. The sequence goes on from NW_028258305.1 coordinate 47,078,333, forward strand.
TTGGTATTGGGGATCTAACTCAGGACTTTGTGCTTTCAAGGTGGGTGCAGTGCCACTGAGCTAAATCCCCAGCCCAAATTAGCTTATGTTTTCAGTCTATAATTGGCTTGCTCCAAGGCAGAAACATCATGAGGAAAAGACAAAGTGGAGTAAAGCTGCCTAGTTCATGGTGGCTGGGAAGCAGAGCAGGGGAGCAATACCAGAGAGAAATAGTGAGGGACCATATTTAGTACCCAAGGCCACACCTCCACGACCCACTCAGACACATGCAGGAGTGTGCTCTACTAATCTACTGTGTATTTCTTAATCCAATGAAGTTGACAAATCAGCATTAATGGTCACACTAAAAGATGTTACATAAAGGATCAAAGAAAACCTAATTATTTAGACCTTCTACTTCCAGAAATTTCTTCTAGGAAAATAAGAATTCACAAAGATCCACAAAGTAAGATGAATTGAAGCACTGTTTAGAGTTCAAAACAAGTAGAAGCTGAGCCTGGAGGCTTGTGCCTGTAATTGCAGCCACTGGGGAGGCTGAGGCAGGAGGATCATAAGGTCAAGCCCAGCCTGGGCAAAATAAAAAATAAAGTAAAATAAAAATAAAAAAGGGCTGGGGATGTAGCTCAGGTAGGGATAGAGGATTTGCCTAGCATGCAGAAGGCCCTAGGTTCAATCTCCAGTACTACAAAACAAAAACAACCAAGTAGAAACTAATTTTCCCACAATGGAAGATTGTTTTAAAACAGTGGAATATACAAAAGAGAATACAGTACAGCCATTAAAAATGATGTACTAGAATAATTTTTAAAATGTTATTACATTCTTTTTATAGTAAATACAGAAAACAAGTTATAGGACTGCAATCTATAGCATGATCTCACTTTGTGTGTATGTGATCTCATTTTTAATAAAAACATGAAAATACAAACAGACAAGGGGTAGCATCACATAGCTTATCTTTGGACTGTAGTATATGGATGGGCTTTTAAAATTTTTCACTTATCTACATTTAAAAAAATTCTCTACAGTAAGTGTATATTACCTTTACCCTAAGGAAAAGAATCTATTATAATTTTTCAACAGCTGACCTAGGAAAAAGCCTGTGGACTTGCACAGCATGGGGCGCAGAGGTAAGAAAAGAACGTGGGCCAGCCTGTGGAATCTGCTGTAGCATCAGGACTGTCCCACAGCCCAGCAAGAAGGGGCTGAGGCCAAGCATCTGCCAAAAACAAAGTGGCCCAAACTCTCCCAAGGGGCTTTGGACTTGGCAATCTGCACTGGTGAAGTGCTTGGGGTTGACTTTCCCTGGGAACAGGCGGAGGGTGGCAGTGCAGGGAGGGGGACTAGGAAGTGAGGGCTCTAGAGCGGGTGTGATGGAGAGGACGGAGTGTGGGCCCTCCTGACCACAGCTCCAGGCTCCAGCAAGGCCTGGAGACCCTGCCCCCATGTCTCCAGTGGGGCGGCTGCTCTCCCCCTGCTCTCACAATGGTTCCAGGACTGTTGCCAACCCCACTAGGGACAAGGATGGCAGCTCCAGCACGGAAACTCCCTCAGTGTGGCAGCTGCCTCCAGAGCCTGTTAAGCAGAGATCCCAGGCCAGTCCCCACCGTCTGAGTGAGGACCCTGGGGTGGGGGCCCAGGAATCGTCCTTTAACCCCCCAGGTGACTCTCCCAGGCAGTTCAGAGCTGCGGTGGGGCACACACAACAGGCCTCCTTCCCCTTGGGTTCCTTGGCACACAGTGTCACAGAGGACCGGATTCTGTTGGGAGCCTGTACATAATGCCTGCCTGCTTTTGTTCCAGAGGAAATATATCTTGGGATCCAACGTAGGACCCGGCTTTGCACTGTCCTGGGAGTATTTAGAACTGGGCAGCAGTATGCAGCCCCAGGCAGGAAAGGTGGGGCTCCCAGGAGTGGTGACTTGTTGCAAGAGGATTTCAGTCTTGCTTCTCTCATACAGCTCCCCACTTCCAGGATGCCGGGCCACAAGAACAAAGAGGCTACCTACTCACAAAGCTGAAAAACTGCAAGAAAGTGCTTAGGATCAGATCAGCCAAAGCGAGGGGGCTTTTGATGAGAAGCAGAAGCAGACCCAGGTTCACAGGGAACAGAGAGTGCTGTCATGTCTTCTTGCAGGGGATCTGGAGAAGTTACCATCCATCTCCATCCAAGTGGTGCGGAAAGGGCTGGGGATGTGGATCAGTGGCAGAGCACCGGCCTAGCGTGCACAGGCCCTGGGTCCAGCTGCCAGTGCTGAAAAAGAGGGCAAGTAAATTGTGCCAGGTTGTATTGTGCTTTCGAAAGGTCTGCTTGGCCTGTGGGAAAAGCCCTCGGGTGTCAGGCTTGGCCTCGTGTCTTGCCTTGGACACTGACACTGGGGTGGAGGTGCCTTGCTACTTCCTTGCCTGTCCATCTTCTGGTTCTGCCATCTCTCTTTTCTTTCCTTTGCCCAAAGTCCAGCACATCTCACATTGGGGCTGCTCCTCGTGTCTGGTGCAGGAGTGAAGGACACCTTGAGAACAACTGCTGTCTGACTCAAGAAGGACATGAAACAGAAGAAGAAAGATTTATGTCCTAAGAGCCTGAGACTGAAGTCACTAGTTACCACATCCTCACTGAGAGAGAGCCAATAAAGAAATAGTCTCTTAGAACTGTGAAAACATATAGCAATATGAAATAATTTTTAAAAGAACATATACCCATCCCATAGTATGCTCCTTAGCCTCAGTTGAAGTTTTAATTTTGAAGATGCCCTCAGGCACTGTGCTGAACTAGATCAGCGCATCCGAGGCCATCTTTCCCTGAGTGCCTTCCGCAGGAGCAGCCTGGCCGTGGCCAAGGACCCAGTGCCTCTGCTTGGGGAGGCAGAGGACAGGCCACTGTGGGAGCCAACGCCCGGCATAGAGCTGACCGATGGCAGTCAGTGAGATAAAGTGGAGCAGAGCTGTTCCTCAGCAGCGCTCAGCTCCTGGAAAAAGCAGCGCCAGGCCGTTTCCTCCGCAAACATCTATCCTGTGTGTTGACCACCCTGCTGCATCAAGGCTTGGCATCTGCCTTGCTCTCGGGTCTTCCTTTTCCTGAAGTCTCGGTCCTGAGCCAACTATGTGCAGCCCTCAGGGGGCCAGACTTTCTGGGAAGGAGCAGTGAACGAAGCAGGCATCAGCCTGTGCTCCTGGAGGCTCCAGGCATCGAGTGGGCACCACAGGGTGAGTCACAGCAAGCAAGCTCTGGCCTCTCCTCCTCTTCTTGTAAAGCTCTAGTGCACCATGGGAAGTCACCCTCATGACCATCAGCCTCACGACTCCAATCACAAATAATGTATACACCGTTCCATACCAGCTAACCCTAGTTACCCTGAAAGCCTCCAAATGCCATCGACAAATGACTTTCAGGATTACGGTTCCACCACTTGAACTTCTAGGAGACACATTTAAACTACAGCAGTGGGTTCACATTGTTGTGAGCTATGGCTTGTGTCTAGATCCCCCCAGCACAAGCCTCATGCGTACACAGGTGGGGCTTCTTGGAGCTGGCAGGATCTAGGGTGTGTGATACTGGGATTAAGGGTGCATGGTACTAAATGAGCCACTGATTGTTTTAGCACAGTTCTGTGAGTGGACAATGGGAAGGACCACTCTGGGTATGAGTGGCAACCAAAAGGCTTGTAGCCTGGATGGGATAAAAAGGAAAAGCAGGTGGCTGCTGCGGCTTCACTGTCTCCTGCCTACCCTGCCACAGACTGTTTCTCCCCTGCCATGCCCTCTGCTGTGCCACCCTGCCTTGGAGCCAGCTGACTAGGGACTGAAACCTCTACAGACTGTGAGTAGAAATAAACCTTATTTCCTTTAACTTGTGGGTGTTGGGTATTTTGTTTCAGCAATGAGAAAGGTAAGTAAGACATCGTACAATCAGTGTCTGGAACTTTTACATCATGCTAACCCGAAACTGTACCATTGGGCTACACCTCCCAATTCCTACCTCCTCCATTCCCTGCGAGGCACATTCTACTTTCTGTTTCTATGAATGGACTGCTTTGGATAGCTCATATAAGTGGAGCTACACAGTGTTTGTCTATCTGGACTGGTTCACTTCACTCAGCATCATGTTCCCAAGGTCTGTCCACGTTGTAATACAGGGGAGAATTTTCTTCCTTCTTAAGACTGAATAATATTCCGCTGCACACAGATACCACATTTGGCCTATCCATTCATTCTGGCTACTGTGTATCAACTGCTAAGAAGGTGAGGGACGTCAGAAGTGGTTTTCAGATTGCTGGGTGGAGGACTGGAGGAGGCAGCGGTGAGCAGAAAGAACAGGGAGGATCGAGGTGAACTCGGCTTGCATCCGGGCCCAGCGCCCGCCGTGCTCGAAGTCCTCCGGTCCGTGCTGGCCTCTCTTCTTAAGCCCAGCGCGTTCGGTTTGGGCAGACTCACTATTTGTGCGTATTTCTGTCCTGCAGACTGTGAGCTTCCCGCGGGTCTCCTGGGCAGGCTCCAGCCCTGTGCTGGTCCCTCTTCCAGAGAGGAAATGAGATGCGCACAAGCCTGTGTTCCAGCTAACCCGGCGCTCTCTCTGGGGTGTGCCTAAGTGTGTGTGTGTGTGTGTGTGTGTGTGTGTGTGTGTGTGTGCGCACACGTGTGCATGTTTGATTTTCTGCGCCCGTAGTGTAAGTCGGGGCGTGTATGGAGATGTGAGGCCTGGCATGAAAGCACCTCTGTTCGCGAAGCTGGTCTGAGGCCTCTTTCTTCACCCCTGGAGTGCAGGCAGGAGGTGCCGGGTGGGCCACAGGGCTCCGGAGCCCGGGGCGGGGTCTCAGGGCATTTAAGGCGCGACCCGAAAGGAGCCCCGCCCGCGCCCAGCGTCCGCACCATGCCGCGCCCCCGAGCCCCGCGCCTGCTGCTGCTGTGGCCGCTGCTGCTGCTGCTGCCACCGCCGCCCGCCGCCCCCGGGCCCCTGGCCGGCCCAGCCCACGCGAGGCTGGGGACCCTTGCACCCGCAGGCGGCACCGGGGGCCGCGGCACAGGTACGGGCAGGGGGCACCCGGGGCGGGAGGGCTCTGGGGGACTCGAACTCGGCCCCGCAGGGGAGCGAGGCCGGCCAGTCCCACCCCGAGCAGTCCGCCCGGCACCGCCCACGGCCCTCGAACCCCTCCGCCTCTGCTCCGGGCCGCGAGGCTCTCAAGCCCCTGAGCCCCCGGCCGCCCCGGGAAGCCTGGACCTGGAGGGGGTGCGGGGGGGGGGCGAGGCGTGGGGTGAGGCGCGGAGGGAAACCTCCCTGCCTCAGCCTGCTCTCCCAAGCCCGCGTTCTGTTAGAGCTCAGGAGCCCGGCCCGGCTCTGCCCTCTGAGACCCCGAAGCCCCGAGACTTGGAGGCGGTGGCGAGCGGTCGTTTCCCTTCCGGTCGGCAGTTGGTTCCCGGGCAGCTCCGAGCTCCAGGGCAGCGCTCCATCCGTGCGCCCACGGCTCTTCCGAGGGCCCCGCATAAAGCCCGCGGCCTGACGTCCCCAGGGGGCTCCTTCCCCACCCCTGCAGCTTTTCCTGGGGCTTCTGTGCGATTTTATCCTCACTGCGAACGTCCAGCTTCAGCCTGGCTGGGCGAGGCTGCGTCCACCCGGTTCCCAGGTCCCCCGCATGCGGCCCGCACCTGGGTGCTGGGCGCCTGGGTGCTGGACTGAGTGCTGGACTGGGTGCTGTCGCTCCCCCTGCGCCTTCCGGGCTCACAAGGGCTGGGCTTGGCCAGTAGCTGGCTGGTTGCTCCAGGCCAGGAACGGGAAGACTTTTCTAGAATTAAATCTGCTCTCCTGCCCGCCCTGGAGGGCCTGGCCTTGTGTACGGGGTGACGGTGCCCGTGCTCTCTGCTACCTGGAACCCAAACTTGGTCTCCTGTCATGAACACCGGGGCTCCGCATCCTTTCTAAATTTTCTTTCTAGTGCAAGGAATGGCTTAGCTTTGCTCTGGGCTTTTGTTTTTAGCAAAACTTAAAAAATAGTGATATTGTGCTCATGGAAAACTTAAGAGGCTAAAAATTTTCGTGTGGTAGTAGGGCTTGGACTAGAGATATGCTGTGCCGCTGAACTACATTCCTGGCCCCTGTTTATTACTTTTATTTTGAGACAAGCTAAGTTCCCAGGAGGGCCTTGAGTTAATCTCCTGCCTCAGTGTTTCAATTAGTTGCAATGATTTCTTTGCTTTTGAGAATCAAATGACTGCTGTGTACTATGTGGAAGTAAGAGGAAATCAAAAAAGGGGGAAGTAGCTCAGTGCAAAGGCCTAAGTTCAGTCCCAGTACTGCGACAATCACACCAGCATGCAATTAGTCCCCGGGCTGGGGGAGTACAAGTCACAGGGAACAGGGTGGCCAAGGAATCGCTTTCTGCCTGGTCAAGACCCCTGGACTGGTTTTCAGTTGCTATAACAACCAGCCATGGATTTAGAAGCTTAAGACAGCTCTCATCCTGGTGGTGCTTGTGGGTCAGAGCCGACCGGCCGTGGTCTCTGCAGAGTCTCGTCCTGTCCCTCCGGAGGCTGCAGAAAAAAACGCCTGCCAACTCCCCACCGTCCCAGAAGCCTTGTGCTCCAGGTGTGGCCTTATTCCTCCCTGCTCCAAGCCTGCAGCAGCAGGCTGAGTCTGCCGTCTTGACACTCAGACCCCTCTCCTGCCCTCTTCCACCCTTAGGGCCCTTTGTAGCTGTGCTGCAGCTGCCTGGATAATCTCCGTCTGTAATCCCACCTGCGAAGTCACTTTTGCCACATGCAGCAGCGTATCCAGGTTCCTGGGATTAGGACCCAGGCGTCTCCAGAGGGACTTTATCCTGCCCACCGCACACCTTGGTCCCTCTGGGACAGAGGGCTCAGTGTGAGGTGACTCGGGGCGGGGGGTGGGGTGGGGTGGGGAGGATAGATTCCCAGGAGGCCTGATTCCTGAGCACCCGGGAGACAGCGCTGCCACTTCAGGGTCTGTATCACCCTGTGTTGGGCTTTTACTCCAATTACCCAAAATACCCAGACCCCATCCAGGCAGGGTTTTCAGCAGCTCTTCTTCCTTGCTTCTGACCCATAGGAAACTCAAGGGATGAAGTAAAATTGGGCAGCTGTTTGAAAGAGGGACTTTTGATCCTTTAGACTTAGCTAAATACACAACATGGCGTATTTTGGGGCGGTGGGATGCTCAGTGGGCACACGAGATCTTGTTGATTTTTATGGTAGAAAAAGCTGCCTCAAGCAGCAGCCCCGGGGCGGGGGAAAGGCCCTGGCTGGGGCCAGGAAACCCAGGGCTGGGCACAGTCTCCTCCTGGCCCTCAGCAGTCTCACCTGTTGGCTGGGCATGAAGGGCTCCCGCACCTCCCCCTTCAGAGGGTTGTTGCTTTGGTCTCCTGTGATTCCAAAAGTGCTCGTTAGTAAAACGAAAAATCTTTTGTGTTTTCCTTCAGTAGTGGGGATTGGACCCAGGGCCTTTGCACTGAGCTACAAAACTAGTCCTTCATAAAATCATCTCTCATTTTGAGACAAGTTACTGAACTGCCAGGGCTGGCCTTGCGCTTGGCATCCTCCTGCCTCAGCCACCCAGGGTGCTGGGATTCCTGGTGTGGGCCACCTTGCCTGGCTAAATACTTTTTTCTTAATTAAATACCTCCTGGCAGTGGGATAAAGCCAAGAGGACAATTTTCAGCTTGGAAAGAAAGCGATGAAGAGCCATAATTTCTGTTCCAGATAAGGATTTTTCTTCCGTAAACGCCTTAGCCTAAGCGTTTATTTTGGATTCACCTTTTCTCCTACTGGCTGAGTAAATTGTTTTCTCAGCGTAGCATCAGCTTGTGTCCCTTTTTTCGGGAAGAAGGGCCTGGGGTGACGCTTCCTGAGGACCTGTTTTTAGTTAGGGTGCCCTGCGTGTGACGCCTGTGGGCGTGTGCGTGTTTGTCCAGAAAGGGAAATGACTTGGGAAGAAGGGTAACAGGGGTTTCTGTCTCATCTGGTCCTGGCCTGTGGACTTGATTTTGGTGGGCAGGAGAGAGGGTAGGTGAGTAGGTCTGGAAGGAACAGGAAAAAGTAGGAAGAAATAGATGAAAACTAACATTCATCGTATTACTACTGTGCCAGGCACTGCGGTGTAAAGAGAGGTATGAGGTACGGTTGGAAATGCAGCAAAAGTCTGCATTACAAAAGCGCTAAAGTAAAAGACACATTGCCATAACCCTCTAAAACGCTCACGCTTTCTTAGAACACACTTAAACCATCGGCCTTGCCGATTTCCGAAGCAGTTCAGGAAATCCTCTAAATGTTCCCTGCAGTTTGATCACCCCCGTAAGTGCCCTGAGGTGCAAAATCTGGCTTATTTACCTCTGTAGCTCCGGGACTTCATACAAATAGATCTTCAAAAGATCTTTTGGTGGTGAATGGATGTGTGGCAGACAGGTGACAGGGACAGTAGGACAAGCGGGTAGACTCGTAGCAGCCTAAGTTGTCACCCACTCTGTCCTCAGCTAGCCTGGGTCCAGCGGTCAGGTGCAGGGTGCAGGGCTGCTCTAGGGCAGTCTCACCCTTTAGAGGGGAGGAGAGGGAGCCGTCAGGAGAGTTCGAGGTGCCTTGCCTCAAACTCTGGCCCTGCCCAGGCCTGCAGGGGAAGGCACCACTGATGCTGGCTGGACCAGGGCCTCACACACCTCCGACAGCCAAGGTTCCCAGGAGGGCTGGGTCCCAGGCAGGTTGGACCCAACCCTCCAGCAGTGGGACCGTGGTGCGAAATGTCAGGACTCTCCCAGCCTGCAGGTGAGGGATCTGGGGACACTTCCCACCTCTAGAATTCCCACCAGGGGCCTCTGAGGCCTGGGTGTTTCAAGGGCTGAAAGGAGGGCAGTCTCGGGGACTATAGGGGCAGCAGTGGCACCAGGCTTAGGGGTGCTGTCCAGCCTGTCCCTGGAATCCCAGCATGCTCTGGGAATAGCAGTTGTTCTGTTGGTGCTTCTGGCCTCAGCCTGCTTGGTCTTTTCTGCCCCCTGCGCCCTTCTTTGCAGGTGTCTGCAGGAGCAGGCCCTTGGACTTGGTATTCATCATCGACAGCTCTCGTAGCGTGCGGCCCCTGGAATTCACCAAAGTGAAAACCTTCGTCTCCCGGATCATCGACACGCTGGACATTGGGGCGGCTGCCACGCGGGTGGCAGTGGTGAACTACGCCAGCACGGTGAAGATCGAGTTCCAGCTCGGGACCCACACGGACAAGCGGGCCCTGAGGAAGGCCGTGGCGCGCATCACACCCCTGTCAACCGGCACCATGTCGGGGCTGGCCATCCAGACGGCAATGGAGGAAGCCTTCACCCTGGAGGCGGGGGCCCGGGGGCCGGCCTCCAGCATCCCTAAGGTGGCCATCATCGTGACGGATGGGCGGCCCCAGGACCAGGTGAACGAGGTGGCGGCCCGGGCCCGGGCCTCAGGCATCGAGCTCTACGCTGTGGGCGTGGACCGGGCAGACATGCAGTCCCTGAAGATGATGGCCAGCGAGCCCCTGGAGGACCACGTGTTCTACGTGGAGACCTACGGCGTCATCGAGAAGCTTTCCTCCAGGTTCCAGGAGACCTTCTGTGGTAAGCTGGTAGTCTTTGGTTCCAACTAGGAAGGGCGTCGTGTTTTGGACACTGTGTACCCAGAGAAAAAGAGATTTATTCACTCTTTGGTGGAAGTTTTATGAAAAACTTAAATACATGCCATGCTTTTTTGGCATTTTTTAAACCAACTTAAATACACAGTGGTGGCTGACAAATATAAAGCTGTATTGTATATAACTTCATTTGCTCGTAAAATCTTCATGTTTGCATTTGAAACATGGAGGTCTGGAAATACCCAGGATAAATAATCCTGCTGTTCCCTGATGGGGTGGGGAAAACCCTAAAAATGAAACAAAAAATCGACTCAAGACACCTCTCTCGTACCCCTCCCAACCACTACCTTTTCTTCCAGGTATTTTCTTTGGCTTTGCCATCTCAAGAGTTCACAGAACTATGCCCATTTTCCTGGGGAGGACAGGCAGCAGTGTTCTGGGAGGATCAGCGGACTGTATTCTGGGGTCGCTGTCAGTGGGATTTGGTGGACACTTGTCACAGATGCAGCTTTTCTGGCTATTCTTCGTGGGTAATAGGGTTAGGCACCAGGAAGACTCTTTGGTTCATTTGGCAGATACAAGGACAAGCAGATTTAAAAAAAAAGAATCGTTCTGTTGCACCCTGTCTACTTCTTTCTTTATCAGGGTGGAGTTTGAACTTTGCAATTTCTGCATGAATTGGCCACTTGTGTCAATGTACATCTACTCAGTTCTGGGCTTCGTTTTTAATCTCTGAGCAGAATTATGAATTGAGGACTTGTGCCGTATCTTTTATCATCTTGGGATCATCTTTTGAAGCCCTCAATGGAATTATCCAAACCAGTGTGGACAAAGGTCTAGTCCAGGTGGATTTCTAAACATAGATCCCTTTTGGTACCTAATTTATTCCACATTTGTTTATTCAGTACATAGGTTTTGATCACTGGTGACACAAAAATAGCCCTTCCTGATCATTCAGCAAGTACCATTCTGGGGATGAGAGTGAGACTAGCTGGCAAGCCAATGATTACCCTCAGAAATTTCCAGGAGATTAATGCATAATTAATGTAAAACCCAGCGGCCACCGTTCTGTTGGGAAAGGGGAGGTGAAGCCTTGATCTTGGGGAAAGCATGGCTTCATCTCAGCCACGCTTGGCCGGGACCCCTGTCTCCCTGTCCGGGGACACTGTACCTTCACAAGTCCTCACTAGCTCTGGTGGCATCTACTTGGCATTCACTGGTTTCCAAAGAGAAAGTGGCTTTCTTTCTCCCAGAAAGACGCCCTGGGCTTGTGGGTGAGGGCTGCTCCACCAGGGTGCCAGACTGTGGCGAGGTGGGTGTCACAGCTCGCACCTGGGGTGGGCTCAGAGGCCATAAAGTAGCAAATTGTGAGTCTTTTCCATCTGGTATAAAGGACCTGCTGTCCAGGGCAATGTCCTCTCTATATGGAAGGAGACTGAGGGCAGCTCGTTGCTGTCAGGGTTGGAAGGGCTGTGAAAAGGCCCTTCTTGGGAAAATATTAGCCTTGTCCTCTTGCCAAGGGCACAGGAGGCTGGGTTACCTGCCCCAGGAGTGCCAGCCTCCTCCAATGGGCCTGCTTGGTTTCTCAGAAATGACTAAATTCATTGATTCATCTTCCAAAATGTGTGACTGGGGGGAACATTCCAAGGAGATATAAATAGCTCTAGGAGCAAAAAGATGAAGATGCCGTTTAGCTGATATAATCTCATTTATTTTGTTCTCTCTTTTCTTTTTACCTGTTTGCATTTAACATGTGAGTTCATTGCCCTGGTAGATGATAGTGCCCAGTGTTACCTATATACCTGGGCCCTAGGGACTACGCTGAAGATTCAGGAGGTGGATTACCTGGATTGCCACATTTGCAGGTTCAAGTACATGTCCTCAGCTCAGGGACAGTGGCTCCAGGCTTAGAGGTGCGAGTCTTGCTTGGGCAGGGACCATAGCCCCCTGGGAACCAGGCTGTGGCTACACCGGGACCCCAGCTCCGTGTTCACCTGGCAAGCTGCTCTCCCCCATCTGGCTGGGAAACAAAGATCTTCTTCGGTATGGGCAATAAGTCAATGAAACATCGAGTTGCCTGTCCAACGGAAGTGTTTGGCTTCAGCATCAAATTCAAAATTCCCTTTCTTTTTTGAGAAAGTCTAGCAAGAGCTGTAATTTTAAGTCAGTAACATTTTTCGGTTTCAGTGGGACAGTGATCCCTGGGTTGTCGAACTCAATTCATTCCAAATTTGTGCTCAGACACTGAAAAGCTCAAGAACTGAATGCAATTTTCCCAGAAGAAATAATGAAAAACCAAATCATTGGTACTGAAGCCCCAAAATTACACTTATAAATTCAGTTTTCCAGGAGTTTAAGCAATTTTGCAGTGATTTATTTCTTTAATTCTGTCGTGTTTCTCACACTTTTCCTCTTAGCTTTTCCTCTGGTATCACTAACTTTCTTTGGAGCCATGGTTGCGATATTGTATGTAAATAAAGCATGAAAAACAAAACCCCGGGCAGAGTGTTTTAAGGCACTGACCCAGCACTAATGCTGTCTGGGAGGGGCGCCTGGACTGCAGCTTCACCCCTTTTTGGCTGTGGTGAGGCGGATGTGTGAGTCACTCTCGGCCTGCACGGGTTTTGTCAGGTGTGCAGTTCCACTGTCAAGCAAAGTTACGAACACCGAGCAGATGTTTTGAACTTCGCTGTTTGAATAGCAGAAAGTTCGAGGTTAGAGCTGCTGGACAACTGAGGTATCGCTGTATTTCTAGTAAGCAAAAGCAAAAGACAATAGCCAGTTTTGACAGAGAAGTAAAGACGCGATCAGAGAGGAGCCTGAGAGCAGAGTCTTCCTGACCTGGGGGAAGCCCTGGTAACTGTGGCTTCCTCGAATAGCTCTGGACCCCTGCATGCTGGGAACACATCGGTGCCAGCACGTGTGTGTCAGCAATGGGAACGGCCAGCACCACTGTGAGTGCAGCCAGGGCTACACCCTGAACACGGACCGGAGGACATGCGCAGGTGAGGCTGCAGGCACTGCTGGCCCATGTTGCATTGCCTCTGGCTGCCCTTGGTTCATTCCCGGTGCCCCTTGGAAAGGCAGGAGGGGAGAAAAGTAAGACCACACAGAAAGCCCTAGTCAGATGTCACTTACTGCCAGGGTTAAAGAAGAGTTAGCAGGAGAACAGCCAATGAGGAAGGGACCCAAAACTCTTGGTCCTTTTGAGGATTTGGCATTTTCCTTGGATTTTGTTTCATTAAATATAAGCATCTCTTTCCTCTCTGTGGCCTGACATAAGGGTGGCCCTAGCAGTGGAGGAAAATGTAGAGATGTTCACTCCCCTGGTACCCGAGTATTCATGCAGAGGCAATAAGGGATGGGATTAGCCTCTCCTCCTCCTCCTCCTCCTCCTCCTCTTCCTCCTAGAAAAGAGTTCTGAGAGGAAGCAAATGTAGAGGTCCTTTAATTTAACATATTCATTTTATAGATAATGAAACAGACTAAAAAGAAGGGGGAAACCTAGCTTACCGGCAGGGCTGTTAGCAAGAGAGCCCAGACCAGACGGGAGAGTTGGTTCCGGGCTGCACTGGCCCTGCCCAGCCCTGCCCTCTTTGCCAGCGCCGAGTGTGTGAAAAGTGTGGCCCAGGACTTCTTTGCCGCCCACCTTCCTTGGGCTCACATTTATCCCACTGCTCTGTTGACAGCTGTTGACAGGTGTGCTCTTAACACTCACGGATGTGAGCACATTTGTGTGAATGACAGAATGGGCTCTCACCACTGTGAGTGCCATGACGGTTACACCTTGAACGAAGACAGGAAGACGTGTTCAGGTAAGTGAGGGAGGAGTCAGGCTGCAGGTGCTTTGCCTCTGTCTGCCTGCCTACCTGTGTGGTTCTCATGCACCGAGAACTTGGTCCGTTTTCTTCTCTTGCCACCCTGGGGTTTCCCATTTCTAAGTTAAAAAAAAAAAGAGAGAAAAGTTGGGAATGTTTGTGTGTATGTAGCACACGTGTCAATGTGTGCCTCGTTTCCTCTCTGTACTCAGCCCTCAGGCCTGGCAAATACTGACTTCCCCAAGGACAGGACGACACATGTGTGGTGTTCTTGCTAAAAACTAGGAATCACGAGGAAACATCAGACAAACCCAACCGAAGAGTCATTTCTCGTTCAGGAAATAATTGCCAGTATTTAAAAACGTGTCAGTTATAAAAGACAAGGACAGACTGAGAACGTGTCCTAGATCGCAGGAGACTCAGATGTGGCAACTAATGCAGTGTGGGACCCTGGACAAGAAAAGGGGCATCAGTGGAACAGCTGGCAAAGTTTGAATAAAGTGTGCAGATTAGTAAATCATATTGTGCTATTGCGATGATCTTACCAGGGTTAAGTAAGTTGCTAACATTTGAGGAAGCAGGGTGAAATAAGGAGGTCCCGTTTCGCACTGTTTTCGTGATTTTTTTCAAAAGTCTGAAATTATCTCTAAAAGTTTAAAAATTAAAAAAAGCAGTCCACAAATATATCTGTACAGGGAAAAGTTCATTGAAGGAAAATTTGGGTCTTGAACTCTGATGCTGCCCTGAGTCAATTCATCTCACTGGGGCTCATTTTCCTCACTTAAAAAACAGGAGAGGATTCATCTACAATTTCTTCAAACTCTAACTCTGTTTTTCCAAATCTAGTGCAATTAGATACAAAACTGTTGGTATTTCTCCAAGTTAGGATAAATATAATAAAGCTAAAAGAAATGCTTTAGAAAGTATTTATGAAATTCTTAGATTATAAAACCTCAGACTGATGATTCTGTGAAGGAATTGGAGAAGGGTGGAAAATAGTGACTGTGCAGGATTTTGTCTCATCCACCTAACTTCCACTTACAGCAAATCATGCTGAAGGCTTCTGAGTAACATCGATAAGTTTTCCTCTTATTTCTACCTTCAAGTAAGATTCCATTTTGAAATGTATGGGTGATAAAAGACTTCCAGTTTTCATTTCTGTTGTGGGACTTTTGTCTGACAGCTCAAGACAAATGCGTTTCCGGCGCCCACGGCTGTCAGCACCTGTGTGTGAATGACGGGCCTGGGTCTCATCACTGTGAATGCTTCGAGGGCTACGCCCTGAATGCAGATAAGAAAACGTGTTCAGGTAAGAGCTACTCAGCACATTCTTCCCTACTTGGCTTCTGTGGCAGTGAAATCAACAGGCAAGTGTGGAGGAGAGAGGCAATTTAAAGATTCGAGGTTCAAACCTTCCGCCATGCTTCCAGGCTAAGCTAGCGTTGGTTGCTCGGCAGGTGCTGAGCTCTCTGGCTTTTGCAAAGATAGATCGCTGCAGAAGAAAACTGTTAGGAAAGGGGTAGGGAGTGGGGGCCATGAGAAAAGCTAATTAAATGTGAGGTCCTTATCCAGGAAAATGTTATTAGCCCTGGACACTAGGGACTTTTAAAGCAAATGGGAGACTTTAGAGGAAGTCAGTTGGACAGTAACTATTTGATGTGATAGGCTGAACTGATCTTTTTCCAGTTAAAATTTGGCCTGGAGCTTTCTGTAGCATTCGCCTTATGAAGCTGGGTCATTCAGTAAAGGAGACCTTGTGAGTGCCTGAATTAGACCCATGCAGCTCTTCCAGGAAGCCTGTGGCAGGACGCCCCCGACAGTGCCTAGCTGATCGGTCTGCAGAGAATCTGAGCCTTGTGGTGTGGCTCTGGAGTCCTGGCAGGATTGCCGAGCCTCATTAAGTTGATTTAAATGCCCTGGCAGAACAGGGCGGCATTTATAAACGTAACAGCACTCCTAAAGGAGAGGATCCCTAGCTCTTTTTAAAAATTTTTAAAAATTTTTAAATTTTTATTAAAATATTTTAGTATTTTCTATTCTTATTTACTTTTCTTTTTTTCTTTTTGTATTAAATTCTTTTATTGGTACATTGTAAGTATACAACACAGTTACATTTCTCATTAGGAATTGTACCTTTACATAATGCATCTTGGTTCTTATTTTTTCCCCATTCCTAGCCCTCCCTTCACGCCCTCCACCCTTCCCTATTTACAAAGACTTTATTTCCATTTCTCATCATTTTTCCTTTCCCTTCTTTCCTTTCCCCTGCCCCTCCCACTACCCCTACCCCTTTGGACCTTTCCTTCCTATTTTACATTATCGATTATTCATTCTAATCATTGGTACATTTTAGGTATACAATATAATGACATTCATCATTGGAAATTTGCACCTTGAAGTGGGGCTTAGTCTTGGCACACCGAATGCTCTCTAGACTTTACGTGTCTCTTCTCTCCCTTGCACCTCATCAGGCCGGGGCAGGGGGAATAACCAAAAATATGAATAAAGAGCAAAATAAAAGATAGATGGCAGAAAGTAGGGAGACCTTTTCAGATGGGAAGAGGAACAAGAGATAGAGGAAGGGGGCGGGAGGGAAAAAGAGGAATAGGAAACAGATGGAAATAGTCTTTGCAAACGGGAAGAGGACCGAGAGTTGGAAGGGGCAGGGAGGAATAGGAGAGGACGAAGAAATGAAGATGTGTTATGTACATGCAGCAGCTCCCCAAGGTACGTACGACCACTGCACACTCCAGGCATGTACTGATGAAGATAACATTTAGAAATAAATTTAAAAACTGAAAAATACCCAGGAGATAAGCTTCGAGCCCCTCCTCTGTTCCCGGGATAGGCACCCGAGCACTGTGAAGATTTAAGTGCGCAAGTTCCCGCCTCCGGTGTTTACACCCTGGGGGAAGAGAGGAGAAACACAGCAGCCGGGGAGAGGCGCTGCTGAGAGGCAGAGGGGCCGGGGAAGGACCCAGCCAGGGGTTGCAGTGCGGCCTTCGCGGTGGAGGCTGCGGCAGGCTGCCGGGCTTGTGCAGGCGTGGACGGAGCCGGCCAGGGCAGGGAGGCCTCAGTCTTCCAGCTAGTTACAGGCACCCAGGGGTACTTTCAGCCGCCAGAGGAAAAGTGAAACAAAAGCACATTTCCTTTTAAATTAGCACACATTGTGGAAAAAGAAGAAACACTTTATTAAAAAATAAAACATCAAGGAAATTTTCCATTTGACCTTACACCCAAATAACTGTAACCAGCATCCTTCATACGGGAGCCATGCGTGGCGTAAAGCATTGTATCCGCCCAGGAACGCCGCTGGCCCTCCCAGCAACATTCAGAGGAAACAGAGTTATGGGCAGACTGAGTAGCTTGCCCGGGCTCCCTGGCTTGTGAGTAGCAGAGCCAGGGTTTGAACTAGGTCCCTACTCCCAGGGCTTTAAGCTTTAACCGCTAAGGACACTGTTTCACTGCACCAAGCACCAGAGAACAGAGAGGGTGGAGGCGAGAGACAGGTGGCAGGGAAGCCTGTGTCTGTGGTGTAAAGTAATAGTGAGCGCCACTGTCCCAAAGCCAGGGTCCACCATGGGCAATCGCTGTAGCCTCCCTTTCCCCTTGCTGGGTGTGAGGAAGGCTAATGGAGTAGACGTGAAGCCCCGGTCCAGGGTCAGGGCTGGAAGCGTGTCCAGTCGCTAGGTGTACTGAGTGCTACACTGGGCAGAGGGGAGAATGAAATATTCTGCTAGTAAGTATTTCGCTGAAAAAAAGCCTAAATTGGAAGGGAGTATGTATGCTAAGGTTGGAAAAGCAGTTTATGGGTAGGTTACGTAGCGCTTTGCATTTTCCTGCAAAGCCTATTCTGCAGGCAGTAGTGAGTCATGGAAGGTTTTTGAGCGTGGAGTGACACTTAGGAAGAGAGTCAGAGGAAGCAAATAAACTCCACTGGCCCCTGCAGGAGCAGAGGAGGAACTTGTGTTTCCCAGAAAGCCTATCTGGATTTACTGAAGGAGAGCTGCTGTTTGTCTTGGGTCAATTTGGACATGAGACTGTTAGAATGCTTTTCTCTGCTCTGTTATTTGGACTGACTGTTGTCCCTGAAATATTACTTATTTGACAGATAATCAATCCTTTACTGTCTAATCATACACACCATCATTATTGTTCTTATTAACATTTTTATTACTTTTCTCTCTGCCTGTGTTTGTGGGTGTGTGTATTTGTGTATGTCTCCAGCGATGTTTTCTGTCCTGCTTTGTAAGCTATCAAGGGCAGGTGCTTGGTGAATATAGTCCTTTGTGTGCAGCCTCAAGCTTAGCTCCATGTTCAACGAGGTCCTTACTAGATTATTTATGGTGATGACCCATGAATATCTGGAGATGTTGACAGTCATCAGAACGACTCAAGGTAAGTTCTGGGATATCATCGAAACTCAGTACCTTCCGGTGCTGTGGGCAGGAGAACAAAGTGAAGGGACTCTCAGAGAGCTGCAGGAGAGAAAGAGAAGAGATATCCACGGTCACAGGGATGTAAGTTGTGGAGAAGGAAATCGGGCCGCTCCTGGAACAGGGGGCTTGTGGCTGGCTGCGGAAGGAAGGATTCATTCTCAACACTGTTGGGACCAAGTGAAGCGTTTTCTCGCAGAGGTTTGTGTTTAGGGTTCTGCTTAATTAACACGCGGATGTTTTCTTTCCTGCTCCATGCTGGCCAGTCCGTAACAAGTGTGCCCTGGGCACTCATGGCTGCCAGCACATTTGTGTGAGTGACGGAGCTGCATCCTACCACTGTGACTGTTTCCCCGGCTACACCTTGAACGAGGACAAGAAATCGTGTACAGGTGAAGATTGGCCCTGTGAGCCTATTTCTCACAGGAGGAAAATGTCCTAGGAGAAAGCTCCTCTTCATGTCTAGCTGTGCTCCTTTCTCTGGCCAGAGCCTTCCAGGGGTTTCCAGTTGTCCACAGGTTAATAAGCCTCCCCTGCCAGTCTGCTCTCCTTGATCAGATCTCACATCTCTGCCTTTTTTCTTCCTAATTTCCCTGTCTAGTCTGGGGTTTTGCTGTGGTGAAATATAAATGACATAATGTACTCCATTCTGACCACAGTAAGCGTACAGTTTGGTGACATTCAGTACATTCGCGCCATTGTGCAATGTCCCCACTACCCAGCTCCAGAACAGTTTTGTCACCCCAAAATGAAACTGCTCCGTGAGCAGTACCTACCCATTCTCCACTCCTGCGGCCCCTGCTGACCTCTATTCTACTCCATCTCGTCTTTTCAAGCTCTTTTTCTGCAACGTTTGCCACGAGCTTCCCTCTGCTCACAGTGGACATTTGATATTCCAGAAACATGCTCTGTACCGCTGTTTCCATCCTTGCTGTAATTGACTTCCCTCACCACTTTCCAGGTGAAAGCAAACGTACCCATTCAGCAACAGCAGTGCAGGCAAGGGCCAGAGCCCAGATGGGGCTGGAGGGACCTGGAGGTCGGGAGGGCCCTGGGGGAGGCGCCATCTGAGAGCTGGCGAGCAGCTGTGCTCAGGGTTCTGCGGCGGGGCTGCGGAGGGGAAGGAGAGCAGTCCAGTCCTGAGCGGCGGCCTAGCAGGGGAGAGGAAATTAAGGGCGGCCGGTGCGAGAGGAATGGCCCTGGGAAAGGAAGTTGGGCACAGCCAGTCGTGTGTCCCTCTGGGCCGCCGGGCTAGGAGTCCATGTTTCGCTCTAACAGCAATGCGACTCCGTGGAAGGGTTCGAGGCAGTGACAAGGGCTGAGTCCATTCCTATTTTCAGAAGTCACCCTGGCTTGCCCATGAGGAAGGCTGGGCAGGATGAAGACCAGTACGGTGGGCAGGCTTGGGACAGGATGGTGACAGAAGAGACAGAAGTGAACTGACCGGGCCACGTGTTGGCCGGCACTGGTGTGGCTGGAAGGCTGAGAGGAAGGGCCTAATACCAGATTACGGGGTGCTCTGGCCACTGCAATTGTCACTTTCGTGTAACGGGACTAGGATTTCCCATTGTAGAATACCCTCGAGCGACCCTCTTTAGTAAGGCTCTGGAGTTTTCCACACAGTCTGTGGCACAACCAAGCTTACTGTCAGCCTGAGAGTGAACTCACGTCAGCCCTGTTGGAAGCCAGCTGACCGTAAACGTGAGAGTTTATTTCCGGAATCTCAATTCTGCTCCATTGATCTCCTCATCTTCCTCAATTACTGCAGCTTTGTAATAAGTTTTGAAAGGAGGAGGTCTCCAGTTTTGTTCCTCTTTTAAAGGTTGTTTTGGCTAGTTTTTCAAAGATTGTTTGGTCTCTTTCTTCTCCTAACTTGTCAGTTCCCCCCCAGATGGCACTGCGACTTTGATAGACACAGAATCAAATCTACAGATCTGTTTGGGCAGTGTTTGGATCTATGCTGATGCTCTTTCAACCCATTAGCATGGGTGTCTTCCTATTTATTTAGGTCTTCTTTAATTTCTTTTAACAATGTTTTATAGTTTTTTATTGTACAAGTCTTGTACTTTTTTTTTTTTTTTTGAGACAAGGTCCCACTGTGTAGTTCAGGCTAACCTTGAGTTCACTGTGTTGCCCATGCTGGGCTCGAACTTGCTGTGATCCTCCTGCCTCAGCCTCCTGACTGCTGGGGTTACAAGCCAGCATATCATAGATACACCTGCACCCTCATGTTTATTGTGGCACAGTATACAAGGTATGCTTGAAACATACAGTGAATGTTTAAATTAAAAACAATTTGTTACAGTAAAAGACACATTGCCATCCATCCCCCTCAAAATACTCCCCTTATCCCATGCCGGAGTGCCAAATCCCAGCCAATGGAAAGGCAGGGGCAACTAAAGATATTCATGAAAAAGGACTTCAGAAGTGCTTTCATGGGAGAGTATTCATGGGGAGCGTGTATCTTTCACTGTCGTACATTTGTAAAAATTAAAACACTCATTGTAGTTTTTGATTACACCACATACATTAGCCAAGATATGGAATCAGCCTCAGTTCCCATCAACAGATGAATGGATAAAGAAAATGTGGTATACATACACAGTGGAGTATTATTCAGTCATAAAAAGAACAACATTTTGTCATTTGCAGAGAAACGGATGGGTCTAGGGATCATCATGTTGAGTAGTAGCAGCCAGACTCAGAATTGTAGGGTTCCTGACTTGCTACCATTCGGAGACCGCTAACATTTGTCTGCTGTCATGGTCTGCAGCCGTTGAAGAAGCACGGAGACTCGTTTCCCCTGAAGACGCTTGTGGGTGTGAGGCCGCACTCGCCTTCCAGGGGAAGGTCAGCACCTATCTCCAGAGACTCAACGGCAAGCATATCCTTTCTGGAAGGTTTTCTGTTTCTGCTTGGAGCCAACCTAGGTACCACCACTGCGCCAAACGTTTTGGGATGTTCTCCAGGCGTGTGCCTTATTTATTGCTCTAAAATAAGCAGAAGTAATACATACACAGCTTTTTTTTTCTTCCAATTTTAAAAAGATGATTTAATAGGCAGTTCTCACCATTTCATACTCACACGTGAAAGCCACATACGATTTCTTTCCTGGGTGCTTTTCCACAGCAGTATTTCTTCTCCTGAGCTCTTACATAATGGTTGGAATGATTATACTATGATTCCTTAATGTGGTTCTCTAAGTTCGGAATCTGTATTCACACAGAACAAATCAGCTGATCAATGTGTGACATCTCAGATTACACGTGGTCCTACACGTGGCCAGAAAGTAGATTTTAAAATGTGACACGGACCTCAGAGTCAGTTCTTTAGTAAAACCATTAAGACAAAGCACAGCTTAAGTGAATAGCCCTGTTCCCCATACCTTAGACGGGGGCAGGCAGGCCGTGGTAGGTACGGCCCAGAAGCATGGAGGTCTCCTAGCTTCAAAGGGCTCTGTTTCCAAACTCTTCAGGTACCTGGAGTTAGGCTTGTCTTCCCGCCCCCCATTTCAGGGTTGACTCCCCTGACTACCCAAGAAAGGCAAACCGCTCACTCCCCCTGATGCACTCACACATATTTCCCGGAAAAGCAAAGTGTTCAGAGCCAAACAAAGAGACAGTTCAGCATTTCCTTTCATCATGACTGTGTAGACACTGTTCCCCTCACCCACCCCACGGGGGGATGTCTTTCCCCTTGAATTTTATGAGCAAAACATTGGCTACAGTGGTCTAATTCTATCCTGATCTCTAGGAGTAAAATTTCTGAATTTTAAATTAGGCCTTTGGTGAGCAAATAGTTTTGTTTTCTTCATTTACAATGGGACATGCTTCTTTTACCTTGTGTCGAAGTCTACTAAAGGCGCATTTATGTTTTCTAACGTGTGTAGATGGTGTTGGCCTTAACCATCAGCCACTTGATGACATTTTGGAGAAGTTGCAAGTACATGACTATGGACAAATACATCGTTAAGTGGCTCAAAATTTTCACTTGGAAATGTGGAAGCCTCAGTGTGATATTCATTGCACACTTGCGTCTCCCACGTCTCTGCTGACGATTTGCCATTGTAAATGCTTGAGTATTACTGGATAAACAGTATGAGGATCTTCTGGGGAATGAGTATTACTTTTCCAAGGAAATAAAGGTGCAGATCTTTAAAAGCAAACTTTATTGTCTTTAAGCTGTAACCGTAAGCTGTAACTAACTGT
Organism: Heterocephalus glaber; assembly: GCF_053883595.1. Lineage (NCBI taxonomy): Eukaryota > Metazoa > Chordata > Mammalia > Rodentia > Bathyergidae > Heterocephalus > Heterocephalus glaber. The sequence goes on from NW_028258305.1 coordinate 47,100,387, forward strand.
AAGCTGTAACTAACTGTAAGCTGAAATGGTAGGTGGGAAATAGAATGAAAAATTTAATGCTTCTGGCTAGGCATGGTGGCACAGGCCACTCAGCACTTGGGAGGCTGAGGCAGGACGAGTTCTGTGAGTTCTAGTCAGCCTGGGCTATAGTCAGTTCAAGGCTGACCTGAACTAGCGTAAGACGGTCTCAAAAAGCCAAAACAACAACCACAACAAGATAATGTTTCTTTCATTATCTACTAATTGAGCCACTTAAATTTAAATATTCATATTAGTAAGACAATGGTATTCGGATTGGAAACTTTAGTTCTATTTTCTTGAAAGTATTTATAATGTAAGCCAGTTTTATTACTGAGAGTGCAAATTGTACAAAGTACTTACATTTAGAAAGTTCATATAATTAAATTGAGAGGAAAATAGAACTGTAACACTTTTCATTTTTTACTCATCTTTGCTGGTTATTGAAGTTGTGATAAAAAGATTGTAAAACGTATCTAAAATCAGTCATCACAGATCAGGAGAACATTATATGTCATTTTAAACTCATTCTGGTCTTGGAAATGCAGATGCACTACCTGTGAATTTAAGTGTTAAATTTCTACCAAGGACAAAAAATTCTAAATTTACTTTATCATTTTGATTTAGGATCTAATCATTAAAATTAGGTATTATAAAATTGGTATAACAAGGAACAAAATTGAATATTGTCTTTCTTAATGTTAGTGATAAGCCTCATTTTTCATATACATTGATACATATACTTTTTCTTAGCTATACAGCTTATAAACTTTTAGAATAAAATAGTCCTTTAAATTGTGTACTACTTAGTTCTTTTTTGGTATTGTTTTAATAAAAAGTTATCTTTACATGTCAGTGTCATGACTGGTCTCTTAGTAATTCATGTCAATTTTGTGTAGTAATGTATTTTCTCATTTTGAATTGAATGATTATTTTGAATATGTGACATTTTCTTGCTAGTTAAAGGAAGCAATGTTGATATTCTTCCTATAATGTAATCTCACACTCTTGAGGCTAAAGATGTAGTACAAGTTAGATAGAGGGGTTTAATCAAGTACATCTGGGAGAGAGTAATATAAAATTATCTAAATTTAGATAAAATAATTATGAGCTTTACATTGACATAAACTCGTGAAAAGTAAATATAACCTACAGATATAAAATATCAACTTTAGAGAAGTAAAAAATAAGCTGGGCATGGATGGTGCAGCATGCCTGTTAATTTCAGCACCCGGGAAGCTGAGCCAGGAGGATTGCTGAGTTGAAGACCATCCTGGATTACCCAGCAAGACCTTGTTTCAAAAAATTGAAGAAAAAAAAGAGGGAAAAAGAAAGAAGTAAAAAATGAATACATGATGACACTATATATGAAACATTTGTTACTTTTCAAAAAATTTGAAAGGACATGATCGAGCTACAGTAATACAGAATCAGTAATATAAATATATATTAATATGTCACAGATAATTACTGGGACGGAGAAATAAATGAGAGCTCATAGACAGGAGGGAAAGGTAAAGAGAGGAGTTTTCAGGAGCATGAGCATGAGGAAGTAGCTTTAATTAATCATGCCTCAACATTAATACTGATGCGTTTCCTGAGTAGCCTATGAGCAGGTGTCAGTGTACCTTGGGCACTTACTATTTAATTCTTAAAAAATTAAACAAATAACTGAAAATGTATCAACTGAGTGGAACATACGTTAAGTTTGCAAAGAACTCTGGGACCTGAATTGTGCCAGTTTGGGTAAAGCGCCTTTTAGGGGCTATGTGAGGTGGCTTGGAAGGCTGGAACCCAGGAAGATGCTGTGCTGGCTTTCCCAGGGGAGGGCACCCCTGCAAGTGTTGTGCCCAGATCGCGATGTCCCAAAGACCACCAGGAGACCGTTTCCGATGTAAGCACACAAGGGTCGTTTATTCAAGCTTAAGCAGGGACTCTCAATTGTCACCGACGCAGCGGATCGAGATTGAGAGCCCCGAGCCTCAAAACTAGCAGGGTTTTTATTGAGTATACAACAAGCTTTGGTTGTTAGTAGCCAGGTGATTGGTTAATACTAAATACATATGAAGTGTAGGGTTTTGATTGGTTAGGCTTAGGGGGGGTTAAGGGGGTTACGTATAGATTTTTGTGAGGGAGAAAAGGGGCAAAGATTAACGGCCGGTTGTTACATACTGATCGTTAGCAGACCCACTAATGGCCGCATCTATCTTGTGTGGACAGTCAGCTCATTAACTGCTTATCCTACAGATAGTGTGCCTGGAACGCTCTCTCCCCGGGTACACAGGTGGTTGGGTAATAAACTCAGGAATTTCAAGTGGTGAATTCCTAGTTTAAGCACAAATTTGAGAGAACAAAGGAGACGGCTCCAAAATGGAGTCATTTTGGTCCCACACAAGAACATTTTAGGATAGAGGGAAGACCTGAGTATGGCTGGAGTTTAGGCTTGCCAGTCCTCGAAGGCGCTGGGTGAGACAACGTGTTTAGGTCAGAGGATTCGGCTGACACTGAAAGACTCCAAGTGGGAAGCTAACCCTGCTGCATAAAGTACACACCAGATTACGTAAATCAACAATGGGAGCCATCGGTCATGCTAAAAAGAAGAAACCAGAAGCCAAGATGGGCGAGACCAAATAATTACAGCGATGATGTGCATTCTACTTGGTTAATGCAAGAAATGCTCTACTACTTGCATTTCTGCCTTATGTCTTCGATTTTGGGGCACGGTAACTCTCGGGCATTCAAAAAGGAGAAAGAAGGGGGATGCCCCCCCCCCCCCCAGGTAGAAAAGAGAACGTGGGGAAGCCGCCTCCCGGGAGAAGCTGCAGACGGCGGCCGCGGGGCTCCGGTCGTAGCTAGGCTGACAGGACCGCGGCTCGAGCACCCGCTCCTGAAGGCTCCCCCGGAGGCTCCCGGCGGCTCCCGAGCTGCTCTCAGATTTCCAAACAGAACGGAAGCCCGACTCCGGCTGGCTCCGCGGGTTCTCCAGCCCGAGGACAGGAGGAGGCCACCCTGGAAGCACGTTCGCGCCGCGTCTGGCCGCCTGCCGAACGCGGTCAAGGCCCTCGCGCTCTCAAAGGCCGGTCGTGGGCTTCACACCCCCGGCGCCGGGACCCGCGCTCGGTCCCCAGCGCTGCATCCGGGCCGCCAGCCGGGTCGCGACCACCGCGCAGGCGCGGAGGCCCCCAGCCCCGGAAGGGCTCCTCTGGCCCGCGCGGCGGTTGCCAGGGCGACGGGAGCTGCCCCGGCCGCCGATCCTCCTCGGGAGACGCGGTACCGGTCGCCTCTTGCGGGCTCTGACCGCCGCGGTCACGGCGGTTCTCACGATGTTCTTCTACCTGAGCAAGAAAGTGAGTGTCTGGGCGCTGTGCCCCTCCCGCGTGCCCTCGGGCGAGCCCCGCTCCCCTCCCCGGAAGCCCGGCGGCGCAGCGCGCCCCCGCAGGTCCCGGCCCAGAGCCCGGCCTGGCGCGGCCCGCGGCTCCCACGCGACCCCTCCGGTGGCCCGCGGGACGCACCGGCCGGAGCTGTCGCGTCTTCTCGCCTCCTGCTGCTGAGCCGCCTGACCGCAGATCGTCACAGGCGGCCCGGCAGGGGGACCCGCAAAGAAAAGGCAGCGGCGTGTGGTGTCGGCACGGGACACGGGCGGGGATGTGGGCCCCGTCCATCCCGTGACTGCTCCCTGTCCCCCGCACCCCTGCCCTCCGTGTGCTTTCCCCTTCCTAAAGTGGGGGACCGTGGCCATTTTCAAAGCAGCTCATTTTTCTGCAGTTTTTCTTGCTGGAAGATTTTTTGTCTTCATCTACAGTACACTGACTTCTCCACTCTTCCGAGAAAAGTTGCTCGCGTGGCTGTGCTTCCTCTTACAGATTACCATTCCCAATAGTGTGAAGCTGAAATGCATATCCTGGAACAAGGACCAAGGCTTCATAGCCTGTGGTGGTGAGGACGGGTTACTGAAGGTTTTGAAGTTAGAGACACAGACAGGTAAATAAATGCAAGCCCCAAGGCTTGAAGTTGGCTGTTGATGAGATTTGCTCATGGTATTTATCAGCGTGTAATTCTGATTCTTTTAAAAAGAAAGAAAGAAAAATCCCCAAACCCAAACATACCTTTTGTAGTTTTCCCAGAGGTGGGGTGTGTGTGTGTGTGTGTGTGTGTGTGTGAGCGATCGAGCCCAGGGTCTTGTATATGCCAGGCAAACTGTCTGCCCCTGAGCTACATGCCTAGACTGTTCTAGAATATTTTTACAATAAAATTCACAGAATGTCAGTGAAAACATGTGGCTTTTGCTGAAGTTATTAATGGAAAATGAAAAAGAATGAAACTAAGTCACTGTATTTTTCCAGTTATTGTGCTGTTTTATTAAGAGTCCAATAAAAATCATGCAAATCCCAATTTCAGTAACATCACAAAATCTCCCAGTTGCCATGTCACTTGCAGACCTGTCTTATCTTTTCTCTTTACCAGGTGTGTTAATGACTCTACAGTTAGTGCCTCCAAACTGAAAGTGAAATATATTCTGTGTTTTTTAAATAAGACCTTGTCTTTATGGCTTGAATTTTTTTTCTAGTTCTCTTGAATCACAGGAAACAGATTGGGGAATCTAGGGAATCCCTAATCTGGTTTGGAAGTCTAGATGAAGAGATCGCAGTTGAATTCAGCTCTGTCCTAAGACTGAATGACTTTCACTCAGGTTGGTGAATATCTAGGTTTTAGTTCAGTTTTGTAAAACAAAGGAGTTCAGTTAGATTGCATTTTGGGTTCCTTACAGTGTTTCCCCCCACATTTTATCAGGTGTAAAAATCACTAGAAGAAGTTGTTAAAATGGATTTCTAGGCTGTACCCGGAGAAGGTCTGGGATGAGGCCTAGGAATTTTCATCTTTCCTGATGCTGGTGCTGCTGATTTTCAGGCCACACTTTGGGCAGTGCTGCCTCACAACTGTGAATCATAAGTACTTAGTGAATGCTTTTTATGTGCTGGATGGTTAACCTATATTGTTTCATTTGATTTTGCAATGGTCATCGCTTCTCAGTCTTTTGGCTAAGATCGGGTGATTTTGCAATGGTCTTTCTGAGGTGGGTATTCTAGGTGACAAAATTGAGGCACTGATCAGTTAGTAACTTACTTGCGGAAGGTCACACAGCCAGTAAATTGCAGAAGTGGGATTTAAAACTAAGTCTGTCTCCCTTTCAAGTCCTTATTTTTAACCATTACACAAAGGGTTTGTAGCCTAAGCAAGAGATTGTTTTGATGTGCTGCTTTAATCATGTGACACACTAAGGGTAGGCTTGAAGATCCATTTTGTATCAAAGTTTGGCTTTCCATGTTTTGTAATTTAACCTCTCAGTGTGTTAGTTTTCTTAACTGTGTTAGAATTTTTCTGTTATGTTTCTCAAATATATGTATACGAATGTATTTTGCTTAAAGTATGTAACAACTTTCAATTATATTAAGAAACGCATTCTTTTTATTTAGCACTGAAGTCCTTTTTGGGTGGGGCAGAGGTCTCTGTTACTCCGGCTGGCGGGGCTGAAGCAAACACCCAGCCGCTGGGACTGCAGGTGTGTGCCACCACACCTGCCAGGCTTTTCAAATTAAAACTTCTTTCTAGCTCTGCACTGTTGATGAACTGTAGTTAGAATGTTGAAATTAGAGTAGGTTCTTGGGAGGTTTAGAAAGTGGAGTAAATTATTTGCTTTGGAATTTAATGATTGTGGATTGTGCTGAGAGTCTAACTAGGCCGGTGTATCATATTTAATAATAATAGTGATGCTGCAGATCCCTCCAGTGATAATTACCATGTTCCAGAAATCTCAGAAAGAAATACACAGAGACACAGAATTTGGGTAAAATAATAAAATTTCTACTCACGAGTGGGCGGGAATGCCAGAAACCAGTCTGGTTAGTACCCGTGCCCCTTTATTCAGGGTTTCCCTTTTTATATCCTTTTTAGCCATTATCTCATCCCTAGTGGTCTGTGATGTGTAAATGCAATTCCAGTTCCTATTTACAAGTCACAGACACAAGATAGACACATATACATTGTAAATTCACCCTGGCATTGCAACTTTGTCAGGTTAATGAAGTTACTGGTTAAAGAGATTACCTTCACCTTAAACAAGAAGTTATGGGAAAAGCAAATCTTAAAAGAACACATTACTTATTTTGATTCTACAACTACCTTAATATTCAGTCTATTAAATTATCTAAAACTTTTCCCTGTCATTCCTCCCTCTGTTTACTTCAGGATAATTTTTCTATCCATTATAAGTTCTATCCAGTTTATCTACATTTTTTAACACTAGCATTTGGTAGTGTTGAGCTGCAGCAATGTGCTGCTGTATAAATTTTGAAATCCGTTGGGTGACACAAAGACCAAACATTAATATTAATATTATAACAAGAAGGGGACTCAGAAAAGGTCCTATCCAAGTTTTCCATCCTGTCCAAGTAAAATTAATCCCACAGGAGAGCTCTCCTATACCAAATTCTTCATCAAGAGCCTTGATCCGATCTTTCAGTTTGTCTAGTGATTTTTGTACTACACCAGATTTATTAGTGTAATAACAACACTCTTCACCAAGAAATAAGCAAGTCCCTCCTTTCTGAGCTGTGAGCAAATCAAGAGCGCACCTATTCTGTAATACGACATTGGCCAGTGAATCTAGTTGGGTTTCTAAAATCTGAAGTGCGTCTCAAATTTCCTCAAGATCTTTTTAAATTTCTTGTCCTAATGAAATATATTACTCCCTGTGGAGCTGGCATATACATAGATATACGATTACATTGACAATTGTTGACAATTGTTAAATTACCAGTGGCTCGTCCAATGCGGGAGCTGTTGATCCAAACTTGTGTTTTCTCTTTGCAATATAATTTTTCATTAGAATAGCCCCCCACAGTCAGAAGTTACCCCAGATCCCCCATAATGTTTTCTTGGGCAGGCATCAAAGAATATTGTAAATGGATAGCCTTCCGGTTCCCATTTTATCATTTTAAAAGTCACATATTGTTCATCAAACTTTTCATAACTAGGCCTAAACACCCACAGTTCGAAAACAGAGAAACTTAAGGCAGTGGTGATCTGGCACAACACAATAACCCATGTTGTCCTTGTTGGTGCTTCCATCCTTCGGCCGTGCATTGACTCACCAGTCTCCGGAGTGGTGAGAGCAGGGCTTTGAGTGCGTTGTCTTTCTCAGCTCTCAGCATCAGCTTTATTGTTACCTTGTGCAACGAAGTCTTTCCCTTTCTGATGTCCTGAACAATGTTTTACTGCGACTTTGCTAGGTTCCCACACTGCCTCTAGCAACTGTATAATTTCCTGTTTATTTTTAATTAGCTTCCCTTCTGCCGTGAGAAGACCTTGCTTTTGGTAAATCATGCCAATTTACCTTTTTACCCTCTGCCCATCGGAGTGCCTGTATGAGTGCCCAGAGCTTAGCACACTGCTGACTAAGGAAGGGGCCCTGGCTAGGACCACCTCTCATCCTTCATGGTTCCTGCATATCCAGCATGATGAATCCCATCTTCCACGAAGCTGCTCCCATCTGTGAACAGAACGAGGTCAGCATCAGACAAGGGTGTCATTTGTAGGTCAGGGCGGCTGGAAAAGAGCTCATCGGTGACACTCAAGCGGTCATGATTAGGAGGGCCTGTCTCTGTGGGCAAGAAGGTAGCAGGATTTAAAGCTTTTACAGGAATAAACCGTAAGCGGGCATTCTCACAGAGAAGGGCTTGGTACTGAGTAACTCGATTATTTGAGAGCCATCGGTGCCCTCTTATGTTCAATAGTTTCAAGACTGCGTGTAGAACCTGCACAGTCAGTTCCTGACCTAAAGTCAGCTTGTCTGCTTCTTGGATTAATAAAACTGAGGCCCCAAGGCCTGAAGGCAGGGAGGCCACCCTTTTGCTACTGGATCTAAATTCTTAGACAAGTATGCCACCGGTTGGTTCCCTGGGCCTACTGCTTGGGTTAATACCCCAAGGGCCACGTGGTTCTTCTCAGTCACATAAAGAACAAAAGGCCGCTTTACATCCGGTATACTTAAAGCAGGGGCGGCTGCTAAGGTCGGTTTTAGTCTCTTAAAAGCTTTTTTTTTTCTCTGTAGCCCAAAGTAAATGATTTTTTCCTTTAGAGCTTCATAAAGAGGTTTAGTGATCTATTTAAAACCAGGAATCCAAATTCCACGGAAGCCTGTCACCCCAGAAACTCCCTCAGCTGTCTCTTATCTCATTCATCTTTCCTCTTAGCCCATTCCTTCTCTCTTGTTGACTCTTCTCGTGCACACTTTTTTTTAGCCAATTGTAGCAACTGTGTTATATTCATACCCTCCCAAGTTTTGTTTTGTTTTGGTACCGGGGATTGAACTCGGGTCCTTGCACTTATGCAGCAGGTGGTGAATCCACTGAGCTAAATCCCCGGCCCATACCCTCCCAAGTTTATTGCTTTTGAATTTTCTTCTAATATCTTGAGCTGACTGGGTCACAAAGTCGTATTGATTAACTAACTGGTGGTTATCAGGAACAGCAGGATCAAAAGGTGTATACATTCTGTAAACTTTACAAAGCTACTCATAAAACCTGTCAGGGCTCTCATTGGGCTCCTGTCATGTTTCTAGCACTTTAATCATATTTGTAGGCCTTTTACTCCCGGCTCCTATCCCTTCCAGGGGGCGGTCTGATAATTGCTTAAGCTTTCCTGGCCTCCTGGGGTGTTGGGGTTCCAGTTGGGCCGCTCATTCACTGGAAATTGCTGTTCATGTCAAGCATCTGGATTGTGTGTGCCTGCGGGCATTCTAGGAGCATTGATCTTAAGTTCTCCTAAAACTTTCTGCATTTCTTTAGAGTTTAACAAAGTTCTACAAAGTTCTTTACAGTCCTCCCAATTAGGACAATGGGTAGCAAAAATGGAATCAAATAATTGAAGCATTTTGGAGGGGTCTTGGCAGAGAATAAATGACCCTCTTTTTCTCTGGACCTAGCCTCCTTTGTCTTTTTTAAGTCAAATCTCAAATACCGCACCTTAGTCTGACATATTTGTGCCTTTTCCCAACAGTCCTTTTTTTCTAACTCATTATAAAGGAGGAGATCATGCTGTAACCTGTTGGCTCTTAAACCCTTTGAAGATGACCAGTGTACACATATAGTAACATATTTAGAATTTAACCCTTTGATGACTACCAGTGTAAACATATTTAAACTTTTTATAACTTGAAGCCAACAAACATACATATTTTTGATAAATCACTTTCGCACATCTTGTGACATACCTAGGCCTTCTGGTCTTGTATATATTTTTTTTATCTTTCTAACAAGACAAATATACAAAATTTTTTATATCAAAATTGTATCTCTTTTCCTTATAGCTTTTTAATGTATATTTTTTATCTCACTATAGACTTGTCTTTGGCTATTAAAATTTTAAAGTGTCCCTTTTTTGTTCTCAGATTGTAACATTTTAAATTTGGTTGGCTGCCAATAGAACGGTAGTAACCTCGAGGTTTTTTTTTATCAACAAAGTACGGAAAAGAGCAAGTTAACCCTATAATTACAATTGAAGAATTTGCAATGTACAAGAAATACTTTAAGCACACCAATTAAATATCAACTCAAACTGAAATACAGATACATTTATCAATTAGCTAAAATTTGTAACTTTTTAAACTGAAACAGATACATTTATCAATTAGCTAAAATTTGTGACTTTTCAAACTGAAACACAGATACACTTATCAATTAGCTAAAATCTGTAACTTTTTAAACTGAAACACAGATACACTTATCAATTAGCTAAAATCTGTAACTTTTAAAACTGAAACAGATACATTTATCAATTAGCTAAAATCTGTAACTTTTCAAACTGAAACACAGATACACTTATCAATTAGCTAAAATCTGTAACTTTTTAAACTGAAACAGATACATTTATCAATTAGCTAAAATCTGTAACTTTTTAAACTGAAATAGATACATTTATCAATTAGCTAAAATTTGTAACTTTTTAAACTGAAACAGATACATTTATCAATTAGCTAAAATCTGTAACTTTTCAAACTGAAACACAGATACACTTATCAATTAGCTAAAATCTGTAACTTTTCAAACTGAAACACAGATACACTTATCAATTAGCTAAAATTTGTAACTTTTTAAACTGAAATAGATACATTTATCAATTAGCTAAAATGTGTAACTTTTCAAACTGAAGCACAGATACATTTATCAATTAGCTAAAATTTGTAACCCTTGTAAAATTTCTTACTTTCTCTGGCTTTGTTTTATGCCCTTCAGAGCTTTTTAAAGCTGTTTTTAATCTATTACTTATTTTCTCTTTTTATTTTTTATTTATTTATTTTTTTGTTCTTTTATTGGTACATTTTAGGTATGCAATTCATTTACATTTATCATTGGGTGCTTGCACCTGTACATGATGTATCTTCGTTCTTATTTTTTTCCCAATTACCCGTGTGCCCTTCACCTCCTCTGCCCTTCCCTATTTACATAGACATCATTTCCATTTTTTTTCTTTTCTCATAGTTTTTCCTTTCCCTTTTTTCTTTTCCCCTTGCCCTCCCTTCACTCCTTCATCTTATTTTCTCTTTTTATTTTTTTTTAAAATTTGAGTGTAAGCCCTATTCGATCCTCTCTGAGTCTGACCACAGCACACACCCTCTGGTGCTCTGAAGCCAAGCAGTTTTCATGATTTTGTCCCCACCTCCTCCAAACCTGTAAATTTAGCAACTCAAAAGGAGGGGGAATGTCTAAATTCTCTCAGTCCAGATCTGAAAGGACTGGTTACTTTTCAGCATTGTCCCCTTTCTGACAGAGGACCAGGATATTGCTTTTTGCTTCTGGGTTGCACATATGATGCCAAGGAGGCATTCTGTGGCACAATTTGAGCCCTAAATCAATATAGGGAAATTTATCTGGATGTTCGCTTCCAGGGGTGGTGATTGTTAGCCAGACGGACCAGATGAGACCCTCACCTAGGGATCTCCCAGTTGGCCAACCTGGGCAAAGCTTGGGCCATTCTAACTCACAAAAGGCTCTAAGTTTTGGGGTTTCATCTTAATACCATAATTTCCAGTAAAACCGTTCTTAAAATTCTTAGGCATGCTTCCAAAACAGTAGGACGGGATGTTTCTGTCCCCACAATCGGCCGATCAGAGTGTGGTGTGTGTGGGTACCCTTGTACGGAGACGCAAGACAGACAAAGGTGGGGATCACTCGCTCGCCTGCCTGGCTGCCGGCTTCGGCCACTTTAAGGTCCCTTCAGGCTAAGGTGGGCTGTCGCCTAAGCTCACCATTGTGCCTTTGTTAAATGCGACCACACACAAATCCTATGACTCGGGAGGACTCTTTAAGCCCAAGCGCTTCCTCCCTCTGTCTTGTTCCGAAGCTCGTTCCACACACTCTCCTGTCCAGAACTCTCTCACTCACACATTGATTCAGAAGTTATCACATTCCCTCCCGGTGACCCCCTAACCGTAATCAAAGCAAATGAAAGAAGCTACCTCCCCAAATGGCAAAGGGCAAGGGGTGATCAGGCCCCTGGGCTGTATTTGCCCAAAGTTACAAAATACAAATGCACGAGGCGAAACCGAAAGTTAACGACTAGGGGCTTTCCCAGGGTTTCTCACCGAGCAAAGGAAAGAGACAGAGGAGACAGCAAGAGCAGCAGTCTTCCTTCTGTCGTCTTCCTGCTCAGCTTTGGGGGATCCTCAGCCGGTGAGCAGGGGTGAGCGGGGCTCCGTGTCCTGTTGGGGAGCCTAGGAAATTAGTCCCAGGCGCGCGCCTTTCCTCTCGAGGAGACAGAGAGCCGCTCCCTCCGGTGGGGTTCGGGCCGATGCCCCAAAGGGCTATTTCATTCCTGATTCCCGGCCAACGCACCAAATATTCCAGAAATCTCAGAAAGAAATACACAGAGACACAGAATTCGGATAAAATAATAAAATTTCTACTTGCGAGTGGGTGGGAACGCCAGAAACCGGTCTGGCTAGTATCCCCGCCCCCTTTGTTCAGCGTTCCCCTTTTTAAATCCTTTTTAGCCATCACCTCATCCCTAGTGGTCTTTGATGTGTAAATACAATTCCAGTTCCTATTTACAAGTCACAGACACAAGATAGGCACATATACATTGTAAATTTACCCTGGCATTGCAACTTTGTCAGGTTAATGAAGTTACTGGTTAAAGAGATTACCTTCACCTTAAACAAGGAGAGTTATATGAAAAGCAAATCTTAACGCATTACTTATTTTGCTTCTACAGCTACCTTAATATTCAGTCTATTAAGTTATCTAAAACTTTTCCCTATCAACCAGACATTGCCTACCTGCTTCATATCAAGCACTGTATTGTGGCATTGTAAGTATTGTGTCATAACTCAGCTAATACAAAACAGCTTAACTCAACAATATAATTGAATAATTCTCTATGCCAAGACATTGTCTTTCATGGCACCATTTTAGTGGTATTTAGTATTCTTTTTTTTTTTTTTTTTTTTTTTTTGGTACCTGGGATTGAACTTGGGACCTTGCACTTGTGAGGCAGGTGCCGGAACCACTGAGCTAAATCCCCAGCCCCTAGTATTCCAATGTATTGGTGTCATGTACTTTGCTTCACCAATTGTATGTTGGATGTTTAGAAGTCTCTGCACACTTAACTATTGAATAACAATATCTTTGTATCCAAGTCTTTGCACAAACTTTTCAGTACTTTCTAGGATAAATTTCTAGACGTGACATTCCCTGCATCCAGGGTGTGTGTGTTTATTAAGGTTTCCAATATGTGCAGCCATGGGACCATCCAGAACGGCAGGCAGCACCACTTTGCAGCCCCAGGTTTGGGAGGAAAGGCCTCATTTGCATGTTCTCTTAGGGCAGCTCCCTTGTTTTTCGTGAGTCCATCTCCTCTTACCTGCTTGGGACTTCTCTCCTTTCTTTCCTATTTATTTAGTTGGCACTGGGGACTAATTGAACCAGGATTTTGCCTTTACTGAGCTACAGCCCCTTAACTTAGTTAATTACTTTTTAAAAATTTTGAAACAGGGTCTGGCTAATGCTCAGGGTGAGGTTGAACTTGCGATCCTCCTGCTTCAGCTGTTCAGAATGCTGGCATTATAGGCGAGTGAGTGGCACCACCCCACCTCCTCTCTCCTGTCAGTACCAGCTCTCTCTCCCTTGCTGGCCCTTACCGAGACTTGCATGTTCTAAAGCTAATGGACAGCTTTCATTCAGCCCTCATATGGGTTTCACTATTCTTTTATTTTTCCATTTAGTTTACTGGTACATTTTGGGTATACAGTACAGTTACAGTCATCGTTGGGACCTTGCACCTTTACATGACGCATCTTGGTTCTTGTATTTTCCCCTTCCCTTGCCCTCCCTTCACCCCCTCCACCCTTCCCTATTTACAAAGACTTTGTTTCCATGTTTCACCTTTTTTCATATTTTTTCTTTTCCCTTCTTTCCTTTCCCCTTCCCCTCCCACTATTCTTTTTATTTTTTAAACATTATTTTTTAAGATGGGGAACTCAAATCTTTTAAATTATTTTCATATTGAAACATATTATCACCCCCTTCCTTTCTGGGCAGTTCTCAGGCTCTGTCAGCTTCTTCTCTTCTAGACACTAGAATTCCTGAGAACTTTCTTCTGGGCTCTCTCTTCATTTGCTCTCTAGGTTTGTCCTTTCATTTCTGTGGCCATAAATGGCACCTGAAGGGTGATAACTCCCGTTTATATTTCCAGTCCAGTCCTGACGTTTCAGACTTGGGCAGCTCTACTGGAATCGTTCACAGACATCTCATTCTTACTTTCTGCAAAACTGAACTCTTGGTCTCCAGATCCCTTCTTTGCATTCCCTCCAGTTTAGCTGGTGCCCTAACTCACTCATCTGCACAAGCTGGGGACCCTTCTTCCTCTCCCCTAGCACCACCTCCACCCATATCCTCTTGCTGCTGCCTCCTGCGTGTGCCTGGACCCCACCTTTCCCTTTGTCTCCCTTGTGACTTCTCCAGCTCCAGCCACTGCCGCCTGACTTACCTGCTGTGAGAATGGCCTTTCTGCATGGTCCCGTGCCTCCTAGTCATTGTTCACTCCCCAGCCAGCGTCATTTAGAACAGGTGTGTGTGTGGGGGGGTGCAGCTCATGCCATTTTCCTGCTGAAAAGTCTAAAGGGCGGCTGGTCTGGGATGGAGTTGCTTGTGATAGCGTCTGAGGGTAATTACCCTGACTAGGGTTGAGGTAGTCAGTCAGTCTGTCTCCCTTTCTCCTCTGTCTTTCTCTTGAAGATGGGCTTGGCTATGGCATGTTTCCCAGGTTGGCCTTGAACTCCTGGGTTCAAGTGATCCTCCTGCCTCAGTCTCCCCAGTAGCTGGGGCTTGAGCCCAGATGAGGTGTCATCTCTTGCATCTCTACTGCCAATGCCAGGGAGGTTGTGAGGCCTGAAGCAAAACTTCAGATTAGAGGAAATGTATTCAGGGGCCATGCAAACCAAGTGTACCCACCTGCACTGACCTCTGCTAACCACAACAGTGAGGATAGCTCCGCCTTCCAGTGTGTCCAGGGCAAAAAGATTGATCGGAAACATCAGGTCCCGAGTCCACACCTGCCTGTAGCCTGGATGTGAGATAGTCCCTTGCGGTCATTCATGAGGAGAAGCAAGGTAGACAGGTGAGTACAGTGAATCTGGAGCAAATGGGAGCATCTCTTGCTCAGAATTCCACTGTCTCTTTGAGTGTTGCAAAGAAGTCTTCCAAATATTTGATTCTGGGTATCAAATTTCCTACACTGTCGACTTTTATAGAAGCAAACTTTTTTTTTTCTTTTGTCTTTTTTGGTACTGGGGATCAAACTCGGGACGTTGTGCTTGCAAGGCAGGCAGTGGAACCACTGGGCGAAATCCCTGGCCCAACTTCTTTTTTTTTCGAGGCAAACTTTTATAAAAGCACTGTCAGTAAAATTTTTCAAAGAGTTAATTTCTTAAAGATGTAGTGTGCTTGGTTACTGGTGAGGGAATGTCCTTACTCTTAGGAAAGATACTCTACACTAAAGTATTCAGGGAAAAAATGAGAAGAAGTCAGTTATTCATACAACCCAAAGGGTTAAGATATATTCCGAAGTGTATTATTCTTGAGTGGAAAACAGAAGAGCAGTTATGGGACACATCAACCCAAAACAAACCAAAAGAGCAGGGCCCGGGCATGGCGTCCTTTGGAAGTGATGACCCTGAGAGCAAGAGTGACTGGAAAACCATGCTTCCGTATGTTCCTGCCATCAGATGTGGACATGAGGCAGATGTCTTTGCAGATGCGAAATACAGACAGATATGAAAAAGAAGATTATATAATGTTGTAGAAAAGTAATGATTTCAGAATATTTTTGAGCAATGTTAGCAGAATGTTCATTTTCCTACGTTATACCCTTCATTCTGTCACTTTATTATACTGTAGTCTTTTTACATGCTTCTTTGGACTTTTGAAGTACTTGGGTTGTTGGAACTACTTATTTCATTAGAAATTTTCTTCATGGTTTTAAGATGCTTTATTTTTTGGCCCCTTCTTTCATCAGGTTTTTTAAATCCAAGGGTTATGGGAAAGTGCTATTAAAATTTTTTGTCAATATTACCAAATTTTTGTTCCCATGCCAGTTTGGTTTTGCTGCCTTATTGGCTATGTGGAGTTTCATAATGTAACTAGATAAAATCTTGGGGTATTGCTGAATTTGCTCAATCTAAGTTAAAACATTTGACCTTTTTATATCTGTGAACCTTTAGGTGGGTGTTATGAATATTCTTTGCATTTTTAAGTTGTGTAAGAGACATGTTCAGAGCTGAGTGACATTTGATCGGTATTTCAAGGTGAATTTCAAAGCCCGATACTCTTACCTGTCAGCCTGTATTTTTTTGAGAGTATCCTATCTTATGGTTCACTGAAAGGCAAATACTCTGCTATGCAGAACTGTGATTTGGGGGCACATAAGCAAGTGGAGAGATGGGCCAGTTCATCATTTCCCCAGCTCTGCTGGGTCCTGGAACCTTCAAAAACGCAGCACCGTGATTTTACTTGGATACTGTGACTCTTGCTAAAGGCATTAGAGTGGATTTTTCAGGGCTGAACGTTAAGGACAATGCTCCATCAAATATTTTTGGAATATTAGAATAAAGTTTAAGCATGTTACAGATGAGTGAAAGAACACTTGTTAAAACCTAACACATGTCAGCAGCATTCATTCCATCTCAACTGTTTGACAGACAATTAGAGTTTTAAATTGCACCGTGTACTCTTGTGAATGATCCCAGGACAGCAAGTGGGTAATTAGATTAGTGATTTTACAGAATTTCAGGGATTTTTCACTGGTTGTGTTTTCAGAATAAAGAATATATTTCAAAATGTCTAAAATACTTGTCATCTGAAAATGGAATTTTCTTTGGTACCAGTTTTATAATTGCCATTCTCTCAAATTTGTAAGATCATAAAATTTGTGTTTTTAAATGAAAGTTTTAAGTGTTCTATTGAACAATCAGATTTTCTAAGTGAAGATTAATTTATTGTGATGACATTTTAATATCGTATAATTTTCTGTAAGATGATTAATAATCAAAGAGAATAAATTTTTAAAAAGTCTTTAAAGGCTCCTTTTGCACTTTGCATAAAATCTTTCTTATAATTTCCTACAAAGACTCCTCAATTTTTTCCATGCCTGTTTATCACTCTGGCCTCATCTGAGGGAGTTTCCGCCATTGTTTTCCTCCACAGAGACCTGGACCTTAGCATTTGATGTTGCCAGCCTGGAATGCACCCCTGAACCCACATTGCCTTGCCATCTCTGTCTCAGCTTAAATATCATTCTTCAGAAAGCTTCCCTGGTCCCAGTCCGAATTAAGCCCCCTCTGTTGCTGTTTCTTGTTAGGCCTTTACTTCTCACCTTACAATGACATTTACATGTAACTCTGATCTCTCTCATAGATGTCAAGCTCTCAGAGGAAAGAGAGGTAGTGAGCATGTTGTTCATTTTAAACACTGAACCTTCCATGGTGCCAAGCACAGCGTACACATTCAGGAAATAATCGTTGAATAAATAGATGCCAGGAGAATGTGAGATTCTGTGAAATCTGTTTTCATACTCTTTGCTATTGGCCTCATAAGCTTTAGCGTTTTCAGTCTATATGCCACAGGCATTCCCAGTGGGATCTTTTGGGAAGAAGAGATATGCAGCAGTGATGATTATTCTTGCATTGGACACACCACGTAAACTATTCTTTTACGCATTTTGCTTTATTTTACTAGAGTAGTACCTTTGCAAGGGTATGTATTATTGTCACGTTTGCACCACAAGACAGAGATGGGAATGAGATAAACTTCTGAAAATCATTCTAACATCTACCAGGTACACAAAAAAGAAGTATATATCAAGGTCTTCTGTCACTTTTCTGTATTTACTGAGCCCCTTGTTTGTTTCAGATGATGCAAAACTGAGGGGTCTTGCAGCACCCAGTAATCTTTCCATGAATCAGACGCTTGAAGGGCACAGTGGTGAGTGATGCAACTTTTGGAATCATTTTTGAGAATTATTTATACATTTTGAAGCTGTTTAACGCAGAAATGTCAACACTTAAAATAGCTGTCATGTTTAATCATTTTTATTGAGCCATATCTAACGTGGCCTAGGTCAGTGGTGGCAAACCTTTGGCACGTGTGCTGCAGCAGGCTGTTTGTTATCATTGAAAGGTCTAAAAGGTTTGCCATCACTGGCCTTGAGTCATCTAACAACTTTTCCAGGATTAAACAGTGTCTTCAATAAATCTGAAAAATGTACTATTATTTTATTTTAAAGAGTAGGAAAAATTTAATGAGAGAAAGAAAGCTTCTGCCTAAGAGAGACAGAAGGGGGACTGGAAGTGGGTTGCCCACCCACCCCACAGTTCAGAGATGTTTTATACATCAAAGCCCTGTGGTGAGGTGGGTACAAAGTGGGACAGAACTGTAAGACCCAATGGAAATTTACAAGGTGGGCATGAGGTGGGGCAAAACCATGACCAACCAATGAGATTACAAGTACAGTCACCCAGGTAATATTGGTTAAATGGGGATCAAAGAGGGGGAAGAAAGTCATATAGCAAGCACACCAGGATTTTCAGTAAGGGTGGGTGGGGGATATTTCCTGGAGAGGCTGGGTTAAGACCTTGGGCCGACACCCAGGTGATTGATACCTGTTTAGAATATCAATCACTGCTATTCATCCTACATGGGTGTGTAGTTTCTCTCCTTTTAAGATGTTGGCCTTCAGTGAATGTGTCTTCACTGGCCTCCATGTTGGCTCCTTGCTGTGTTTGCTCCTCGAGGGCTGGTGCCTTAAGGGAGGCCCCGTCTAACTTCCTACAAGATATCTAATTAACTTACCTATCTGCAGTGTCCCCTCTCTGAAGAAGGACCCCTAACTGCTGTGCAGGGGCAAAGCGTGAAGACCAATCTGGCTACTTCCAGCTGAAGAGGGTCGTAGTACTGATCAGCAGTCAGAGTTACTCTCCAGAGTCTATCTAAAGGCCTTTGATAGGTGCCAGGCATTGTCATCTTGGGTAGCCTTATACCTTTCAGTTTGGAGGAGACAAAGCCAAAGAAACAGTTAAGAATACACGGACCAAATACTAAGGTCAGCAGGACTGCTGTGAATAAAGCCAACAAGGGTTTCCATAGGGAGGAACTAGTAACAGCCTCCCACAGAGGATAAGGAGAAGGTACAGGGGACTTCAGAATCCAACAGAGAAGTAATTTAGCAGTTATGAGCTCATAACTGTTTACAAGGTAGATCTGGTGGTTCCCAGTAAAAAAAAGTCTAGCACATTTGTCATTGGCTCCATTTGTATGACTGCTTGGAGTTTGGCAGCGTCTAGGCAAGAACAAACAAAACTTTTAAGAATTTAGAGCATGCATAATCTAAGTATGAGCACACTAGAATGGAAGGGCAGGTTGGGGAGAAAGTTACACTTAGAAATTGAAATAGTGATTGTAACCTGCTGGCTTTTAGATTCTTTCATTGATAGAAGTTATCTATAAGTCTGATACTTTTAAGCCTCTGATACTATAAGCCTCTCTACTTTTAGTTGTAAGAAAATAAGAGACAATATGAAGAACAAATTTCACTAAGAAATTTAAAACTCTAGCTGAGCTCTTAGAGATTCTACCATAGTTTTTCCTAGTGATCTATAACCATGGTCAGCTACTGGTGTAGCTGGAAACTGCCAGAAGGAGTCAGCGACTGGAGCCCCTTTTTATATCTAGCTTTATTACTATGGCATTATTTTATACCTCTTTTGGTTATTCTTTTCTGTTGGGTGCTTAAGACCAAGTTAAAGTGAGACCTGTGTCAAATCAGTATGAACTTCTTGGTATCTATCAAGGTCAATTAAGTCTCCTCGGGCACTACTTTGGAACTATGGATAGAGCCTCTCAGCTCCTCTGTCAGTGTCAGCTGTCAGCATGGGTTACAGCCTTGCTTGACCATGTTGCTTTCAGTGAAAGTGTGGGAGATATTTTTCTTCTTTGTCATCCTCTTTTGGCATATGGTACATTTGCCCTCTGGTGCCCAGCAATCTCCCTGCTCAAGAGGTTGGGTGACTTACCAAAGACGTAGGATCCTGTAGGAAAGGTTCCTTTGTGTCCTGGGTCTTTGTTGACCTTGAGGGGCCAGGGACAAAATATTGGCTGTCCTCATAGCCCAGTTACCTTTCTAGTTTTGGTCTCCAAACGTCAGTTGTTGAACACCCAGAAGAGAAGATCAGTGACATAAGTATTTCAGTAGGAGCAGTGAGGTAACTATTATAATAGTTAAGACATCAAGCACTTTTGAAGTATAAACCACAGCTGGAGGGCTGTTATTTCTTACCAACCATGGTTGTTTTAGTAGTTGAATCCCTGCAGAATGTTAATGGAAAACAGTTATATATTATAGAGAAACTTAAGATCAAGAGCCACCCATAGTATTTTTTTTTTTTTTGGTATAAAATACAGTTACATTCATCATTGGGATCTTGTACCATTACATGAGTCTCTTGGTTCTTATTTTTTTTCCCCTTCCCTTGCCCTCCCTTCACCCCCTCCACCCTTCCCTATTTGCAAAGACTTTGTTTCCATTTTTTTCCTCTTCTCATATTTTTTCCTTTCCCTTTTTTCCCTTCCCCTACCTCTCCCAATTCCCCTGCTCTTTTAGACCTTTTCTTCCTGTTACACAATATCAGTTATGCATTTTAAAAATTACAATATTAAGATTTAGGAGACATTACCACAGATTTTACAGAATTTAAAAGGATATAGAAAGCATATTACAAAAATCTTTTTTGAAATAAATTTGACAACTTCTAAGAAGTAACTTAGACAAATTAATGAAACTAACTCTGGAGGAAATATAAAATTTGAATAGCACCTATTAAAGAAAGTATATTCCCAGCTTGAAAACCTACCTATGTGACAACAGCAGGCTCATAAACATTTTAACTGATAAATTATATTAAACATTTAAAGCAGAAAAAAGAAGGAACACTTCTCCCCTCATTTTAGGAACTCAACATTGTGCTAATCCTAAAACTGGATAAAGATAATAGAAGAAAAAGGTATGAACATAGATAGAAATTTGTTTAACAAAACAAACTATTAGAAGTCAGATCTGGCAGGATGTAGAAAGTGGTTTTATTATAGGGATGGCAGTGTTGGTGCAGCATTGGAAGATCCACCCCCAAAAGTAATCATTTAAACAGAGGAAAGGAGAAAGCCATATGATCCTGTCACTAGTTGGAGAAAGAGTATTGGACTAAATTCTACAGCTGTTCATGGTAAAAGCTATCAGGAGACTAGAAGTAGAACAGAACCTTCTCAACAGATCAAAGACATGTACTCCATACTTCCAACAAAAACTCCTTCTATGAATGGAGACAATACAATGCTTTCTCCCTAAAGTGGGAAACAAGGGCATATATGCCTACTCTTCATCTGCCCATTAGACTTTGAAACATAGGTCTAAACCAAAATAGTCTGGCAATAAAATGACACAACTAGGATAGGATTGGCACAGCAGAAGCAAAATCTTTATCTGTAGATGAAATGATCATCTACAGAGAAAATACTAAGAAATCTCTAGAAGCCCCTAGAACTTGAACTTGAATTTAGCAGGATTAGAAAACACAAGGTATATATAAAAATTCAGGTCTGTATATACTTGCTATAAATGAAGAACTGGATATTGAAATTTAAAAGTTATGTAGGAGTACAAAGGACCCAGAAAAGCCAAAAACAAAAACAAAAACAAAAACAGTGTTGGAAGATGTTTAGCACCCAATTTTAAGACTTCTTCTAAAGCTACAGTAATCAAGGCAGTGTTGGTGTAAGGAAAGACATATAGATCATTTGAATAAAACAGAGAATCTAGAAATAGAACCACGCATATGTAGTCCACTGAGTTTTGAAAGATTATTTAACATTAGCATTTTATAGAATATAAACTCAATTCAAGAGCCAAGGAAGAGATAGTGTTTTCAGCAAATGGCACTAGGACACCTGGTATCTGTCTATAAAAAATTAACCTCAACCCTTTATTTCCATATATGAAAATAACTTGAAGGGATCTAGGAACCTAAATATGAAAGCCTAAAAGTATAAAACTTTAAGAAGAAATTATAAGGGAAAATGTTTATGAATTCAGAGTAGGCAAGAACTACCTAGGATACAAAAAACATGATGTATAGAAGAAAAAAAATTGATAAATGAGATTCCATCAAAATTTAGAACTTTAAATGACATCATTAAAATGAAAAGTAGTCCTTAAACAGACCATATTTCCAATGCATATAACCTATGAGCAGAATATATGAAGAATTCTTAGAGCTCATTAAGAGACAACCCAATTAAAATATAGACATGATAAATAGCCAATATAGCACAAGGAATGGTGTGCAACTCTAGAATCAGAAAAATACTAAGCAGTACAATAATAAGATTGAATTATACACTCATTAGGGAGATGAAGTCAAAAGTTTTAAAAGCCTTGTCATGACTTTTTCTTTTTGTTGGATTCTCCCCCTTTGGGTTTAATTTGTCACGCCCAATGGATTCATTCTGCTGAGCTTCCTGGGGTTGTGATCCTCATTGTCTTTTCCTAGGATATTGTCTAAAATTTTTTGGAGTGCTGGTTTGGTATTCATGAAGTTCCTAAGGTGCTCTTTATCATGAAAGTATCTTATTTCTCCATCAATTTTGAAAGATAGTTTTGCAGGGTACATTAATCTGGGTTGGAGGCTGTTTTCCTTTAGGGCTTGAAATACATCACTCCAAGCTCTTCTTGCCTTGAGGGTTTGCATTGAGAAGTCTGCTGTGATTCTGATGGGCTTTCCTTTGTATGTGATTTGTTTCTTTTCTCTCACTGCTTGTAGAATTTTATTCTTCTGTTGGATTTCTGGAATCCTAACTATTGTATGCTTATGTGTAGAGTTTTTTTGATTAAGGCTAGCTGGAGTCCTATATGCCTCACTTATCTGTATGTCAAGTTCTTTTCCCCCTCCTTGGGAAGTTTTCTGCCATCACCTCTGTGAAGAGTTTTTTTATGTCATCTGCACTCTCCTTTCTTCATTGACTCCAATCAGTCTTATGTTATTCTTCTTTGCATCGTCTAGCAGCTGTTGGATTGATTTCTCATGGTCCCTCACAATTTTAAAGCAATTTTTCTTTTCCTCCTCACTAATTGCAATCTTATCTTCTATATGTGAAATTCTATCCTCACATTGGTTCATTCTGCTGTGCAGACTTTCAGTGGTGTTTGTAATCTCTTGGAAATCTGTTTGCATCTGTTTTATGGATTCCATTTGTTTCCTATGTTGGGATTCCATCATATTCCTCAGATCCTCTATTTTTTTATCTGTGTCCTCTCTAGATTTATTAATCATGTCTTGCACCATGAGCAAAATCTTTGCTGTTATCTGAGTAATTATTTCTGATTTCATTTTTTCCCAGATCCTCTTTTGTTGCCAGTTCACAGAATCCAGGTGGTTGAGTATCAGAGTGTTCCATCTCGTTTCCCTTTGGGGTTGCTGTAGGTGATCTGGAAGTCTGTTTTTGAGGCTTGTTTATGTGTCTTCTCATTTCCACGGGGAGGGGGGTGCTTCTGGTGCCCACGTGGCTCACCTTCTCTGCCCTAGGAGCTTGGGATGGCAGTGGGGGAGCTTCCTTCCAGGTGCTGGGACCAGCTCAGCTTCTCTGCCCTAGAAGCTTGGGATGGTGGTGGGGGAGATTCCTTCCGGGTGCTGGGACCGGCTGAGCTTCATTGCACTAGGAGCCTGGGATGGAGGCGGGGAAGCTTCCTTCCAGGTGCTGGGACCGGCTCACCTTCTTGGCCCTAGGGACCACACATAGTATTTTAGCATGACAATCATGATGACATCATCTTTGTAACACATGTTCATCTTAGTACGGAATAGTCTTTTAGTCAGTCACCTCCATCTGATCACAAGACATTAAATGACATAAAGAAAACTCTTATTTGTTATCCTTTAGTAGGTTGCCATCTAAAGAGAACATACATATTGGCCTATAAATGTACCTTAGGAGTTCATAATGTCTAGCCTCTAATTTTAGTGTGACATTGTTTCAACTGTTTTGTGACTGAACATCCCTAAGTATGGTGACACATATACATCACATAAGTTTTTTTTTTGGTACTCGGGATCGAACTCGGGTCCTTGTGCTTGTGAGGCAGGCAGCAGAACCACTGAGCTAAATCACTGGCCCCATCACATAAGTTTTTAAGAAAACTATAATTTGACTCATTTTCTCATGCTGGCTTGACATGTACCTCTTATCACAAGTAGCTGGAGTACGGCTGGGGATTTAGCTCAGTGGTTTGACCGCCTCCCTCACAAGCGCAAGGACCCAAGTTCGATCCCTGGTACCAAAAAAAACCAAACAATAAACAAAACCCCAACAAGTAGCTGGAGTGTAAGAGAAAGGCAGATACCTGAGTCAAAAAAGATCATTACCATAAATAATATCCTAGAAGACACCTGGAAGGCATGGATCTATACACCATGAAATAACAATGAGTATCAGTTATATAAAACCCTTTGTCCCTTAATTTTGTTTTGTACCAAGAGCATTTGAAATAAAACATTATTGTTTTCCCACAGAAAACTTAGACTATGACCAATGTATAGCTATCACAATGATATGTTTAGCGATGTATTTCTCACAAGGCTATGGAAGTTATTGGGGTCCCCTTTGTGAATAAAGGCTGGAATAAATTTTTTCCAGGCAGCTGCTCCTTTATTTACCAAGGGGAGTCCTGTCCAGTAGTTTTCCCAAGCCCAAGAGTCTTTATTTAATTATCTTAACAAATTTTTAGATGACCTGAGAGAGCCAGATCATAACAATTAACACATTATTTTGACCAATGAAAGATTCTCAAGTTATACATAAACAGCAATATATACTGTATTTGTAAAACCAGTTGACATTATTTGGATCATCTGGCAACCTGGGGGAAGCATGTCTTTAATTATATTTATCTGTAACTCACTAGCAGAGACAAAAGTCCAAATAAAGCTCAAGTTGGTTAAACATCCAAAAAATCACCATATAGCATTTTATAAGTCCACAGTCAACATTCCAAAGTCCATAACCTATCAGAAAAGCCATTTTTCTCCCCTACACACATAAATGATGAAGACCATGCCTAGGTGGGACAAAAGGTTCAGGTAGTTTTTGTTCTATCAAAGATTTGTTTTATATATTTGTCTACAGGTCTGTCTTATTAATAATAGAGAAAGCAGTCCAAACCTGTAGCTCAACTCTTAATGGAGGCTTAAGAAAGGGCTCTGACAGCATCGTTTCAGATCACTCTGAGACAGAGGATATCTGATGATCACTGACAGAGTTCCCCTTTCACCTCACTGAGGAGTCCAGATAGGGACAAGATGTGGAGATTTTCTGCTGATTACCCAGATGGGCTGTCAGGAGCTAGTTTCTTCTGAGGGACCTTCGGGTATCCACCAGAGAGTTGCCCTGGCCATGACCCTTCAGTTGTCACCTCAGTTTCTGCTAGTTCCATGCAGAGATCTGTCTCCGAAAGGAACCCAATGGCCTATCTGGTCAACATTCCACCCACCATTGGTGTCAGTGGGAGTGGAGATTCACCAGAGGACAACTGAAGAAACTCATCCTCTGCTTTGAGAGTGGCAGCTGCCCTAAAGGCAGTTACTAGCTGGCAGAGTAACACTGTTTGGCATTCTGTAAGGAACAGAGAAAAACCTGACTGTCTTCATCTGAGACGATTTCATAAGAGACTCATTTTACAACATTTTTAAGCAACTAAGTCCAAGTGCAACACATACAAAACAAGAATAAAAGGTAATTTTAACAAAAGACAATGCATAAGAAAAACAAATTTGTGAACATTTAAAACACACAGCTTAAAATTAAGACACTTTTGAGACAGCCCAAACGAAGGCCAGAATTTATGGAACAAAAACCAGAATCTGTGAGACAAAAGTTACAATCTATGAAGCAAGAAGACCAAAGTTAGAACCTGTGGAACAAAACCAAACTCTTACCTCCAGCCAGTAATCTCAGTGGGACCTCCAAAATGATATAGGGGAAGAGATGTAACTCCCACACCTGCTAGATATCCAAGACATGAGTTTGTGTTCTCTAAAATCAAAGAATGAATTCTAGGAACAATGGAGGTTAAGAGTAGGAAAAATTTATTGAGAGAAAGAAAGCTAAGAGATTCAGAAGGGGGACTGGAAAGTGGGTTGCCCTGTAGCTATATTATATATTAAATAATCTTAAAAAATCTGTCCTGTGATTTCAGAGTAAAGGAGACTAAAGAGATGTAACAATTGAGTACATTGCTGTGGTCTAAGATGAGAGCCGGTGGACTAAACAAGTACAGCGTCTGTAAAGGATACTGCTTGGACATCTGATAAAATTTGAAAGTGGGCCTGTGTTAGATAATAATATTTTATAAATGTTAAATTTCTTAGTTTGTCATATGGTCATGAAAGAGAATGTCCTTAGGAATATCTGCTGAAATATTTAGGAATAATGCTTATTAAAAGAAAGCTGGGCATGGTGGTACAACCTATAATCCCAGTACTCTGGGAGGCTGAGACAGGAGGGTCACAAATTCTAGCCTAGCTCAGGCAATTTATTGAGTCCCTGTCTCAAAAAATAAAAGACTGGGGATGTAATTTGATGTGAAGGCCCTGGGTTCATTCCCCGGTACAGGGGCAGGGGGATTGAGAGGTTTAAGGTATACTTAGGAGTAGAAAACTGTAGGGCAGAGGGAGAACGGATTATGGGACATAGCAAGCCAACCGAGAAGCAAAAGAACAGCTTGGTGTCCCTCGGACATCATCCCCTGTGAATCAGGCTAGTGCCGGAAATCACAGCTGTGCTTGTCTGTCGTCAGATTTGTGGTAGCTCTTGCAGGTGTCCATAGGAGGTGCCTTTGTAAGTGTAACTAGGGACAGGCATGAACGGGTCTTAGGCACTGCTGTGAGAAGTTAGTGATCTCAGTAAATATATACCCTATATATTTTTTTGGTATTTGTAGTTTTAGACTTTATTTTATTTTATTTTTTGTGGTAATGGGGATTGAGCTCAGGTCCTTGCACTTGCAAGGCAGGCAGCGGAACCACTGAGCTAAATCCCCAGCCCAGTTTTAGATTTTAATATGAAAGACTGATACACAGAAACTGGTTGATTTTAACATCCTCCAGGTGTTTATATAAAGATACAAATTTGAAGTTAATTGTTGCCCTTTTGAAGTTTCTAAATTGTTTCTAATATTCTAGGTTCTGTCCAAGTGGTCGCATGGAATGAACAGTACCAGAAATTGACAACCAGTGACCAGAATGGGCTTATCATTGTGTGGATGTTGTATAAAGGTACATTAGGAGGGTTGCTTCATCTTTCATGCACTGGGGTCTGCCAGTTCACAGTATGTGGATGGGGAAATGGGATCTGAGATTGACTCTTTGTAGCCTCCTGATCCAGTTGTGGCATTTCTGGATCTATTGCTGCCTTCTTTGCTGTTCACTTTGTTTCATTTTGAACAGTGACCCTGTATTATGAAATGATTCTGGCTGCACAGTGGTACACAGCCGTAACCTCGCACTCGGGAGACTGAAGCAGGATTGTGAGCTGAGGGTAGCCTGGGCTATATAGTGAGACCCTGGCTCAAAAAACCAAGGTGGAGGGCCGGGGATTCAGCTTAGTGGCTTTGCCGCCTGCTGAGCAAGCATAAGGACCTGAGTTCGATCCCCGATACCAAAAAAAAAAAACCCAAGGTGGGGGAGGAAAGTGAATTTGCTGACTGCTGACTTTCTCCGAAATGAATTTAGACAACAGAATAAATAATTTCTACTCAAGATAGCTCCCCTCCCCCAATTTCCTATATCAATTAGTTCGTGTGTGAGTGATTGCGGAGTTAGTTTACTAAATAAAAAACATTTATGAAGAAGTCAGAGGCAGTAATTCATTTCCTGTATTGGGCCAGGTAGCTTCCTTTTCTCTCACACATACAGACTGTATCATAGTCTCACCATTTGTGCTTGTTTTCTGTGAGGGGCAGAAGGGGATGCATCACTGTTACTAGAAATCCACTCATAATACATGTTCTCCTGAGGCCTGTAACTGTCATCTTCCAAAGGGAAGGGTACCTTAGTTTGCGTGTGCTGTTTTATGAAGGTCTAGGCTAGGCCATTCAGAAATTGTTAATTAAAAAAGATGTTGTGGTGGGCCAGGGATTTAGCTCAGTGGTTCCGCCACCTGCCCTGCAAGCGCAAGGACCCGAGTTCAATCCCCAGTACCAAAAAAAAAAAAAAGATGTTGTTGTACTTGAACTTTTAAAGTGTGTGTGCACATGCGTGTGTGTGTTTTTTAGGGTGGGATAGGGTATAATGCCAAAGTACGGTAGATTGGAGTAAAGTTCATGTTTCCAAGGTCAGCCTCCTCTGGGTCTCAGTCCTGATTCTCTTTATACCCCATTCTGACTGTTTATTCTGTTCCAGAAATCGTGGAAAGAAATACACGGAGACACAGAATTTGGGTAAAATAATAAAAGTTTACTTGCAAGCAGGCAGGACTGCCAGAAACTGTCAGTGTCCACGCTGATGTTTGTTCTCCTTCCCCTTTTATACCCTTTTTGGTCATTATCTTATCCCTAGTGGCCTTTGTTGAGTAAGTAAAAATTTCAGTTCTGGGTTTAATGGTTAAACACTGGAGGTTTCTGTTAATGGTTACAGCCATAAACACATGACAGTTAAAACACATATACTACAAATTAGCCCAAGCATTGCAACTTTGTTTTTCAGGTTAAGATGTTATCTATAGTAAAGCTACAGAACAAAGAGTCACATAACCTTCACTTTAAACAACAAGAGCAACGGGAAAAGCAAGTCTTAAAGCGATACACTACCTATTTTGCTTTTACAATTACTTTAATATTTAATCTAAGCTGTCTAAAACTTTTTCCCTATCAATTTTACATCATTGATTATTTGCCTGGCTGCAGGCCAGAGTTTGTCATATGAGGATGTGGTAAAACCTTAAAAAAACACAGAAATAAAGACAGTATAGCCTTGGTTTTTGCTGCTATTTTGGTTATAAGACAAATCACATCTCACTCTAACTCTGTATAGTTAAAATGTTTTTGTCATTCAGCATTAGTGACAGTATATCATCAGGGTAATATGAGCAGTTTAAGAATTTTTTAAAGTGGGCTGAATTTTAGCTAATATGCTAATATGCTTAAAAGGAATCATTGGAAAGTTTATGCATAGATACAAAGTTGTTGTTATTCTGATTTTTTCCCTCGATTATTATCTGAAGTGTATTCAAGTAGGAAAAGTTAGGGTTTCTCGAATGTCAGTTTTTTGGCTCTGCAAAAGCAAATGAAATTTGAGTGTTTTTTTTTTTTGACCTTCATATTGTTGTTATTGGTTTTTTTTTTTTGCTTAAATTTTTTTATTGGTACATTTTAGGTATATAATATGTTATCATTGGGATCTTGTACCTTTACATGATGCATCTTGGTTCTTATTTTTTCCCCATTCCCTGTCCTCCCTTCACCCCCTCCACCCTTCCCTATTTACAAAGACTTTGTTTCCATTTTTCCCTTTTCTCATAATTTTTCCTTTCCCCTTCCCCTCCCACTTCCCCCACCCCTTTAGACCTTTTCTTCCTATTTTAAATTATCAATTATTTGTTTTAATCATTTTAATCCTTATTTACACTTTCAGTTTCTCACACCAGAGAAACTATTGGTATTTACACATGTGTGTCCTATTTCACTAAAGAGGATGACCTCAATATCCATCCATTTAGCTATAAATGTCTCTAGTTTCTTGTTCTTTATGGCTGAGTAGTGCTCCATTTTATAGAAAAACCACATCTTCTTTATCCAGTTTCCAGTTGATGCGCACTTGGATGATGTGCGTTTACAAGCTTTAGCTATTACAAACTGTGTCACTATGAACATGGGTGCACATATATCGCTGTGGTATGATTCTTTTAATTCTTTTGGGAAGATACCCAGCAGGGGGATAGCTGGGTCAAATGGGACCTCTAACCCTAGTTCTTTGAGGTATCTCCATACTGATTTCCACAGTGATTGCACCAGTCTGCACTCCCACTAATAGTGGAGAAGGGTTCCATTCTCCCCACATCCCTGCCAGAATTTGTTATTGGTTGATTTGATAGCAGCCAATCTTTCTGGGGTGAGGTGGAATCCCAGTGTTTTCATCTGCATCTCTCGAATGACCAGTGATGATGAACATTTTTCCATGTGTTTATTTGCTGCTTTTACTTCTTTGTCTGAGAAATGTCTGTTCGTTTCAGATGCCCATTTTTGAATTGAGTCTTTAAATTTGAGGGGTCTGATTTTTTTCAGTTCTTTATATATTCTAGATAGTAGTCCTTTGTCTGAGGTACAGCTGCTAAAATTTTTTTCCCACATTGTAGGTTGTCTCTTAGCTCTGTTGGTGGTTTCTCTTGGAGTACAGAAGCTTTTTAATAAAATGAGATCCCAATTCTTGATTCTTTGTGGTAGTTCCCATGCTACTGAGGTTTTCTTCATAAAGTCTTTTCCTATGCCAATGTCTTCAAGAGTGCTACCTAATTTATCTTCCAGCAAGTTTAATGTTTCTGTTTTAATATTTAGATCTTTAATCCACTTCGATCTTAGTTTAGTGTGCGGTGATAGGTATGGGTCTAGTTTTAATCTTTGGCAGGTTGAAATCTAGTTTTTCTAACAATAGGCTATCTTTCCTCCAGTGATGGTGGTTGGCTCCATTGTCAAAGATGAGGTGGCTGAGTATGTCTGGAGTTGTTTCTGCATCTTCTAATCTATTCCACTGATCCTTGCATCTGTTTCTTTGCCAGTACCACACTGTTTTTATCACAGTAGCTTTGTAGTATAGTTTCAAGTTGGGGATTGTGATACCTTCAGTCATGTCTCTGTTGCCTAGAATTGCTTTTGGTATTCTAGGTCTCTTCTGGTTCCAAATGAATTTTTGGATTGTTTTCTCTAGTTCTGTGAAGTGTATTGTTGGAATTTCAATTGGCATTGCACTAAATCTATATAGTAGTTTTGGAAGTATGGCCATTTTACTATATTGGTTCTTCCTACCCAGAAACAAGGGATGCCTTTCCATTTTCTTATATCCTCCTCAATCTCCTTTTTCAGAGTGCTGTAGTTTTCAGTGTAGAGGTGTTTTGCTTCCTTTGTTAGATTGATTCCTAGATATTTCATTTTTTTGGATGCTATTGTGAAAGGAATTGTTTCCCTAATTTCTCTCTCAGTGAGTCTGTTATTTGTGTGTTTTTTGAGTGTTGACCTTGTATCCAGCTACTCTACTGAATCTGTCAATTAAGTACAGAAGTCTTTTGGTGGAGTTTTTTGGATCTGCTATGTAAAGTATCATATGGTCAGCAAATAATGACCGTTTAACTTCTTCCTTTGAAATTTTAATTTTTAATTGACAGCATAAAAAGAGAAAGAAAGAATAAAAGACAAGGGTGTTTGTTGTATTTCTCTGATAATCTTCTTTTTTTTTTTGGTACTGGGGATTGAACTCAGGTCCTTGTGCTTTCAGGGCAGGCGGCAGAACCACTAAGCTAAATTCCCAGCCCTCTCTGATAATCTTTGAAGCAATTTTTGGTTAAGGCTTCAGTTAACTTTTCATTTTGTTTACTTTGGATAAGAAGCTTTTAAAGTTTAGGGTCCCAGGTTGTAGAAAACTTTGCAGTTGTTTACCCCACATATACTTCATGGAATGTTATCAACTCTTAAGTACCATTTACTAGATAAGAAAATTTTGACTAGTTTTCTGATTGCTGGAAACAGGCTCTTGGTATGAGGAGATGATCAACAGTCGGAACAAATCAGTGGTTCGCAGTATGAGCTGGAACGCCGACGGCCAGAAGATCTGCATTGTGTATGAGGACGGGGCTGTGATCGTCGGTTCTGTGGATGGTAATGCATTCATCGGAGGACTGAGATCAGCATTTAGCTGACTTTTACCTTAGAGGTTTAGATTATCATATGTTAGCATTCCAGCTGAAAAAGACATAAAAAGAAAAAACCGTTGACATAATCTGATGACATCTGAGAACCACTATAAAATTATCTTTTGATTTCCTATAATAGCACTGAAAAAAGTAAATTATTTTCACAGCATTATTTTAAAAATTGTTCATTATATAATTTATCTTTATATTGGTTAGATTATATAAATCTTGGGAGGCCAGTGAAAGCTTTTAAGAATGGGAATAATGTGATCAGATTTGTTCTTTAGAAACATCTTTGTGACAGTAATAGGAAGAATGGAGAAAGGAAAGATAGTGGGCAGCTGTAGCAGTCAAGAAATTGCTCTGGTTGTTCAGATGAGGGAAGATGCTGGATGCTCCTGAATCAGGGTAATCAAGGGAGGTGGAAGGAAGTAGACCAGAGATACTCAGGGGGTGGCATAGAAAGGAAATCATCCCAACTGGGGATGGGAGAATGCAGGTGACTGTAGGCCTGTCTGTAATTTCAGCTTTGGCAGCTGGGTGGTGGTGATGCCTTTCATTGAAGTAGTAGGGATTTTAGGGTAAGAGTGAGTGGCTTTGAGGTAGGGTTTCTGTTTTGGACACGTTCATTTTGTTACCATGAGACATCCAGGTAAATATATCCAGACCGTAGTTAGCTCTGTATGTCTGCAGCTTGGAAATGTCCAGGCTAAAGGCATAATTGTGGGACTCACCAGCATATGCATGGTAATTTAAACAGGAAATAAATGAAGAGATCTAAGGGCAATTTGTGAAGTTAAGAGCCAGCAACATCTAAGAGATAGGCAGAAGAGAATTCTGTAAAGGATACCAAAAAGTAATAGTATTGAGGTAAAGGAATCCATAGCCCAGTGGAAGTCAAGAGAGCTTCGAGAAGGCGGGGTGGTAAAAACAAAAAAGTAGTATCGATAGGAAATAGCAACAGGCAGTGGCTGAGCTCCGTGAAGGTGGATTCCGTGGAGTTGTGGAGAAGCTCGATTGGGAGGGGCAAGGGGTTAAGGAAGTGGCGAGGCAAATGGAAACTCAAGGGGTTTGGTGGGGGAAGGAATGATAGAAACAGGAGGATAGTATCTGGGGGAACACAGGATCAAGGGAAGTGTTTCTTGTTTTGTTTTGATTTGAGGTGGTGATTGAGCTTTCAGTGTTTATATGAAAGGACCCGGAGAGAAGAATTTGATGAGAAAATCAGAATAATTAATAGAGGGAGACCTTTGCAAAGTAGGAGGGAGTTAGACCATAGAATAGGTGGAGGGATGTGCTTCAGCTGCGGGGGAGTGTTTGAGGAGATACCGCTTCCTTTGGTTAAGAGAGCAAAGCCCAAAGGATATGTGTGGAGCAGCTATGAAATTTCTTTTTAGGGAGTTTATTTTCTTTCAAAGTAGAGGGTGGGCTTATCTGTTAATTGGGAAAGAGGGAGAGAATTTGAAACAGCTGTTATTGAAAGTGTCTCTAAGGGTATTCAGTGTACATAAATACTCAGTGAATGTTCATTAACTAAATAAATTGAAGAGCCGAGTGTGGTGGCACATGTCTGTAATCCAGCACTCAGGAGGCTGACACAGGAGGATTGCTGTGAGTTCAAGGCCAGCCTTGGCTACATAGTGAGTGTAAGACCAGCCTGAACTACATAGCGAGATCCTGCCTCAAAACAAACCAACCAACCAACAAACAACTGAATAAACTGAAGACTACATGAATGCTGTGAAGACTGTGATAGCTCTTTAGGGATAAAAGATTTTGAAAGCAGTTGTTGGAGGATCATGATTCTGAACTTGCAATAACTATGTTTGTGTTTTGTTTTAGGGAATCGTATTTGGGGTAAAGAACTGAAGGGTATACAGCTATGCCATGTAGCATGGTCCACAGATAGTAAAATCTTACTTTTTGGAATGGCAAATGGAGAAATACACGTTTATGATAATCAAGGAAATTTTATAGTAAGTGTATATATTCATTATTTCTGTTTATATCCTTTTATATGATTATATTATTATATATGCTTCATATATACACATATTTATGATGGTTTATGTAATCTTCGTTTTTTTCTTTTTTCAGTCATCAAAAATTACTATTTTTTAAAATTAAAAACAAGTCTTGTTTTCTTTAAGGCAATTGCTGTGATGTTAAGGTTGTAACTTTCAGTTCTGATTTTCTGCTAGTTGCACAGGGCAGGGTGTTAGTGCTTTGAGGACAGTCAGAAGGGTTACATCAGTGTGAGCTTCAGTGCCCTCTCATGCCTGGAGCCAAAGTTTCCATGCAGATACCAAGCATATTTTTGGAGAAACTAAGAGGTGTTGAAGAAAGAGTGGGAGACAAACTGTAAGGAAGAAAAATCCATTTCTGGAAAGAAGCTAAAAAAGAGTAGGCTCAGGTAGCATGATCCAGAGAACAGTTTTGGCTCTGCAAGATTTGGCTGTGGCAGTTCTGGCTTTAGCGAGGATTAGCATACAACATAAATTTACTCACTGGTGGAAGCAAAGTCCGTAACTTTTCCTTGACACTTTGCTGTTTTCAAAGTACTTTCATATACTTCTTTTTGTTTGAGTCTCATAAAAACTGAGTATTTTTATTACTTTACACATGAGGAAGATGGAATGTTAGTGATTTGTTTAGAGTTGGTAAACCAGTAAGTGATGAATCTTGCATTTGCAACGCGATTTTGAGATTCTGTTTTCAGTGTTTTCCTACAATTCTGCATTCATATCACTCTGTTTTCAAATGCTAACATTAAACCTGGCCACTGTCGCCTAGATTAAGATGAGGCTGAGTTGCTTGGTGAACGTCACCGGAGCAATCAGCATTGCTGGGATTCACTGGTACCATGGCACGGAGGGCTATGTGGAGCCGGATTGTCCCTGCCTTGCCATTTGCTTTGACAATGGGAGATGCCAGATAATGAGGCATGAGAATGACCGAAGTAAGTGAGCTGTTTTTTTTTTAGCATTGGAGAATTAAAAAATATTTTGAGAATTGTTCTTAAGATCACAAAGTGCTCTGGGCTGAGTGTGTTATTATCTCATTGTTTTGGTGCTGATAGACCCTGTTCTGATAGATACGGGCATGCATGTGGTCAGTATCCAGTGGAACCACACTGGCAGCGTACTGGCGGTGGCTGGCTCCCAGAAAGTGGTCACTCAGGACAAAGATGTAAACACGGTGCAGTTCTACACTCCGTTTGGTGAGGTAAATGTTTTAAAGTTTTATCTTCTTTTCATTTGAAGGTGTACTGGTAAGGGGGGGGGGCAAAAAGAACAGAGGAAAATGGTATACATTTGT
Source organism: Heterocephalus glaber (assembly GCF_053883595.1). Lineage (NCBI taxonomy): Eukaryota > Metazoa > Chordata > Mammalia > Rodentia > Bathyergidae > Heterocephalus > Heterocephalus glaber. The sequence continues at coordinate 47,135,273 of NW_028258305.1, forward strand.
CCTGTTTTCTTTAGGAACATTTTGAGTAACAGTCTTGAGATACCAAATGTATGTCTGAATAATGTCTTCATACTATAAGTCTTCATTGTATTTTATCATAGAATTTTTTATAGTATGTCCATTTAGAAAACTGAAAGGTGGACATAATAAATCACTGTGGAGTGGTTAGTGTACTTTTTTCTGTGATCTGAATGTGTATCTCTTTTCTTTTCTTTCCTTTTTTTTTTTTTTTTTTGGTAATGGGGATCGAACTCAGGTCTTTGCGCTTGTGCCGCAGGCGGCGAAACCACTGAGCTAAATCCCCGGCTGTATCTCTTTTCACAGCTGAAGTTTACATGGGTTTTAAGTGTAATGTATTTGTTACAAGTTCATTTTTCTGACTTTTAATGTGGTACTTTAAATGTGCTTAGATAGTAAACATTTATCTATCTGTCCTTCCCCCAAAACTGCCAATATTTTAATTTCTTGCAGGTTAATCAATTATTTTAAGAATACCTGACAATAATCAACCTTAAATGATACTACATTAAAATATAAACATTGGGCCAGGGACTTAGCTTGTGGTCCTGCTGCCTGCCTTGCAAGCGCAAGGACCGGAGTTCGATCCCCGGTACCAAAACCAAATAAACAATGTTTTCATAAGTGTATACAGTGTTATTCTTCTAATGGTATGATTAATAAATTTAATTTTAAAGATAATTTTCTAAAGAAACACTGGAACGTTCAAATAGAATTAACATATTCTCATATATATATGTGAACTTTAAAAGACTTAGAAAATGAGAACTTATTAATAACTAAGCTTAATATATTTTTACAAATCTTGTTTTTCAGCCCTAAACTGTATTTTCTTCCTTTTGTATACTTTGTGGGTTTTTCTAAATTCACTGAACCTACAATGATGTGTGTTTTTGGTGAGATGAAAATGTCTATACCAGTTGGTTTAATATTTTAATGTGGATATTTTAATTCAGTGTTCGTATTTTATGTATTTGATGATTTCTGTCGGGAAGGAACGGCGTCGTATCGTGCTTTTGAATCACCGTCTCACAGTTTCCTCGCGGAGTGTGCTGTACAGAGTAGGTTTCTGTGCGCCGTCGGCTGGCGGTATTTCTGGTAGATGTAAAAGCTAAGGAAAGCAAAGGCATGGTGTTAAGGATCCCTAATAGTTAGAAATCTGGATTCCTGTTGAGCCTTTCTCGGTTATTTGGTTGGTTGATGTCTTTCTCTTCCCTGTTCAGCCCTCTCCGCGTAGAGAAGCGTGGTGCTCGGGCCTGTGTGCGCCGCCTCCGAGCGGTGTGCACTGTGAGCTGAAGCCTGTAAGCAGTGTAGTGCAGCTGCAGCCAGGAGTGCCAGTCAGTTCCATGCGCCAGTGGGGGCTTCATTTTCGGATCAGGGAGCGTGAAGATAGAGAAGACACTTGACGGAAGGTACCTCAGCGGGAGAATACGCTTTGGTCCCGGCCCGGGATGTCCTGGTTCCCGGTGTTTGCGCCATGGGCCTGGCGAGCACAGCGTATGCAGTCAGGTCGACCTGGCCTTGAATCGCATTTCCAGTGAGGCTTGACTTAGAGAAGTTATTTAACCCGAGGCGCAGCTTTTTTCTGAAATAGGGCTCACACCTCGTGGTGGGTGTAGGGACTAATGGCGGTGAGGCTGCTGAGGGTGCACTTGGCCAGTGCTGGGCCTTTGCTGAATGCTTAGGAAAAGCGAGCTCTGTGTCCTCTCTGCTGCCACCGCCTGGCTGGTTTGTGCAGCCGGGCGCTGCGCCTGCCCTCTGCGCAGGGGTCGCTGGCAGGGGCACTATTACTGGGGCTTGGCTGGTCCTTTTTGTTCCATTTAGGCAGCAAGATAGACCCTGCGAGGTTCAAGTTTGGTTTTTTTCCTCCTTTGGTTTCCCTGGCCCGAGGACGTTTAATACATTTGTCTTGCACGTCACCCTGCTGCAGTGTAGTACCGCAGAGCGGGTAATTTACAGTGAACGGACGTCCACTTGCGCCCAGGTTGGGAGGCCGAAGCGCCGCTTATCCCCCGGCGAGGCGTCGGGTGAGCGCCGACTTGCTGCTTTATCACGTGGTACAAGGTGAACGGGTAAAGAGAAAGGGCGAGAAAAGGACACGAGGGGCTGAATTCACCCTTCCGTGGTGACGTTACTCTCACTCGCCTCTTCCAAGTCAGTTCAGCGTGAATCCGTAGGCACCAACGTGCACAGCATAGCAGTATTGGATCTGCCTTAGAGGTCATCTGGTTAGGAACGGGGCACCGGTGCACTTAACGAAATGCATAGGACCATGCTGGTCAGCCAGGTAAGAATTTCGGGTTAAAAACATTTGTGCTTTGTATGGCCACATTAAAAAGTGTATTCATATACTCATTCATTTATCAAGTGTTAGCGTAGGAAGAAATTAGTTTGCACGTGCATTGACTTGCCAATCCGTGTGTACTGAACACCTGCTTTCCAGTGGTCTCTGGTGTGGAGTGAGAGCTCTCGGGAGTCGGGGCTTGATGTTCTGGACACTTAGAGGGCGGGAGAATCCGGGCTCATTGAGGAAGCACCGCTGGGGTTGGCGCGGGGGACAGGGCGGGCGGGGCGAGGACGCCCGATCCAGGCTCAGGGCCTGGGGCTCCTGAGCGCCTCGCGAGTCGCACACAGAGCCGTGGCTGGATAGGGGCGCTCAGCCAAGAGCAGTTTGGGGCACTGTGTCCCATGCTAGAGAATGTGCTGATTGTGGGTAACTATTGGTTTTAAAGAATTACTAAGCCTTATTTAAAGCAGAGGAGATGTGGTCAGCTGTGTCTCCATAAAGATGGTTGTGGCAGCAGCGTAGGAATGGCACCTGCGGGTGGAGGGGGAAGAAGGAGAAAAATAGACGGAAAGCTGTCTGCCCCTCCCCCCGTCCCCCCAGTCAGGGGAGAGACAGCTGTGGGGAACCGAAAGGGGCAGAGGATCTGGCTTGGTGACTAGCTGTGGCGGATGAAAGGGAAAGGCGTGACTTCAGGAGTGAATTTATAGTTTACTGGCCCTATAAAAAGTCCAACTTTTTGCCACTCTAAAATTGGGGTGTATCTTATAATCAAAGTTGTCATACTTTAATTACCAGTGTGTTTTCTTAGTTGTGCATAAAAGAAAAGATACATAATTCAGTCTAAGGCATCTTAGATTTGATCTAATGTGATATTGAATTTTTTGGTTATAGGCTGTAAATTTTTCTATTATATGCATGTTTTCCTTTATAAAATTAAAAGAAAATGATTTTCAAATGGCAGTAACTCTTCACAAAGTAGTTTTCATGCTATTTTTGATCTTGATGAAGTGTTTGGTGGTAATTTGCTGACTGTGAGATGTTAGAGTAAACATATATTCTTTTCCAGCATCTGGGTACTCTGAAGGTTCCTGGAAAGCGGATGTCTGCACTCTCGTGGGAAGGAGGTGGGCTGAAAATTGCTCTGGCTGTTGATTCCTTCATTTATTTTGCAAACATTCGACCTGATTATAAGGTATAAGTGTAGTTATAAAGTGTTTTAACTAAATAATTTTGTTATAGCTCAAAATATATTCATAGCTGTTTTGTTTCATAAACTAGCAGAAAGGAGGCTTTCTCTGTGTGTTTGTGAAGAACTAGTATAATAGTATAATAGCAAACACTTCTCGAATACGCTGCATAGTTACATGCATACTCTGCATGTGTCAGGACCTAGGAGGAAAAGGTCGATGACTCTGGGAGCAACTGAAGGGTTACTAGAGAAATATAGCCTGGGCTGAGGGATACAGCAGAGGAGATAAAGCAGGCACCCAAGGCTTGCAATGTGAGATAGCAGCACCAGCCCTGAGTCCAGAGGGAAAGATGAAGGACCAGTGTTCCCAGAACCCGCGAGAACTATGGCTGTGCCGAACTAGCCAGGCAGGGAGGGCTTGGGGGAGCGAATACTCCCAGTCATCTCTCCGCGGCTGTGCCTTCTGCATCTTTTCTCTAAATCTTAAACTATTTTAAAGACACAGTTTATTTTAGAAAGTAATTGTGGTATGAAAGCTAAACACAACTTACTATTAATAGTGAACATAATCATTTTATCAGCAATCAACACTGATTTATTCAAAACCACTTACATATATCCTTGGAGAACGAGCAGGGGAGGCTCTGAGTGTACAGATCACACCGCAGTGTGGAGATGAGTCTAGAACAGTTACAGCCAGGGGATTTGTGCAGAGCTGCTCATGAGAGGAAGTTGGTGGGAGCATAAGCATGGTTTTCTTCGTTTGTTTTAAATAAGCCATGAGAAAGATTTAACTTTGAAACAAATCCTATTAACAAGAAGATAGAAAAGCAAAAAGCAAAGCACTTGTCTTTTGACTTTGGCTTGGGGACCTGGAATTTAGACTTTGGGCGGGGATCATTCTACTTATTGTCCTTCCCCAAACCCCTTCCTGCCAGTCCCAGTAGCTGTAGTAACTACTGAAAATTTTCTCCACTGAAGCTTAAATTTTACAAATTAATGTAAGAAATTAATTTTATTCTTACAGCACATTCTTTGTTTTAAGAATATTTTTATTATTACTTTAAGGTTTGTTATTTTAGTGATAGAAGATATTAAGCTGTAGGTGCAGTCCTGTCTTCTATTTCTGAAGAATATATTTTGTGAAGTGATAAATCACCTAACTGAAATATTTCCAAAATAAAATAGAACAGTACGATTTTTCCTTCCCAAACTAAGTATTCTGTCCTCCTTTCTCTCTCCTCCCTTCTTTCCCTTCCTCCTCCTGTTCTTCCTAGTGGGGCTATTGCTCAAATACTGTAGTTTATGCGTATACCACGCCGGATCGTCCTGAGTACTGTGTTGTCTTCTGGGATACAAAAAACAATGAGAAGTATGTTAAATATGTGAAGAGTCTCATTTCTGTTACCACCTGTGGCGATTTCTGCATTTTGGCTACGAAAGCTGATGAAAGCCATCCTCAGGTAGGTATTCTTCAGTGTACTGAAGCACAGGTAGGTCAACAATTGGCAGGACTGGGCTGGAGTCACCTACTGTACCAAGCACGGCCTGGATGCTGGGAGATGCGTAGCTGAGCGTCGGGCCTGGACTGCAGATGCTGGGCCTTGTGTCCTCCAACCCCCTCTCTCCCCAGTCAGCCAGGTGTTGGCAGTTCATGTGACTGGGTCAGTTCTAAAGTTTTTGTCTCTGAAATATGTAAAAAGCACCATATTCTTTTTCCAAGTTAAAATTCCTCAAGGAAATAGAAATAAAAAGTAGCTTACAATTATTTGTAGTATTTTTGTAAATAAACTTATTTTAAGTAATGGGAGGATAAATTATATCTAATATATATTTATATTTATCATTTAGTTTATGAAATTAGACAAATTTTAATTGAGATGCTGAAAAAAATCTATGAAAATAGACAGAGAATTGCTTTAAGAGTGATATTCAGGATTCAGAAAACCCTCTTAAGTAGGAAAGTATTAGTCTGAGATACAGAAAAAGTGCCTAAGTGTGAGAAAAATGAAGTGATCACCTCAGAATCATATGATGCAAAGTATGCATTGTGCTTGATCATCTTCTCATGCAGTGTTAGTTACTGCTAATTGCTTATATGTGTTATTTTTACTGTATCGGATCATATCCTTTCTAATTGACTGAATTTCTCTGAATCTCTCATGTCATTTATATATTGCTTCAAAGGAGGAGGATGAGACGGAGACCCTTGGCGCAATGGTAACACGTTGTTAGCTCTTCTACAGCTGGTCGTGGGTGCAATGAGTTTTGATGTTGCATTTGATCAGGAGCTGTGAAAGTGTAAATGCTGGAAAGTATCCAGTGTAGTGGTGTTTCTTAAACGTCCTCTCCAAAATCATAGTGTTCCATTGGGTTAAGAACTCTGCCTTAGGGCCGGGGATGTAGCTCAGTGGTTCCACCGCCTGCCTTGCAAGCGCAAGGACTGGAGTTCGATCCCTGGTACCAAAAAAAAAAAAAAAAAAAAAAAAAATCTGCCTTGGTTGAATTTTAAATTATGTTTTTTTAAAAAATAGTTAAAGCTATAGATTATTTGTCTGCTATTTGTCTGCTATTCTTTGCACCTAAAATTTGTATCAATTATTTACCAGTTAGTGATACTTGCAAAAAATAAGCACAATTATCTACTAAGCATATTTCTTCATTGTTCATAAGCAAGAATTCTGATACCCTTTTTGTGTTATTTGTCCACAGTTTGTGCTAGTTCTTTGTAACTCCATTGGCACACCCTTGGATCCCAAGTACATTGATATTGGTAAGGAAATGCTAATGTTTATCTCCTATCCAATCAGGTTTCATCTGCCCACTAATTAAAAAAACCTAACAATAGTATCAGTTAGAATGGTCTCTTTAAGGTGAGGTTGACTGTTTCCTGGTTGTCAGGTCTAGTGCCCATTTATACCTATTATCATGGTAGAATTGTTATTATTATTTTTTGTTACCAGGGATTGAATTTAGGATCTTGCACTTGCGAGGCAGGTGGCAGAACCACTGAGCTAAATCCCCAGCCCCTCATGGTAGAATTATTAATGCACCATTTCACCCTCAAAAGCATACTCTTTAAGATAGTAAATTATGTTTGTGGTATCTGAAATCCAAATAATTTCATAACTGTCATTGCCATAATTTGCTTTGAATGGGAAATACAATTGTATGGGAATTGGTATGTGATGTAATGATTAGTAGATAATAAACTGAGGATTAAAGAAAGAATTTTGCTATTAAATTACTTTTATTATTAATGAACCACTTGTAAATACCTCTCTTCCATAAAACTTGCTTGTAAAAGGGAGTTTAACCTTTCCAGTTTTTTTTTTTTTAATGAAATTAGTGTATTAATAGGGATAGCTTTAAAAGTTTCCCCTTTCCTTTTCAGAGGAGATTGGTTGGTTTGGCTTTGTACCTTTCCCTCTGTCCAATAGCTATGAAAGTCACCCATGACAAAAATTCCAAGTCTCATTCTAAGAAGTTTGTTAGAAATCATTAACAAATGTGTTGTCATTTCACTGTAATTTCTAAAAGTGATGGTTTTCTTTTAAAGTGTATAGTGCTATGTTGGATATGGTATGATGAAAACTACTTGATCTAAAAATTAAAAACCTGTTGAATTTTCTGATCCTGAGAACTAGTCATTTTTTTTTCTAGATTGGACATTTAGTCTTTAATAATGTTAATGTCGCCATCTAAATTTTTGCAGTTTGCTAAGCTCTTGGGGTGATTCAAATAAATGTGAGAAATATTTCCTGGCTTCAAAGATTTTATACTCCATGTTTAGTTTTAGTGTCTTGGTAGCTTGATATATTGCCTTATGTTCATTGTTGCATATCTATGTCTCTATATTTTTATATATACATACATATATTACTGTTCTTCATTAAAAGGCTTAGCTTAAAGTTATTATAACCCTTGTCATATCAATGTCTTTCATTTACTAGAAGTTAACAGTCTTTAGGGGGTAAATCCTGTCAATTTTTAGATCTTCTTCTATTAATATAAAAAATTTTAACATAGAATCATATGATAGGGTTAGCTTCAAAATAATTTTTATTACAAGTAGAGTAGTTTTAGAATAAAGCATAATGTAAATACCCCGGCTTCATAAAACAGCGAGTACTTAAGGGCATGATTGTTTGTATATTTGAGTCTCAAAACTTTTTTTGCACTCTTGCTGGCTGGAAATTTAACAAACAGTTCTTTCATTGATCTACAGCACACATAGCCAAAGACTCAACATTTTGTTTCATACATATTCTGTTTCTTTTTAAAGTTTCTATGCCAGATTTTCAGGAGGACTAGAGGCTAAAACAGCAGTAATGAAAAGCATGTGTGGCTGGCACGACTCTGGAATATATTATTTTTGTTTTGCCATCTGCTGTTCCTCCTGACCGCCCGTGTCGGGGCTCTGAAAAGAGCTTGCACATCATCATGGAGGATGCCGGCGGGTCTCTGTGGCCCCGGGTAGGGTTATGGGGCCCTCTTGCTGCTCTTCTGTGGAGCCCTTTAGTATTCTCAGGTATGCTGCGGGGTCCTGTAGGTATTCTGTCTGAAGAACTTCTTACCGCGGGCTGTAATGGTTGATTTTCTTGTTGGTCTTTCCCTTTAGACTTCGAACTTTTAAAAGATCTGTGTGTAGTTAGCTTCTGTATTCCCAGTACCCGGTACTTTGATTGGCCCATAATAAGCACTTATTGAATTTGTTGAAAATATTTATTTTCTCTCCTATGTAGAACAAAAGTAATAATTTCAGGTTGGGAAGGGGATGTGGCTCAGTGGAAGAGCCTGGAGCAGTGATGGAGAACATCTTAGAGAGAGCACCCAAACTGTAACTGCAAACCCACTCACTCATCACAAAGCCAGCACTGCAGTGAAACCTGCTGGGCGATGCTGAGCAGATTGGCTTGTGTGCTGATGGAGGGCCCTGTGTGCCCGCTGCAGCGTGCCTGCCGTAGGTTCGCCCCACTGGCCTAGAGTGTGTGAGGCCTCAGCACTTACAGAAAGTGATTATTTGTTTAACAAACCATTAACAAGTATGTACTGTTTGAGATAGTATAGGGGCCACTGGAAGGCATAAGAAATGATGACACTTCTTACACATGTCCAGACAAATAATCAGCGAGATGTAGTCAGTCAGTTGAACAGTGGCTTAGTGGTGACCTGGTACAAGCCAGGATCCTGTAAGGTGCTGTGTAAACTGATGTTGGCTCATAGGAACGTGTGCTTAGAGAAGGCTGCTCTGGTCCGAGCTTTGAGGGTAAGTGTTTCTTCAGGCGGCGTGTTAAGGAGGCAAGCCAGTGCTGGCCAAGGATCGAGGCGTGGAAGTGGTCAGAGGGCCAGGTGGTTCGTGCCCCAGCACTGGCGCAGCACACGGGCCGCTTTCTAGTGTGGGTCTCCAACCCCTGCTCTCAGTTTCCACATTGCAGAGAAGGGTAGTTTGATGAGAATGTTTCAGTGCAGTTTCAGTTTACCAGCTCTTTTTAAAGGGCTGAGAAATTAGTAAGTATGGAAGAGGGGGAGGATTACAGGTGTAGGCATTTATTTCAGGCCTCAGCATTAAAGTGTGACAAGCAGGTTTTATTTATATTTGAATTCCTAAATTGTTTTAAATTATTTCACATCCTGCCTTGGCTAGTAACTACTACTTATTAGTGTCACAAAGTTCAATTAATGAAAGGATAATTATTTAAAACTTTTTTCCTAATAATCTTTCTTTTTCCTAATAATCTTTCTGGATATTTCAAATTCTTTCTTTCTAGATATTGAATAGTTGGAAGGATATGAGGTGCTTTTATTCAGGAGATGTTCCTTTCCTAAAAAGTTCTCGTAGGATTTGGTCATCTTTTTCCTAGAAGATTGGTCTGCTGGAATGAATCTTTTACTAAAGATCTATCAAAATTTATATAGATGCCCTTATGTATCCCTGTGAATTTACTGAAATTACTACTATATTGATTTAAAAGAACATGTATTTCAGATTTTGTTTTTGGTTTTTGTATTGGCTGGAGAATTTCCATATAGATTGTATTACAAAACCTATGTAGATTATAATTAAAAAGTTGAAACAATAAGAACAACCAAGCCGAATGCACACCCTTGCGAGTTCTTCATGAGGGGCTATATGCTGTCAGGTCCAGAGCACTGACCTGGGCCAGAGGAACTGGGTTCGTGTGCAGTTCTACAACTGTTTAATGGCTCAGTTTCTTCATCTGCCACGTGGAGAAGATGCAGTAATGCCTGCCTGACAGGGTGGTTGTAAGCCAGTATAAGTACTGTACTGTGTTTAGAAGAATGCATGGCATGAACTTTAAAAATATCAGTAAATACTGACTTGTACAGTCATTAAGAACTGCCAGGCACGGTGCTGTGCTTTATATATTTTTTTCTCTTTTAAACCTCAAAATGACTAAGTTTGGCATTATCATTATCTTCAATTTATAAGAAGTAATCAGGCTCAGAGATGTCTTACTTTTCTCATTGCTGAGACAAAACACCTGGCACCTAAAGTTAAAGGAGGAAAGGTTTATTGTTTGTTTGGTTTTTTTTGGTACCGGGGATCGAACTTGGGTCCTTGCGCCTACACAGCAGGTGGCAAAACCACTGAGCTAAATCCCTGGCCCAGGAAAGGTTTATTGTAGCTCACAGTGTTTAGAGGTTTCAGTCCATAGTCAGCTGGCTCCTAGGCAGGGAGTCCTGGCAGTGGCCATCACAGAGGAGAAGAAAACAGTTCATGGTGTGGAAGGCGGGGAGCAGGAGGCAGCAAGCAAGGGCAGCAGCCCTCTTTCTGTCCCTTACATTCTATCCTGGTTGCACACCCTTAGGGTAAGTAGCAGCCACACCCAGGTTGAACCTTCCCATAATCCACACCCAGAACTGTGCCAAAGCAGTCAGGGGGCTGATTTAGTGATCACACACCCTTGATCCCAGCATCACCTGCTCTAGATCCAGGCTCCTCTGAAAAGCCCCCCTAGGACCATCTGCATGAGGCTTTGGGGGACATTGAGTCACAGCCATAACAAGAGAGAGCAAATCATTTATCTGATGTCGCAGTTAGCAGATGCCTGTAATTTGAATCTAGAAGTCTCTTGAGCCACTAATGTTTTAATTTTGAATTAATCAGGCCAACGATAAACTTGTAACTATGAAGGTTATATAAAAAGAAATGGGGCTGGGAATTTAGCTCAGTGGTTCTGCCGCCTGCCTTGCAGGCGCAAGGACCCGAGTTCGATCCCCAGTACCAAAAACAAAACAAAACAAAAAAGAAATGAGTATAATTTATAATTGTAGTTAAACAATGGTTGGAAAAATGCTTTTATATATGCTTAAGAAAAACTATATTTAATTAGAAAGCCAGAAATGTCCGAAGATTTACTTCATATCCAGCTAAGAGCATGATAGTAACCAACGTCAGAATATTCAGCATTTTTTTTTCTTCTGGTACAGGGAATCAAACTCAGGGTCTTGCACTTGCCAGGCAGACCCGGTGCCACTGAGCTTCCCAACCCTTCCCGCCCTCCCAACATCCGAATATTCATGGTGGGACTTTAACTGTAGTAAAGTTTCAGGGTTTTTTGGGGGGCGGGGGGGTTGGTAAAGAAAGCTGGGGAAAGCAGCCTGAGCAGGGTGTGAGCGCCCCCTGGAGGCCCGGCCAACATTCGCCTCGGGGCTCTCGCTCCCCCCAGGAAAGGCCCCTCCCTCCCTCTAGGGGTCGTCACTAGTACGCATTTGTGTAGGCAGTCTTGGAGCTTGAAATGAAAGCAGTGTGTAACTATGACTCAATGAAAATGGGTTGTTTAGTATATAAAATGATTGAATTTGAATCCTGGAGTTGTTAACCTGTTCAGGCAACATCACACCATCGGACTGGTCTCTAATTCTCTGTTCAGTTTACTGGCTTAAGTGTCCTTTGTTTGGATGGTGATTACTCCTGTTAGCATCAGACTTTCATTCTGGGCATATTAATTATTGCTTTGTATAGTATTTATAAGTAGAAAATTGTTTTATAACATTTTAATTAAATTTTAAAAATGAAAAAAAAATTTAAAAATGGAGATTAAAAAGACTGGAGGAGTAATTTTGCTCTTAAATATTTTTGCATGTATTTAGCTTTATATTTTCTGTGTTTTGTGACTCTGGGCAAGTTATTTTACTGCTTTAGTCATCTGGTTTTTTTCAATCCTTAATTGGATTTGATGACACTGTTTCATTAAAGGGTACAGAGTATTTGCTCAATGAAATGTTTTCTAGGAAATAGAATAGATGAAAAATTTGCTTAGACTATATTCCTAAATCAGGAAGGAACTTGGGAAATTTGTTTTTCTAAGTTAGAGTGGAATATAACACATATGAAATGAGGGAAAGGGATGAACCCTGAATCAGACCATAACTGGCAGTGGGGTAGGGAGGGGGCTGGGTCAGATCTCCTTTCCGTTTATCAGCTGAGAACATGGGTTGTTTCTGGTTTTTGGCTATTGTGAGTAATGTTTCAGTGAACGTTTGTATGTTAGCTTTTGTGTGGACATGTTTTAATTTCTCTCGAGTATATGGAATGGAGTTTCTGGGCATATAGTAACTATATTACATTTTGAGGAACTATTATACTGTTTCTCAAAGTGGGTTTTACATTTCCACCATTTCTCCACATCCCTGTCAACACTTGTAATTATCTGACTTCTTGATTCTAGCCATCCTACTGGTTGTCGAGTTATATCTCTTATATGGTTTTCATCTCTGATTGTTAATGATGTTGACTTTTCATTTGGCTAGTGGCCTTTAAGAAATCTTAATTGGAGAAGTGTACTCAGATTCCTTGCCCACCTGTTAATTGTGCTATTAAAATTTTTTATTAGTATATATTTGCAATACATAGGAATATACTCATCATGGAGAGAGTGAGTACATATCATATCACATCACAATGCTTTTTACTTCCCCTGCCCCTCTCCTTTCTCCATTGCTAGATCCCCTTCCCGCCTGTATAAGACACCAACCATTCCCAAACTCAGTCACAAAGATGGACTCCTAAGATTTCATTTAAGTATTCCATAGTTTTAGCTCTTGCATTTAGGTCTTTGAACCATTCCGAGTTAATATTTTTATGGTCCTACAAGCTTTGGATTATCTTCTGATTGGAGAGACTATATATGGGTATTTTGAGACTGTAGGTATTTTGCGACTCTGTAAAATGATGGATTGGACTCAGTGAATACTGAAGTGCTTTGGAGCATATTCTGTGATTCTGCATAACCATACCTTAATTGTCTTTATGTTCTTTTTAATAGTACCACTATTTGTTACAATGACCAAAACCCATGTTATAGCAGCTTCGAAAGAAGCATTTTATATCTGGCAATATCGTGTGGCAAAGAAGCTCATGGCATTGGAAATTAATCAGATCACACGACCTCGACGAGAAGGGAGAGAAAGGTATCTTTTCTGATCTGTTCTCTAATAGGTTAATCATATCACATTGAAATCCAATGTGGTTAATTGTAAATTGTCATGCTTGAGAAATGTAAATTGCCTTGATCAGTAGAAATATTTTTCCATTAATTTGAATATGTTTTAAATCAATCTGTTTAAATTTCTCAAAATAGAAGGTAGCAGAGTCTAAGAAAAGAAAGCCATTGCAGACAGGAAATACGTGTGTTTCGTAAGGAAACGCTGTCCTCATTCCCTACTCCGACACAGTAGGGTCAGGAAGTCACTGAAATGCTGTTACTCGGCTGAGGACTGAGTGGCTAAGTGAAGCTTCCTTTCTGAGGGTTAGGGTCTCCAGGAGGGCGAGGTGACCTGGCCCCAGCCACCAGAGGAGATGCAGGTAGGGAGAGGCCTTTAGGTGGGCTGACCTGGGGCTTGGCTTCTTTCTCTTGGCCTGTCCCCCAGAGTCTGGTGTTGGAATGACTTCTGGTCTGGTAAGGGGAGTCAGGACGACGGCTGCGTGGAGAGGTGAGGGCCAGCCGGGCGGGACTCAGGTAGGACGTCTCCGGTAAAGGTGTGTGCACTGTGCTTGTGAGTTATTTTGTCTGTGTGTTGATACCCTGTGTTGTTGTTTAGTTGTTACCCAAGCCCTCAAGTGAAGCGCTGGTGGGATGTTTTAGCCTAGTGATTCCAGATGAAGGCATAGGCCAAATGGTTAGTCAGGTCAGAAACCCAGGTTTCCTTTTCAGATCATCTTCCCTTACACATACCATTCACCACACGGGACATGCGGGTTCTTTCTGCTTTTTGGCTTCATGCAGCCCCCAGGTCTTTGGCTCCTTCCTTTCCCTTCTCTTAAGACTCATTCCTGTGTGAACTCATGTTGAAGTGGAAAACAGCTATTGGGAAATGATAGCCAGTTTTCTCAGGGGTGCTGGAGGACCAATTGGACAGCCTCAGGCCAGTGTGGGGATAGCACATGCGGTCCTGCTGCTGCAGGACTTGTGCAGCAGAGACCCGCAGTCTTCGGGGAGAATGGGGGTCTCAGGCCGCAGGTGAGGGAGCTGGCCTGGCCTCTGCAGAGCAGGTGCCTGCCTCCTTGGGATTCTGGCCTTTGTTTAAATCAGGAAGGTAGCCCAGTGGTAGTGATGTGGAGCAGGCTCTCCCTGGGTCTTGTCTCATCTGTCAAGGGCGGTAGGTGATGGTGTGAATAGCCGGTGCTTACGGAGTGTTTCTTATGTGCCGGGCACCTCAGTAAGTCCTGTCAGTATCCCCGTGATTCGTGTGGTACCCAGGAAACGGACACACATAGCCTTCCTTGTCTGCCAGGGTCTTCAGCTGCATGGTAGAGATGGGTGTAAAGCCGGGTCTGCCGGACTCAGAACTCCTTTGCTCAGAGTGGCCTTTCTTGTTTCATGAGAGGGACATGAGAGGGACGTGGCCTCTTATCTAGACGCCCCTGCCCCCGAGCTCGGGTGCTCACTGATGGTGACTGGCCTGGGGAGCCCCTTTCTGACCTGCTGTTAGGAGGCAGGGTCTGTCACGGGGGTGCCCTGGAGGGTTTGTCTCCTTTCCAGCTGCGCCGCGGTCCTCTGCTTCCTGACCACCATGAGGTGAGCAGCCTCCCTCTCCAGGAAGGCCCTCGTCAGTGCCCTTCTGTCCTGGAGCGAGCCAAAGTAAATCTCCTCCTCCAGGCTCCGGTTGGCAGGCGCTGGGTCAGCTATGAGCAAAGTGCAGACCACATCATTTCCTGGGGGGCTCCTAGTCTCGCCTTTGACTTCTTTGGTGGTAACTAGGTAGGACTGCATATGTTTAATAGGAATGTATTAAAATACAGAAATGTGTACCGCCTTGGACATATCACATGTTTTTGCATTCATATACATTTCTATTAGACTTATTTAATATTTCCCTGTTACATTGATGAGAATGTAGTTTCTAATTAACAATTATAAAATTCATGGTATTTAAAGTAGAAAATGGCATGATTTTCCTGTGATTATTTAACAGCTACAATGTCTTGTGTGTGTCAAACTCCGTGTTTATACGCTTTACAACTTCCTTTTAGTTTTGCTTTTCAGAAGTGCTGCAGAAGGGGGATTGTTATCCTTATTTTACGAAGGGACCCATTGAGGCTCAGAGAAGCTAATTTTCCCAAGGCTTCAGAGTTACTGTGTAATCTAGAATATTATTTTAGCAATTCTTTAAAAAATTTCCCTTCATTTTGGTAATAATTCAGCAGACACTCTGGAGCCCTTGAGCACGGGTGGCACTGTGCTGGGGCCTGGAGAAAGGCGGTCTTTGCCTGGAGGTTCACCCCCTGAGAGTGCCTGAGCAGTGGCCAGAGCGATGCTGCACTGCCAGGGGCATAAGCTACAGTGCAAGGCACAGGGGCAGCGACTGCGACGCAGGAGGGCTAGGGAGGTCTCCCCTTCATTCCCTGGTGCTTTCCTAAGGCATAGAAGGGTTGCGTTTATTAAACACATCGATAGGGGGAAATCATGGAGAAGCAACAGGGAGCGTTCGTACGTGAGACGTTACTCCTGACTGATAGGGTAAGTTAAACCATTTCTCCCAGTTCATGAAGTTCACTGGGAATGTATGATTCAAAGTTCAGATCGACTCGGGGCACAACTTTCACAAGCAGATAAGCTGGATTAGTAAACGCCTGTTTCTACCTTTGTGAGATTCAGTTGTGTCAAGAACCCTTTAAAATAATCAGTATTTTTTATTAAATTGCAGTATTCATTGGAGTTATTCAATCCTCTAATTGTTTTAGAAATCATGAAGTAGTAAAACCTTTAACATTTTTAAAATATTCTGTTTTTTTCTTTACAGAGTTTATCATGTTGATGACACCCCTTCCGCATCAGTGGATGGGGTACCTGATTATAGTAAAGCCATTCAAGTAGGTAATTTTATTTTTGCCAGCAAATGTTAATATCAGTAAATTTGAAAATATTGTAATTTTATTTTGAGATCTGAAAAAGAATTTATTTCTTGTGAATAGGATACCATTTTAGCAATTCTTTAAATTTTTTCTATTCTGAAATAACTTATTTTTTTTTTGTACCAGGGATCGAACTCAGGACCTTGCGCTTGCCAGGCAGGTGCAGCACCACTGAGCTACATCCCTGGCCCCCCAAACTCATTTTTAAATCTTAGAAAGTCTCAAACTAAATAAAGGTGATAAGTAATCAGTAGGATACTACTTAGAAAAGCTTGTTATCTAAAAATGTCAGGGAACCTAATTCCTCCTGCCTTTCCTGCCTCTCCCCTCTTAGCATCCATCTGTCCATCTCTATCTGGCCACAGCTTGGGTTAGTCATCTCTGGCATATTAGTGAGCATTCTTATTTTCATAGATAACACAGTTCACTGTACCTTTATGGAAATATGCTTTTGTTTAGAAGCAAATGTAATTCCTAGTATTTTAGTAAGCTGTTTTTTGGTACAATCTTTCTGATCGTGTTTAAAATAGTACCTGTTGGGCTGGGGATTTAGCTCCATGGTTCCGCCACCTGCCTCACAAGCACAAGGTCCCGAGTTCGATCTCTGGTTACCCCCCCCCCCCCCCCAAATAGTACCTGTTGTTGACAAAGCTCTTTTGTGTCCAGGTCCTCATCTGATTCTCACGGTCCCCATAAGTCAGACAGTCTGGTGTCTCCTTTTCACCTTACAGATTAGAAAACAGAGGGGAGGTCACCAG
Source organism: Heterocephalus glaber (assembly GCF_053883595.1). Lineage (NCBI taxonomy): Eukaryota > Metazoa > Chordata > Mammalia > Rodentia > Bathyergidae > Heterocephalus > Heterocephalus glaber. Next base: position 47,151,907 of record NW_028258305.1, read on the forward strand.
TGAGCCCTCAGATCCTACTGCAACTGAGTAGCAAGGCGAGGCTTCACGTTTGCATCTTCTCGTAGCAGATCTTGTGACTGCTCTGCTAGAACATGTGGAGGTCCCTCTGGTCATCTCCTGCCTGTCCGTTTGCTCAGTAGGGCTTCATGCGTGTCTTTGATGTGTCAGACAGTGGAGTAAGTGCCGCGAATCTACTGGTGGATAAGAAACCGTTCCTCCCATTAGGAAACTTATAGGAAACTTAAACCTGATTCATCATCAACCATCCGTTTCCCCCATCCTCACATAAAATCTGTCCCATCTTAAAAATGACAACAGGGTCCGGGCACGTAGCTCAGTGTTCTAGCACTTGCCTTGCAAGTGTGAGGTCCTGAGTTCGATCCCTGGTACCAAAAAAAATAAAAATAAAAAAATGACAATAGAAGTCTCCATGGGCAACTGCGTGCATGTATTCTTCTGTGTACTGACTTGTTTCTTTATCCTTTCAGAGCTAAGCCTCCTGAAAGAACATTATTCATCATCTTTCCCTCACCATTCATTCCATTTTTGCTCCATTGCGTTCTGGTTTCCAATTCCCTTGACTGGGAAAGTCTGATAGGAACTTTTCTTTGTATTATTTGTTCTGTATATGACATTAACATTTTTTAGCATACTTTTCTGCCTGGCTTTCATGAAACCATCTTCTTGGCTTATCCCTCGTTGACCTTTCCGTCTCAGGCGTCTTTGTCCAGGGCACATCGCCACATCTCTGGTTGAGATGGTCCCATGTTCAGTCCAGGCCATATGCTGGAGCGTTCTTATTGAAATCTACTCCTGGAACTGTGTGCCAGGGATCTGATACCTGTCTTTCCAGTGTTGAGCTTTTCTAATTTCAGAGAGATGTATTTCTTGCTGTCTGGATAGCAGGAGAATAGATGGCTCAAAAGTACCCAAATGTAACCTGTCTCAGAGTGAACTCTTTTTGCTTCCATGTGTATTATGACTGCATCTATTCAAGAAGCATGAGAAGTCCTCTTTCTTTCTTTTTCTCTTTTCTTTCTTTTTTTTTTTTTTTGCTTTTCATGCCTAGCAAATCACTGAGTCCTGTCGATTCTGTCTTTGGCCTGCCCATCTGTCTCTACCTCAGTCCAGTACCATTGGTTGATCAGTTGCTGTCTAGGTCACTACGGTAATCTTCCATCCAGAACTCCCCAACAGTACCTTTTGTGACAGTGGAAATATTTCACATCTCTGATGCTTGGTGCAATAGCCACTAGCCACATGTGGCCAGTGAGTGCTTAGATGTGGCTAGTTTGGCTGAGGAGCTGAATTCCCAATTTTATTTTACTTTAATGACTTGAAGTTTACATGTCAGTAGTGATGTTGGGGAGGGGCAGTGGTGTGGACCAGCACAGCCAGCCTCTGTACTTCGTCTTCCCCATCCCTGCAGTGCCAACCCAGTTTTACACACTGCCATTCCTGACCTCCGATGGACCCCATAGCGTCCCAGAGTACAGATGTGCACAGCCTCTCCTCTCCCTGCCACTTCTCTCCCCTGCGCATTCCTCAGATACCAGTGTGCTAAATAAAATAACTTAGTTTCCTGAATGCTCTGTGCTTTTTTCTTTTGATTTTAAAAATATTTTATTTTGAAATAATTATAGATTCATAGGAAGTTATAGAAATAGTCCCTTTACTCAGCTTCCCTCAATGACGACCTCTTATGTAATTGTCATATGACAGGAAACTAGGAGATTTACATTGATCTCATTCTGTTAGGCTGCAGCCTTGTTCCTCACTCGGTGTCCACTGCTGTTCTACTTACTTGTGTGTGTGCAGCTCCATGTCATTTTATCCCCACAAAGGGACTTCCTGCATGCCACTTCCTTTCTCACCTCCTCCCAGCCCCAGCCCCAGCCCTGGAGAACCCCAGATCTGCTCTCCGTCACTTTGAGGGTTCGAGGAAGGAATCCTACAGTAGGAAACCAAGCACAGTGCCCCAGTCATTTCGGGGCCTCGAATTTCAGCCTCTGCCCAGTGGGTGCTGGGCCTTCTGCAGTCGGTTCATTGTTTAGAGCTAAGCTCAGCATCTTGCCTGTCCTAGTGTGAGTTCCGGGCCTCGTCCTCTGTTCTCCTAATCCTGCTGTACCTCTTTCTTTTTAAAAATCCTATCCTCATCATTAGGTGTCTTCCCTCGTACACTTCTGAGTCAGCCCGAGGGTAAATATTGCTCCTGAGCATCTCTGCTCCGTAGTCCAGTGCCTGGCACATAGTCAGTGCTCAGTAATTACGCCTCTGTTAGTAAATATCTTCTTGTCTGCTCCTCCTCCTCTTCGCGTTCATGCTAAGCTGTGTCTACTGCAGAGCACACTCCCAGCCCAGACATATTTTTTTTTTTTGGTGAAGTGCATGATACTTTGTAAAGATTAGTTGATAGATATTTGTTAAATAATAACGATTGATTAATTTATTTTAGGGCACAAGAGATCCAATTTGTGCAATAACTGCATCTGATAAGACATTGATTGTGGTAAGTTGTAAAAAAAACCTTATTGTTGGAATAATAATTTGTTTTTTGTTTTTTTGGTACCAGGGATTGAACTAGGGACCTTGTGCTTGCGAGGCAGGCAGCAGAACCAGAGCTAAATCCCTGGCCCTGGAATAATAATTGTTTATAAAACTAGGATAAAGCAATGAGTTTTGGGTTTGAATATCATCTTATAACCATCCCACATTTTACTAAATCTAATACACAAATTCAGAAAGTTTTAAAGCTTGTCTTACCAATTCTTAATCATTTGCAAAAGTAGCTGTTGATAAAAGCAGTAGAATGGTGGCTAGATGAGATGATAAAGTAAATACATTTAGAGCTTGACCCCAAATTGGAAGAGGCCTCTATTAAGGGTTGAAGGCTGTGGGGCAGATTGCATGGTGGCAGTAGGGCCTAGAATGTTCTTTTCCTGATATTTTTATATTGAAAAAGTGCTTTGGCTCAGCTACTTTCATAGACTTAGAATGAAGAGGTGATGTGTTTGCTAACCATAAAATAGAGAAAACCTTGGCGAATTTCTGTTGAGTTTCTCAAATAGAATCAATGGTATAGTGTGTTTTCCTGAGCTCTGGCACTTGAAAATACTAATTTAAAATGTTTACTTTAATACAGTAATGCTGGTGGCATTGCATTTGAATTATGTGAACAAAGGCGTAATAGCGTATATTTCCAGTTCTAGTTACATTCTGTAGCTGTTAGTTGATTTTATGAGGGAAAATCCAGCCTTCTGAGCAGCCCTTCTTGAGACTCATGCTGCAGGAGCACTGCTTAGAGGAGTAGTGGTATTCCCACTGCCATGCGCCAGGCACTGAGGAGCTTGGAGACCGCAGCCCTTTCCTGTCTCGTGTGCTTGGTGCTGATCCGCCTACCTTGGTGCTTGTCTAGAGTTGCACAGAAGTGTGTATTGTCTTAAATTTTAAACGTATTTAAACTAGTACTCAAGGTGTCACTGCTTTCAGATCACCTTTCTTCTTGTCAGAAACTAGTATCAGATAGATGACTACAGGATAAGCATCTAGATGTTTAGTTACAGCTATTTCATTTTTAAAAATTAATTTTAATGGTACACTTTAGATATACTTAAAGATTACATTCATCATAGGGAAAGGTATAGCTATTTCATACCGTGGTCTTCTATTGATTTTTCATATGAAATTTAATTCAATAAGTGCTTTGTATTTTAGCTTTTAATGTACCCTGAATATTAAACTACACAATTATAAACAACCTTAGTTATATATTTCTTACTTGTAAGAATGTATTACCAAAGACCTAGGATTCTTGAATATTTTTTTCTTGAATATTACATGAAAAATATAAGCTACTTCAAGCACTTTAAAAAGGTTTAAATTAAATTAGGAGCTAAACATATAGTTAATAACATAATTTGCTGTCACCAGAGTTGGGAACTTGCTAGGACACCATCACTTCGGTTTTAAAACAAATGTCCAGATGTACCATGAGACCTGTAGTTGTAGTGTGATGATAGTATGGTTAAGATGCTTTGGTAATCAGATGTAATTTTCACAGGGTCGTGAGTCTGGCACCATTCAGAGATACAGTCTTCCTAATGTTGGGTTGATTCAAAAGTACTTTCTTAATTGTCGAGCCTACAGGTTATCTTTGAACTGCAACTCTAGGTAAGGCTGAGCGCGCTCCTCAGGCGGGAGGTAAAGTTATTGATTGGGATTTTTGATTTATGTAATACTTGTGAAGACAGATGTGCTTGTTATGAACTTGTCTGAAAGTGCAGTGTGGTTTTTACTCTCCTGTATTTGATTTTTCTCTACTGGGCATATGAAAATCCTGGTAAGATTTTATTAAAGCTTAAGAGTATCGAGACTATTTTATATTTTCATACTAGTTGATGTAATCTCTTTGGATATGTTTTCCTTACAAGGAAGCAAAATGGAGACTAGTCTATATCTTCTGTTAAATTTATTTAAAAAAATTAAAATTTGTTTCTACCATATTTCAAGTTTCTGATAAAACAATTTTGAAGAATGGTGGTAGGTAGTTATACTCACAACACTGATAATAGTTTTATAATTTCCCCTTCCCTGCTCGCATCATTTCTAGCCGTCTTGCTATCATAGATATCTCAGGAGTTCTAACTTTCTTTGACTTGGACTCTCGGGCAATGGACAGTACAGGACAGCAAGTAATTGGCGAGCTATTAAAACTGGAGCGGAAAGATGTTTGGGATATGAAGTGGGCTAAGGACAACCCTGATCTCTTTGCAATGATGGAGAAGACAAGAATGTATGTTTTCAGAAACTTGGATCCTGAGGTAAAATAGGAAATGAGTGCTAAATTTTCACAAATAATGAGCCAAATAGCAAAACCTGGACGTATCCTCTTTGTTTCTTTAAGGGGTTTGTTGGTGTTGGCTGCATACATTTGTCAAAGTAAATGGAAAGATTTTTGTGGAGTTTAAAAATATTTGGTCTCGACTGGGAATAATACTCATCTTTTAAGTATTTACTTCCCCTTACAAGTACTTTCTGGGCATTTATCTGTTCTTTTTGACAGATGGAATCATGGTCACTAGGTAGTCTTTTTTTCTTCCTTATCAAAGTTTCAAGAAAGCAAAAGAAATTATTTTTATTTACCAAAATTCCTTAAAAGAATCTAACAAAAAATGTACTTTTGAAATTGCCTCTTCCTTTTGTTTTCTTCTGCCCATGCCTACTTTATCTGGCACTTAGATTGTCTTAAGCATACATTTACCATATCACCTACTAATTCATGTTCTTCCACCCAGACATGCTTACACATGCACTAGTGTGGATTGCGGTTAGTCTTCTCTCTCAGGGATCAGGAAGCTCCTTTCTCATAAGGTTACATTTTTCACTTGTGGTTCACATTAGTTAATTTTTATGCTCTGGATTTTTCTGTCACTCTATCTGTTCTAGACCAACTGTTAGCTCTTTTGTTTAGAAAATACACAATAATCTGAGTTGTGATTTAATCAAGAAGATAAATCTCAAACTGTGTTCTAATTAACAGAGATTTTCAATTTGGAATTTTCTGTTGTACTTCACTAGTGTGAATAATAGCTTTATATCATTAATTTTTATTTGTTCGCACCTGTAGCCTTCTTGGGACGAAATGGCACACTTAGGTTCTTGAGGTGCCAACAATTTTTCTGTAGTAATTTGTTCGATGATAAGCTGCTTGTCACTTTAATACCGAAGTTATTTTTACGTTTTTCCACTTGAGCCCTGCTTAGAATCTTTGAGTTGGCAATAACCTGATGTAAACTGGCTCTCAAAAGCCGTGAGAACGTTCAGGAGTCATAAGGTCTCTAATTCCTAGATCCTGAGAAATGGTTCAAAGGAAAACGTTCAGCAGGCGTGGGCTTCCAAGGGGAATGTGACCCTTGCCCCAGAACAGTGCGGGAGGTGGATGGGCGACCGCAGGACGGGCTCAGCACGGACCAGGCCGGCGCCCACCCTGCCCACTCCCACAGCCAAAGCCGCTGTGAGTGCCGGGGAGAGAGTGCTGGTGCCGCCTGGTGTCTCGCCCGTGCGCAGCACCAGCAGCAGTCTGCCTGCCTGGTGGAGTGTCCTTCCGGAGGTCTGTCAGAGCAGTCCTTAGTTTTAAAAATATTATTTTCTTTATTGGAGTTTGTGTTCTGATTTGGCATGTAGTTCAAATTCTGTTAGCCTTACAGCTTGGTAGCTTGTTTGGACAGCACTCCCACTGTCTAGACTTCTTTAAAAGCATCCTGTCCCGTTCCGTTTCATCCATGGGGACGCTGCCCTCTGTGGTTAGTTTAGTTACTCTGCTGACCATTCCTGTAGCCGCTCATTGCTCCTCCAAGGACGCGTGCTTCCACACAGAAGTTACTGGGTCTGTAAAACTATGGAGTGGGCTGTTCCTTCAGGACAGGCACCTACACTCCCCCAGTGAGCTGCTGTTCAGTTGGTAACAGTCTATTTTGTCCATGTGAGGACAGATGAGGTTGTCTTTGTTTTCACACTCAGGATTGTTGGGAGTGAGCAAGGAGCCCATTCTGCTTCATGTTTGCTCGTGCCTGCATTGCCAGCATTGGCTTGAGTTCACACTCTTTTCAAGACAGTTTTAAGCTACTTGTCCAGGAGTGAGGAGTAGCTGAAGTTAAATAGTGTAATCCCTCCATGTACTTGCTTAAGTGTTTGCAAACTTCAGTCTACCACAGTGTGCAGAGACTGAAAGGTCAGTAAAGGCCCTTCAGCATACCTGCTGGAGCCCACATGTTGTAAGGCCTCTGACTGTGCTCAGTAAAGCTACCAGTGATTCTCAGAGTAGTGTCCATAGTAAAGCTTTAGATACTTTTTTGATAAAAAGAATTATCTTGCATAGTGCTTAGGTGAGTGTATTCTGCCTTGTAGGCCATTGGTCTGAAACTTCATATTCAATTAAATATCTTTGAATTTTGGAAAATAAAAAAATTGATTAAGATAAGTTGAGCAGAAATTGAATTTTAAAACATGAATTATATAAATATTTACTTATATGCCAATAATCGTAGATTATTATTATTATTATTATTATTATTATTATTTGGTACCAGGGATTGAACTCAGGACCTTGCGCTTGCGAATCGTAGATTATTTTTGAAACTCTTAGTTTTTGATCTTTGTTTCCACCTTTACTTTTCTCCCTTTCTCTTTGTTTTTAATGTTTTTTTAATCCAAAATTATCTTTTGATTGCCTTGCTTTGTTGCATTATCTAGCCAAAAATAAAATATTTTTCTACTGATAAACATGTTTTATACAAGTATATTTTATTTACGTAAAGTGTCAAAATGAAGTATATAAAGCCTCCCGTAATGTATAAGAAATACTCCATTACATATGCTTTTTTTTAATTGAAGTATGTTCTGATTCTTTTTTTTTTTTGGTACTGGGGATTGAACTCAGGTCCTTGCGCTTGCGAGGCAGGTGGTGTTCTGATTCTTTATGTGTACTTTTTGCTCAGGAAAGAATATTATTATTATTATTATTATTATTATTATTATTATTATTTTGGTACCAGGGATCGAACTCGGGACCTTGTGCTTGCAAAGCAGGCGGCAGAGCCACTGAGCTAAATCTCTGGCCCAGAAAAGCATATTATTTGTCTTACACAATACAACCTTTTTAAAGGTAATAGAAGCATCTTATAAAGTTGTCTCATTTTGACTATTGCAACCAACAACTTACGATATTTAATAGAAAGCAAACAATTACAAACCTGTTAGACACATTTATTAGCATACAGGAGCCTCATAGTACTAAAATAACAGACATATATCAGACTCATATATTTACATATTGGCAAATAAATCTGATGTAGGAAGTCTATCAGTGACACTCCTTGGCTCATGTTACCGAGAAGAGACTTTTTAATATGGTGTGGGATTCTGTGTTAGATGTACTTAGATACAAATATACTGCTTATCAGTTTTACTAAGAATTAAGTTTATGATGTGGGCATGTAAGAGAATGTCCTTATCTTTTAGATAAATGGCCTGAAGATTTTAAAGGTTGAAACATCATGATATCTATAATTTATAATTTGTTAGCCACAAAATTAAATGAAGCAGGGCTAGAGATTTAGCTCACTGGTTCCACCACCTGCCTCGCAAGCACAAGGACCCGAGTTTGATCCCCGGTACCAAAAAAAAAAAAATTAAATGAAGCATATTTAGAAAATGTTGACAATTTCTTAGGTAATGTGTACATGGCTCTGATGTCATTCTGTCTAGTTTTTAGTTTATTTGAAATTTTGATATAAAATTTAAAACCAGGATTTCTTAAAGGAAGGGCTATTTTGCAAGATGGAACATAACACTCATTTTTGTCTTTAAGGAACCCATTCAGACCTCCGGATATATTTGTAACTTTGAGGATTTAGAAATTAAATCTGTTCTTTTGGATGAGATATTAAAGGTAATTGTCTTAGTTACTTCCTCATTCCTGGGACAAAATACCCAACACCCACAAGTTAATGGAAGAAAAGTTTATTGTAGCTCACAGATTGTAGAGGTTTCAGTTCCTATTTGGATGGCTGCAAGGCAGGGTGGCTTAGCAGAGGGGCATCGCAGAGGGGCATCGCAGAGGAGAAACAGTCCACGACAGGGTGGAAGGGCACCGCAGAGCAGGCAAGAGGCACTGGAAGACTAGCAGCAGCAACAGAAGCAGCAGCAAGAGATGACAAACCAATCAGTGGACTAATTTAGTTACCACACACCCTTAATCCATATTCATAACCCTCAATCCAGCCATCTCCAAAACCCCCCACCTATGAGTACATGAGGCTTCGGAGGACATAATGGTAATTCTTAAAACCAATCATATTTCTGTTGTCAGCTTGACCGGAATTGCTCTGGGACCAGGCAGTGTGATGTCTCACTTAGGTGTGTAGACGCAGAGGTCAGATAGCTCTTGGGTCCAGCCCTGCTCCGTGACTTGTGCTGTGGTTCCCATGAAGGCTTTAGTGGCTTGACGCTCTGGCTGACCCCAAAGGAGGTTAGCCCTGGGCTTTCTCATCAGCTGGCCCTGAGGAAGTCAGAAAGGGACAGAGAAGTGCAGCTCACGCTGTCAGAGTCCAACACCAGGGTGGACTGAGATACCCCGGGGCAGTGATAGTGAACCCTTTAGAGACCAAGAGCCCCAACTGCAACCCCAAACACTGATTTATCACATAGCGTCGGCACTGCAGTTAAATCTGAGTGCGCCACTGCTGCAGCAGTGCTGGGGGAACTCAGCTCGCCTGCCCCAGAGAGGGCTCTGTGTGCTGCTGTGGCACACGTGCTACAGGCTCACCACCGCCCTAGGGTGATGTGAGCCCGTGCTGGTTGTTTGGCTCTTCTCTGTGTGGAGAGCACTCCTTTAAAGAGTGAAGAGAAAACTCTTGTCCTTGTTTAAGGCATCTGACCTGTAAAATAAAGGAGCACGTCTTTTTTTTTTTTTTTTGAGACAGAGTCTCGCTATGTAGTTGAGGCTGGCCTTGAACTCACTATGTAGCTCAGGCTGGTCTAGGACTTGTGGCAGTCCTCCTGCCTCAGCCTCCCTAGTGGTGGGATGACAGGGGTTTGCCACCATGTCTGCCAACGAGCGCCCCTGTTGACTCACGTACAGTAATGTCACAGAGTGTCCCCTTTGCCTCACAGATCCAAGAAAGTAAGTTTTCATTCCCTGTGTCCTCACGGTCACAGGACTCAGGTTGTGAACACCTGAGCGTCCTTTTAAGAACAGTTGCCAGTGGGTAGAGTCCAGGTAGGGCTGTTGCAGGGCCCCGGCTGTCCTGGGCTCTTCATGTTTTGTCACAGTGAGCTGCCTGAAGCGCCAGTGTCCAGGGAGGGCCTGCTGTGCTGGAGATTCTCATGAAGTGTTCGTTACATTGATTTTTCAAAATAAATAATGACTACAGTGCTTCTTAAAGGGTATTAAATAGTTACATAGGATTCGGGCCGTACAGAAGAGTGCTGAAAACAAAGTGAAAATAGATACCCAAATCCCACCATGCAAGTGTTTCAATCATTAGCTTTAGATAAACGTCAGAGTGCCATTTCATCCAGCTAAGCTGTGTGTGAAAGACAGATTCACTAGATTAGAGAGGTGAACAGAAGTAACTTCGTAAAATGGGCCTCAGTCTCAGTCTCTTCAATGTTAAATTCAATTTTAATTAAATAGTCCAAATTTTAATTTACAGTGGAGAGCATTTCTCCAAAGAGCGACTTTTAGTTAATTTTTTCACCACAATGCCATTTTCCTGTCTTAAGAGGAAAAGTGATGAAAAACTAAGCATTATCACTTTGAAGTACATTTTAACTTGTAATAGTAATGGCATTTTACTCTAGAAGATAACATTCTTATATTTACTCTCTCTCCTTTTTTTGGTTAGCCATATCATTATTTTTACATTGTCAAGATTTAGGACGTTTTAATTTTGTTTTCTAACTCCAATTTTCAGTTGTTTCATCCTTTTTGTTGTTCTTTTGTAATGGTGCTGGGGGTTGAACCCAAGGCCTCACATGCTGGTTAAGTGCCCCGCCCCCAGCTGCACCTTGCCCTTAACTGCTTAGTCTTACACGAGGTGGTTCAGAGCTACTCAGTCTTTTTATTGCATTTTCTCTGTGCCTGAGCCCTTAATTTTGATTCTCCTTTCAGTTGGCTGGATTTCATCATCCGTGGTATTTTTAAAGAGAGGCTCATGATCGCCTTCAGGTTTTGAATGCTTGAAAACACCTGTGGCCTCTTGCTGTAACTGATTGAACTGACTCCGAAACCCTTTGGGAAAGTACTTATTTCCAGTGGTCGGCTGTAGTCTGAGACTCCTGATACACCTGCAGTGTGGTGCTCGGTGCATCGGGAAGGGGTCAGAGTGGGTGAGAGTTAGGCTGTGACAGAAACTAAATTCTCTGTGACAGTTTGTTATCTGCTGACTAGTTACGTGCAAAGTTTATTAAAGAAAAGGATCTATCATGCTCCTCTCTGGGGCCTTAGTGATCCAGGAAATGTTTAGCTGGACTGTGGACTCCTTCAAGCATAGGATTGTAAGGAAATGACATGAAGCTGGCTGTAGCCTCACAGACCTATAATCCTGGCATTCAGGAGGCAGAGGCAGGCAGATCGCGAGTCAAGTTTCTCTTGGGCAACTTAGGGAGACCTGGTTTCCAAATTTAAAAAACTTTGAAGAGAGCTGGGAAGGGAGCCCAGTGATAGAACACCCCAGGTTTGAGCCCCTGTACTGAAAGCAGAGACAAAGAGAGAGAATAAGAACAAGGAATTTCTCAGAGGATTAGAGAAGAAATACAAAAGGAAAGAAAGGAATGAATATTTACCGAAGTACTTTCCTATGGGGCATTCCATGTCTCGTCACCTCGACCCTGCCTGGTAGGTCTTCCGAATGCCTTTCTTCAGATGAGTAAAATGATTTACTCAGAGTTCATGTGTTCATTGATTCAGCACGCTTAATTGAGAGTCAGTAAAACACAACCCCTGGCCTTGTGTGGAGGAACTGGGGAGAGAGGAAAGTAATTCAGCAGCCAGGGGAGAGGTGGGGTGCCCTGACTCCGTAAGGGGGTGGCCTAGCCTAAAGCGCTCTGTGACAGGCATGGCTGGGCATCGTGCCCATGTTAGACACGTTCTGTCTTCAGTCCTCACAGCTCTAGGAAGCAGTTTGATGATTTCTTCCACTTTGTCAGGCAAGGACTCTGGGGCGTGGAGGGAGAAGTTAGTAATTCGCCTCTGTGGGCCAGCTAGCAATAGGCAGAGGAATGATTAGGCTCCAGAGCTGCTGGGTGTGGTTGGTAGCACTGGCAGAGATGAGGCTGGGCGTGTGGGACTGGGCGGGCTGCCGTGGACTTCGTGCTTTCTCCGGAGATGGGGCGGGGGGGGTCCCTTCACATGGCCAGTGAGCAGTTCCTTGGGTTAGGTCAGGCCTCCCCCAGCCCAGGCCTCACACCGTCAGCACTGGCCCCTTCCGCTGCACACAGGGCCCCTGGGCTCCACACTGAGCTCCAGTGCTGCTGTAGCCGGGAGAGGAGGGGGTGCTTGCGGCTCCGTTGACCCCAGGACCCACCCACTACTGTCTCACTCGTGGGCTCTACTTGTTCAGTGCTGTTGTCATGAACGGTGGTGAGGAGAGTGTGGCCAGGCTGGTTGTGACTGTTCGTTTCCTTTCTTTGCTGGTTTATCTGGCCGTTTCCTCAGATAGGCTTCCAGGTGTTTCATTATCTTAGTCAGCCGCACAGTCACGACGGGGTAGCGATGCTGCCAGCCCCTGCTCTCGTCTTTCTGCTGCTGCCTGACAGTAGGGGCCAACAGTGCTTCGCCCCTGGTGGGGAAAACGTGGATGAAGGGGCGCGGGAGCGGGGCTGTGGCACCTGGGTTTCTGCAGAGGAAGAGGGTAGCCCTGGGAGGGACCCTTGCACCCCGTCTGCTTCTGCCCATGCACGCCTGACTGCTCAGGAGAGGCTCAGCACTCTGCAGGGGACCATTCGAATTCCTTTGTTTTCATCTTTACTTTTAGGATCCAGAACACCCAAACAAGGATTATATGCTCAACTTTGAAATTCGGTCCTTGAGAGATAGTCGAGCCTTGCTTGAGAAGGTTGGGATAGAAGATGCATCTCAGTTCATAGAGGACAACCCACACCCCAGACTGTGGTATGGAACCCCCCAGCCTTCCCCAAATGCCTGGCGTGTGCCCGTGAAAGCCCAGCTGTCACCCCGGCTCCTGCACTGACCTCCTGAAGGAGTGTGCTTGTATTCTGGAAATTCATTTCAGATTTGAAGGTTCTCATTAAAACACAGTGTTACAGTATAGGAAAACATGCCGATGTGTGCAGAAATAGTCACTTCCCACCAGGATTTACTAGAAGCAATAAGCATAATAATGGAATTCTGGCTCAAGACTGGTTTATCAGTGACTTGCAGAGGCTTTCTGTTTCTTTTCTAAATAAAGGCGCCTGCTGGCGGAAGCAGCTCTTCAGAAGCTGGACTTATGCACTGCAGAGCAAGCATTTGTGCGCTGCGAAGATTACCAAGGCATCAAGTTTGTAAAGCGCCTGGGGAATCTGCAAAGCGAGGCCATGAAGCAAGCTGAAGTTGTTGCCTATTTTGGCAGGTTTGAAGAGGCGGAAAGAATGTATCTTGACATGGACAGAAGGTAAGTTAGGAAGGGGCAGGCATCTGTCCTGCCACCAGTTCAGACTGGGAAGGTTTGCTTGAGATTTGGGCAGCCTGGAGAAGAGACGTAGAGCCCTGGGAATACCTGACATGCCTGTAGCAGCTCAAGGGTTCAGTGGCAGTCCAGCTCTTTAGCTGCACATGCACACGGCAGCCCAGAGTCACAGTGTAGTGCATAACAGTGGCTGCGTGCCAGTGTCCCCTAGGTGATATAAGTCACTTACACCGAGACCACGAGGCACACTTGCCCTGGGTCCTGGACTCAGGACGCGTGCCCCGAATCACCCCCTGCCCCACAGCCTGGTGAAAAGAAGCGATGATTCATGACTGTGCTAAATAAGTTGAAAGTGCATGAAAACAAAAGACAGAAAATTGTTTTCCTTTTCTGGTGTCTCTGTGCTACTGTAATAAAATACCAGAGGCTGTGTAATTTATGAAGAATAGAAATTCTGGAGGCTGGGAAGTCCAAGATCAAGGGGCCACAAAAACCAGGTTCGGTGTCCCGTGAAAGGCCCGTCTGTGTTTTTAAGATGCTGTTTTGAAGTCTACACCTTCACATGGAGGAAAGCAGAAGGGCAAAAAGTGGTGCACTTTCTCTGATGTTTCTTTTATGAAGGTGCTAATCAGCTCGTGGAGGAAGGCGGTCAGTTCCCCAGAGACTCCGCCTTTTGGCACCTCCATAAGGAGGATGAGATAGCAACATGAGTTTGTTTGTTTGTTTTGTTTTTTGAGACCGGGTCTTGCTATGTAGTTCAGGCTAGCTTTGACTGCACTGTGCAGCCCAGGCTGGCCGGAAGTCCTCCTGTTTCAGCCTCCTCAGTGCTGAGATGAAGGCATGCAGCACTACAGCCAGCTCAACATGAATTCTGGAAGGGACACACGATCAGACGGACACATCCCAGCCCCCTCCCCCGACCCATTGCCTGTTACCTGGTCAGGCTGTTTCTAAAGAGTTTGGAGTTACCTTGTCTGCCTGTGTTCTCAGTACCTAGAATAATACCTAGCACTTAGTAGGCACTTGATAAATATTTGTTGAATGGATGAATGAATGATTGGATGCCATTATTTGTAGGGACCTTGCTATTGGCCTCCGGCTGAAGTTGGTGGACTGGTTTAGAGTGCTCCACCTCCTGAAAACTGGATCAGGTGTTGCAGACGACAGTCTCCTTGAACAAGCTCACAATGCCATTGGAGACTACTTTGCTGACCGACAGAAGTGGTACGGGGTCACTGTGCATGTCTTGTGCATTTCCTCAGTGCTTGGGTCGGCTGCTGCCTGAATATTTCCCTAGGATGTGATGCTGGGAGAATGAAGCCCATCCTCCTAAATCCTAAAATTCACACAGCTCTGCATTCACATGGGAGAGGAAGATCCTTGCAGTTGTACTGCGAGCACTGTAAAACTTTGAAGTTTCAAACATAAAACTTGCACTTAGCTCTGGGCAGCTTTGAACTGTTTGAGATCACAATGTACAATTCTATGATGTTACTTGATTTGCGTCTGAACAAAGCACAAGCATATGTTTGCTTGTTTTGTTATTAGAGATTATTTTCGGAAGTCATTGCTTTTATTCTTAAATTTTCAGTTTGATCAATACACTTACACGTGTCAGTAGGAGAAGTTCTGTGATATATCTGATTAAAACAGTGTTTCATAAGAATACTCAGAGTCTGTTACAATTAGGATATGCTATGTAGTCTTTAAGACCTTTTCCCATTGAATGGTGCTGTGTGACCGAAGATGATGAATTGGGTAATGTAAGTAATCACTATCGTCATCATCACTGTGATTATTACTGTGCTACGATTGAACCCTGGGCTTTACACATGTGGACAAGGGCTCTGCCCCTGAGCTGTATCCCACCTGGTGCCACTTCCAGTGAAGGAGCCTTTTGGATGAAAGTACTTATCAGAGATTCATTTAGGTTTAAAAGCTTTTCTTTGTTTTTTCTTTCCATAGGTTGAATGCTGTGGAATATTATGTGCAAGGCCGGAACCAGGAGCGCTTAGCTGAATGCTATTACATGTTAGAAGATTATGAGGGATTGGAGAGCCTTGCCAGTTCACTGCCAGAAAACCACAAGTTGCTTCCGGTAGGCGTTGCACATTTTGGTTTCATCGTGAGGTTACTTTATAAAATTTTTATGCTATATCAGGAAATAACCTCTATAATATAGAAAATTAAAAATCTTAAATTCATAGTTTTGTAGACATGGAATGATGCTTGTATTTTACTTATAAAACAATATATTAATATACTGAGGGGAAAATCCGTCATATTGTTACTATTATAATGTGTAGTCTTGTATAGTTTCTGCAGTTTTATAAAATTGCCTTTGAAAGTTAGCTTAATACCTGAAATATTTACAG
The DNA here is from genome assembly GCF_053883595.1 of Heterocephalus glaber. NCBI lineage: Eukaryota > Metazoa > Chordata > Mammalia > Rodentia > Bathyergidae > Heterocephalus > Heterocephalus glaber. The sequence goes on from NW_028258305.1 coordinate 47,167,472, forward strand.
ATGAAATACTATCTTGTCAGGAATTTGCTTCAAAATCTGAAATTATTTAAAATTTGCTACAACTGAAGTTTAAAAAGATTGCTCAACTTTTATTAAGTTAGATTAACAATAAAGTAGTTATGTTAAGAAAGAAAAACTAGGGCTGGGGATTTAGCTCAGTGGTTCCACTGCCTGCCTCACAAGCGCAAGGTCCCAAGTTCAATCCCTGGTACCAAAAAGAAAGAGAAACTAAAAGCATGTTCTATTCACTTGAATGTTTCTTTTAGTGTCTTTTAATTAATTGTTGAATTTTGCTAATGAGTTCGTGTTTTATTTTTTTATCTTCTGGGTAAATCACTGAGCTGTACCATACCTGTGGAGTTGGTAGAACTCAACTGCAGGCTTGGGACATAGTATAGATGTGAGTTGCACCTCTAAAATTGTGTCTGTTGGTTAATACTTAAGTATAGAATTCTGATAATTCAGTTTTCTTACTGTGAAGTAGGGTAGTTGTCCCTGTAATAATTGCATTTTTACTCACCCCTGTTCTTAACACTTGTGTTTTCTTGAGTAGGAAAGAAACTGAAATTACTTAGAACCCTGGGTATAGGGAACAGTATCAGTGATGGCGAACCTTTTGGAGCTTTCAGTGGTAACAGCTGGCTGCAGCATACGTGCCATAGGTTTGCCACCACTGGTATGGCCTATTTTAGTGTCGTCCCTTAGGTGTGTTTGATGAAGCAGAAAAAATTTTGCTGTTGGGGATCCAGAAGACTAATACTACTGAGTAAATGCTAAGTAATTTTAACAGTAAAAATAACTAACTAAAGTAGTAAATTTAAGTAGTACTATAAATATAAGTTTTAGAGAAATTTCTCATAAGGTGGGAAGAGGAACATAATACTTGCATGGGAAATGCAGGGCACCAGATTATGTACAGTGCGACCACAGTCTGCACAAACGCGCACATCCGTGTGTATGCACAGCACAAAGAAGCTGGGGAGTCAGGGAATATTTACGGAGGTCTCTGGGAGTGTTTCGAGTATGGGGAACATTGTTTCTCCTGGTTTATAATTCCTTACTATTAAGATGCGTTACTTTATGATCAAAGAACATATCCATGTTTTGAAAGGTAGTTGGACAGAAAATGTACATTTATATTTGCAAATGTATTTTGGAAGTAGGAAGGTGGGGAGACAAAAAGTCTGTCTAATTAGTTACCTGCGCCGAAAGAAACAGAAGATTGATTCTGTGAAAATGGAGAAGGCAGCACAGTGTGTGGCAGCTAAGCCTGGAAGCAGCCAATGCCCGTCAGCTGGAGACTGGGTAAAGAAGATGTGGGGTTGAAAACTAAAATGGAGTGCTACTCAGCCATCAAAAGTGAGAAATTAGAGACATTTATGCTAAATGGAGGCACATGGAGGCGGTACTCTTAAGTGAAATAAACAGGACACACGTGTGTAAATACCGAATAGTGTCTCTAGTGTGAGAAACTGAAAGTGTAAATAAGGACTAACTAAAAGGTATAATAGATAATGTGAAATAGGAAGAAAAGGGGCAAAGGGGAAGGGGAAGTGGGAGGGGTAGGGGAAAGGAAAGAAGGGAGTGGAATCAATATGAGAAAACGAAAAAATGGAAACAAAGTCTTTGTAGATAGGGAGGGGTGGAGGGGTTGAAGGGAGGGCAGGGGAAGGGGAAAATAAGAACCAAGAGAGATTATGTAAAGGTGCAGATTACAAAAGGAAAAAGAAAACGGAGAAGGCGGCCACCAGGCGGCCTGGATCTGGTGGAAGTGGCTCTCCCGCTGCGCCGCCCTGTCGCCGCTCTGCCGAGTCCGGCTTCCCCCTTGCAGGAGCGCTGCGGACTTGTCCAGGGTGCGGCTGCTTTGCTCCGGGTGTTTAAGGTGGGCATTTCGCTCTGCTGCCCAGGCTGCTCCGGACTCCTCCCCGAGCGACCCTCCCGCTTCAGCTCGGGTGCTGCTGTGGCCACGCAGGCTGGCTTTTCCTCACAGAGCTGTTTGGAGGCCGCTACGCCACCCGCCCCAGGGCCCTTGGCAGCCACTCGCGCGGGTTTGGCTCTGGCGCCCGACGCCGCTGTGCACGCGAGGCTGCACTGAGAAGAAAGGACTGCGGTGAAGTCGGGTCTGTGCCCGAGCCTGTGAACGGCTGCTTCTGTGCAAAGCGCTGCCGTACGGCCGTTCTGATGTGTGGCCCCTGCTTCTGTCTAAAAGAAAAGCCACGGTTACCACAGCCAGCTGAGTGTCCCCGCGTCCCTGGGCCTTTCCAAGTTCAGATTACGTGGTTTCCTGGGCCTGTGAAGTCTGATGGCACTGATTTGTCCCCGCAGGACATAGCGCAGATGTTTGTGAGAGTTGGAATGTGCGGGCAGGCCGTGACTGCCTTTCTGAGATGTAACCAGCCGAAGGCCGCTGTAGATACTTGCGTGCACCTCCACCAGGTAGGGCCTGGAGTCGCTGTCGGTGGAGTCTGTCGCCTTAGGGATTTTAAGTCAAAGCAAAATGAAAGTCGCCGTCGTGGCCCTGCGAGGGTCGGAGGCTTGAGGTGGACTTGGTGGCAGGGGCCAGCCAGGTTTCTCCCTGGGAGCGGAGGGCTGAGCGCGCTGGAGCTTGCACTGGGCCCTCGAGGGCCTGCGGGGAGCGGGGCTGCGCGTTCACAGTGGCTCACACGGCTCACACGGGAGCAGAAGCTGGCCTGGCTTTCCCTCTGGCGAGCTTTTGTCTGGAAGTAATTTCGCAAATTTCTGCATTTTATTAGGGCTGGGTTTTGATTCCAGAGAAGGACCAGTTAAGCTTGGTCATTGCCTGAGGGAGGAATTGAGTTCCTTCATCAGTGTTTATTTTGGCAAATCTGTTTTCCTTCTCCTCTCTGGAAAACATGCATTTGATATTTTTAGGAGTTGAAGTTTAACTGAAATTAAAGAGAATTATTTTAGAAACTGCTATCAATGTATTTTTGAAGTGTTTTCCTTAAAGTATTTTATAAAGCTTCATTTAGCTTATAAAAATTGTTTTTAGAGGTTGAACCAGGTAGTATTTTCTTAACCAAAAGTGCATATTTTGTTTTATGATAAAAAAAAATGAAAAGGTAAATCTTTTTCTGGCTCATAGCATGGACAAAAATAGAATCACAAGGCTAATGTGATTATGAACTTTGAAATTTTCTTTTTCGAATGCACTTGTTAAGTAAGTCTTAGACTACTTAATCGTCTGGCACACATTTAGCTTATAGAACTTAGAACTGCTCTGATTTTAAGGGCTTTTAAAAAGCATACCAGTCTTCTGTTTGGAAGTACTGTACTGCTGTCTGTTATTGCAGACTAAAGTCTTACTGTGTTATTGTGACATGTTAATGTGAATACTCAGGGAGTGAATGATACAGGTTTTTTTTTCCCCTAGTGGAACAAAGCTGTTGAATTGGCTAAAAGTCATAACATGAAAGAAATTGGATCTCTGTTAGCTAGATATGCATCGCATTTACTGGAAAAAAATAAGACTCTTGAGGCCATAGAACTCTATCGAAAGGCCAGTTACTTTTTTGATGCTGCTAAGCTGATGTTTAAGGTAATGTAATAATCTTGGTGAGTAGCTGGTTTTGTTGTAGTTACAATGTTTTCCATATATATATATATAAAATCTGCTTAGAACTATATATATAGTTCTAAGCAGATTTTTCATTTTCTTTGGAAACAAATGTTTACTCCAGCAAAACCCCTCTGGTTTTATTACTGCTATTAACATTTGTTATTTTGATGTTATTATCTTTTACTAACAGGGCTATTTATTATCAATTTATTGATACCTAAACAATTGTAAATTTGGTACTGAAATTAATAAAGAATTAAAGAATTTTCTGGAATCACCAAGTACAAATTCTCTTAACTGGAAATTAAGAGTCCTTGTAGCTGTACAAATTTTTGAATATTACATTTTTCATAATGTCCATCTGAAAGGAATATAACAAATACCATATTAATCTATGCAAAATTTATATTTTGTTCTGTCATTTAGAAAATTAAATTTCAGTTAATTTTGGAAATGATTATATTTGTACAAATATAGATTCAGAAATATCTTCCCCAATTTTTTAACTGTTTGAGATTGCCGATGAGGAGGCGAAGAAAAGAGCTAAACCGCTGCGAGTGAAGAAGCTCTACGTGCTGGCAGCCCTGCTCGTGCAGCAGCACCAGGAGCAGGTGAAGAGCGCCCAGCGAGGGAAGGCCGGAGGGGAGAGTTCCGAGGTGAGGGCGGAGACGGGAGGCGCCGGGCGGGCGTCACTCCCCTCCTCACAGAGCGGCCCTTCCGCCCAGAGCCGGCACTAACGTCTCTGAATGGTACAAAAGAAATGCCCGATGTAGGGTTTCTGTTCAAATTCAGAAATTTCTACTTAGAAGTAAGGAAAAGTATTTTTAATAAAAGACTAATATGTAATCTTTGTTTTCAAATTTTACTTTTGGTAAAATTTTTACTACCTTGTAAATCTTTCTTTCCAATTAGAGAATTTTGAAAACTTTGTGAGAATATGAGTATTGGCCTGTGGAAGTAACATGTATACTACTTCACAGTGTGAACTTCTCAGAGTACCTTGAAGTTTAATCACTTCCGTTTTAAAATTTGATTGTAGCAGTGTACCAAAATATGAGTTATGATGTGTGTCGTGACGCTAATGTGTTAGGTCTCTGAAGTCACTTTCCTGGTAACCACCCTGGTGGCGTGGCAAGTGACAGACACGCGTGCGGGCTGGCTTTCCTCCTAGGCCGCTTCTGCTTTGGCTGGTTTCCTGGAAGAGGAAGTCCTGCCCACGGCTGGCCGGTTCACAGACAGCGCGTGGAGAGGGGCCGAGGCGTACCACTTCTTTGTGCTTGCTCAGCGGCAGCTGTATGAGGGCTACGTGGACACTGCACTGCAGACAGGTAGGCATGCCGCCCGGTGTGCACGGTGTGCCTGGGAACCCCCAAACTGCGTGTGGAAGGCCTGCTCTTTCAGCTCGCTCTTATATTAAGTTCAGTAGCCTTTTCCCTGTGGATTTATCTTCATATGTTTGAGATTACGCCGTGTGAAATTTTTGTACATCCCCCTTTTGAAACTTAAAAACTTTTTTCTAGTACATAGTAGTACATGTAGTTTACAGAAATATCAGAGCTTTGATATAAGCGGAAAGAAGGTATATAGGGTTCATGTGCTGTCCATCAAAGTTAAACACATAATAGCTCAGTCCCTATCTTTCTGGAAAGCTATATCTAAATCTATACTTATATCAAACTTGGAAAAACTTTTTTCAAACTATAACGGCATACTTTGTATACTTAAAAAATAACATTATGAAGTATTTTCATATTGCATACATTTCTATAGCATTTGTTTTATTTTTTTTAATAAAAATGATTCTTATAATTTCAACCCAAACAAAACAAATATAAAGAAAAAGATAAAATAATCTTAAAACTCAGAGATCATCATTGCTAGCCTTTGGGTAAACTTCCTTTTAGATATTTCTCCATGCTTGAGCTTGCTTTTTCCCTTCAACAGTATGTTGTGATTATCTTCCCTCATTGGTAATCATAGATCTGTATCATTTTTAATGTATATAATATTCCATGATCTTCATGTACTATGATTTATAGATTATTTACATACAGTATCTGGATCTAGATATCTTCTGGGTTATCTATATTTTAGAGCCTAAATATACCAACGCCAGAGAACATAACTGAGATGAGATACATCATGTTACAAGCTGGAGCAGCACATTACTGCTCCCACGGCGTAGCCCTGTCAGTTCCCCTCCCTTCCATTCACACTGTGGGCGACCCTGCGGTTCTCCATCTGCTGCCTGGGTTGTGCTTGGACATCACTAAGTGTCTGTCACACCTGAGTCCTGATGGATCTTGATCTGTATTCTTTTTTTTTTTTTTTTTTGAGACAGGGTCTCACTGTGTAGTTCAGGCTGGCCTCAAACTCACAGCGATCCTTCCGCCTCACCCTCCTGAGTGCTGGGATCACAGGGGTGCACCACCACAACTGGCTTGCTCTGTATTTTAACAGGATTATTTCAAAAAATTTTTAGATAAATTCTTGTAATTGAATGTCTCTAGAATTCTGTAAGGGTGATTTTTTTTTGTTATTTGTATGAGTTCTTCAGGGATTATATGTAATCTCTTTTATATATTGATTCCCCCAGCATTTATAAATTACCATTACTTAGCCTTTCCGTTTCTTTTTTATGAAAAGTGAATATAATGGTATCTTCTGCATAGAACTGTTTTAATGATTAAGTGAGAAGTTCCTGAAGAGAAAATTGACTTAGAATGGTGCTGGCCTTGTGGGCCCTGAGTGAACTCTAGCTGTGATGGCGATATTAACGGTGTTTTAAAAGGTCATGTCCAGCAGCCCTTTGCGTGCTTCACTTAGGAGTCTTTCACTTCAAGGTTATTAAGTATTATATTTTATAGTAAGTTGTCTTGTTATCCTAAAAGCATTTATCAAAATGTGTTCTGCCCTTACAGGTTTGAAATTCTACCTTCAGAAAACTCAATTTATATATATGCTTAATTCCACCCTATATTATTATTATCTATTCATGTATTTCTGTGCTGGTATTTTCATCTTATTATTTTTATATTTAATATCTGGGATTTAAGCTATTTCCCTGCTTTTTGAAAAAGATTGCTGGGTATTTTCTCATATTTGTTCACCCAGAGCAACTTAGTCTTTTAGAGAGTAGGAAGAGTCTCTGTGAGCTCCCATTGGGTTAGAATTGCATTAACTTGATATATTAATATTGGGGTCCTTGGTATGTTTGCAAGTGTTCTCACCTAGAACACCAGTTTTAAAAACCCATTTGTGTGTTGCCTAAAGATTTATAGTTTTCTTCTTTTATGCTCTAGACATTTCTTTTGCAGCTTATTCCTGTTCTTGTTTTATTGGTGCTAGATCTGTATAAGAGCTTCTCTCACTGATCCGTTATATACAAGAATTATTATATTTTTATAACTGACCTTCATTTAAACTAGCTAATATGTAAGTAATTCACTGTGAAAACCATATTTTATACAATGTCTAGGCTTATAGCAAAAGAAAAGTTAGACCTTAGAGATTCTTCACCAAGAGGTGAAGATATCCATATACTTCAGATTTTTTTGTCTTTCAGTGATAAAATTATCTGAACCAGTATATGGCCTATAAAGTATTGCCTGTGAAGCCGTTATGTTTCAGGTATGAAATTAGACAGTAATATTTACTGTAATTGAATATATTTCTACAAATGTCTTCCACTAAAGTTTACTGTCAACACTTGAGCTTTTGAACCACTTTATGGTAATCTAATTATAAAGTACATGAATATATTTTATACTTACGTGTTGTATGAAAATTCCAACATACCAAATAAAATATTAAGACTGCAAGGTGTAAAGAAGAAAAAGAAACAAATTAATTACAAATCTGGTATTAATTCTGCAGTACATTTTTAAAGAAAGATAGCATCGCAAGTATAGAAAAATTGCCAATAAGGGATAGCGGCTGTCAGAGTGGAACATGTGAGCTGGCAGGGTAGGGCTCATTTTCACTTCTTTGTCTTACAGGTGTGTTGTTCACTGCAACAAACAAGCATTAGCCAAGTCAAGGAAGCACAAGTGTATGGTTCCATGTTGCTTTGCCTTTTTAGAAAAAGAAATGTGATATTGAGAATTATGAATAACACTGTATTAATTTTTCTGGAATGACACTGAAATTTCTAACTTAAATGGAATAAGAGATGGATGTTTCAACACTAGAAACTTTTTTGTCTGTGTGTATCTTTTTAAGTTGGCTCAACCATGTGCATCATTTGGTGGTGAATTAAACATTTTAAAAAAAATTTTTCAGTTTTGTGGTACTGGGGATTGAACTCAGGACTTTGTGCATGCGAGGCAATCTCCCACTGAACTACTCCCGCAGCCCTTTTTATTTTAGTTTGAGACAGTGTCTCCCTAACTTGCCCAGGCTGGTCTTGAATTTGTAATCCTCCTGTGAGACTCGGAGTAGCTGGGATTACAGTGTGCACCGCTGGTCCTGCTGTGGTGGTCGTTATTTTTAGAGGACCTGAGGGGTTAGTTGGCTTCACAGAACCTGGAGATCATATATCCTACCAGTGTACCAGTTTCTCAGTGTTTTTCTCTTGAAGTTTGTTAAAGTTTATGGAAGTTAAACTAGAACACAACGTATAATCTTTCCTTGGAGAATTCATGATCCCATTTCAAAGCCTCAATTGTCCTCTTTCCTAGCTTTTCACCTGAGAGACTATGAAGACATTATCCCTGCCGTTGAGATCTACTCTCTGTTAGCACTGTGTGCATGTGCCAGTAGAGCTTTCGGCACTTGTTCAAAAGCTTTTATTAAACTGGAATCTTTAGAGACCCTGAGTTCAGAACAGAAACAGCAATATGAAGATCTTGCTCTAGAAATCTTCACCAAGCATACTCCAAAAGATAACAGGAAGTCTGAATTGGACAGCCTTCTTGAAGGGTAGGCTAATTAATCAGTAGATATCGTTGTACCTTACTAGAAGCTTAGATTGCTGTATGTTTAATGTGTAATACAATAATGAAAGCATGGAATTTTGAAGTAACTTACCTTAACAATACACTCTGTTATTTATCTTAGAAGTCTGTTAATGCTTTATTTTCTCATTGTAAGTAAAGTTTTTATTTGAAAAACACTTTTTGAGGTAACAGTATTTCATTTGAACTTTATCTTGAAATATTTTTCATTCTTCAGTTTTCAGATATATTAAATAAATTAGGTGAGATTGCATAGAGATGTCAAAGTGTAATCAGATTTTTCCCGCTCATGTTTGCAGTGGAGAAGGGAAGCTGCCCACGTGTGTGGCCACGGGAAGGCCCATCACCGAGTACCAGTTCTGGATGTGCAGTGTGTGCAGGCACTGTGTGCACGCTCAGGAGATCAGCAGCTGTGCCTTCTGTCCCCTGTGCCACAGTGCAGTGGGGTAAGCACAGGTGCGTTGTGCATAACTCACATACGCAGAGCTTGTAGACCTGCCTATAGCTGTCTGTGTAATAAGGTTGATTTCCATTGGTTTTATTTTTTTATTTTTATTTTTAAATTTTTTTTTGTACTGGGGATCGAGGATCGAACCCAGGACCTTGTGCTTGCGAGGCAGGCATGGTGCCACTGAGCTAAATCCCCAGGCCTCTATTGGTTTTATATGAAAATCAGCTTCATTATTTTGTAGTTGTATTTTTGCACAAAATATGTATATGAAGATAAGAGGTTAATTTTTGTACGGGAATACAATTATGAATTAATGAGGCTAAGTAATGTAAAACTTAGGAAGCTAACCTCATTTTCTTTCTTTTTTTTTTGATACTGGGGATCGAACTCGGGTCCTTGCGCTTGTGCAGCAGGTGGAGAAACCACTGAGCTAAATCCCCGGCCCACCTCATTTTCTACCTAGCTATCATTTGTATGTTTTATGATTGGTTATATAACACTGAAAATATTCCAAATAAATATTTTTCTGCCATGTCAAGGTTACTAATTCATTATAAAATATTGGGGAGGTAGATGGGGGATGGAGGAAGCATGTGAGTGAGCAAAGTTGAATTTGGAGAATTGACACTAAACCTGTATTATAAAGAGGTTGACTAATAGGAAATGAACTCTGACTGGGGATATGGCTCAGTGGCACTGCGCCTGCCTGGCAAGTGTAAGATCCTGAGTTCGATTCCTGGTACCTAAAAAAAACCCAACATAGTGGAAATGAGCTCTGTCTCTAGCTGTGTTTACTTAAAACCAAGGGGCATTATGGTGGGTAAAAAACACCCAGACCATATTTCTCTAATGGAAATGCATACTTTAGCATAGTGGTAGCCGGCTGTGCATCTCAATAGCTGTGCTGGGGAAATCAGAAAGCAATCTTAGTGTTCACCCACGTGGTACAAAGAAGAGCAAGGTGTGTGCATGTGTGTCAAAGTGTAGATGAGTGAGTTTACCCACATTATGCACCATGTTACATTTTTGTGTATTTATAATTTGTTTTACTAGGTGTTTTCTTGTGATTTTTCGTGTAGAATTAGCCCAGTTCAGTCCAACATCACATTAAAATCTGCTTTTACAACTTTGGGAGGAGGTTGAAAGTGAGTCATCAGGTGACTCGGCTACCAAGGATGACTTGGATCCTGTAAGCCAAAGAAGTTAGCAAGGTATGAAAGTAGACAGGTACAGGATGAAGACTTTTATTCAGATGAGGTAGAAAATAGTAATGTAAATAAGTATTTGACTAGTCAAAATACTACAAAGTGGTAATGTATACTTGCATGATCCAGTGTTAGAACTAGGTTGGAAAATGTTGTTAGGTTCTTTTGGGGAGGAGGGGATACCAGAAATTGAACTTAGGACCGCTTGCCAGGCAGGAGCGGTGCCACTGAGCTACATCCCCAGCCCAGTTATTACATTCTTGCCAGGGTGAAACCTATTGGTCGGAATGCCAGCACTGCAATGCAATGTTGGCAGTTGTTTCTAATGGACGATATGCTACAAGATGTTGTGAAATACACTAATAATGAAATACAAGTAAAACATTCTATATGCACCAATAGTAATACTCAAATATATTTATCATGACACATCCCTATCTGAACTAAAAGCTTTCATAGCAGGACTTTATCATTCTAATCTTCAGAATCTAAAGGATTTATGTGTGGAGAAGTGAGAGATGTAGCATTGAGATTTTTAGAATAGTAATGACACTCGAGATTTGGTTTCTTTCAAAATCGTCTACATTTTGATGACAAAAAGACCCTCCAAGAAAGAAAAAATGTGACAGTTTGGCTGCTATTTGCTCATCTTTTTCTTTGTCCCGAACTGTCAAGCAATTTACGCACCATCCGAATGCATGACAATGGAACAATTTGCATCATTTCATGGTTGTTGGAGTTTTTGGCAATATATGTCAAATGAACCTTCCAAATATGGTATAAAAAATACGCCCTGGTAGATGCGAAGACATTTTACACCTTGAATTTAGAGGTTTATCCTGGAACTCAGCCACCAGGTCTGTACTGGTGCAGTAATAAGCCGTATGATGCTGTGAACAGCCCTGTTGCACCTACTTCAAAAAGTAGCCCAAATGTCACATTCGACAATCAGTTTACTGGTTACCCATTGATATTATATTTGCTAAAAGAACACCAGTTGACCAGCGCAGAAACTGATCACAAGAACAAAGCGGAGATTTCCAGAAAAAATGTTGCAAATTCACAATAGAGAAATGTATAGTACAGTCTTTGGATTTCAGAAAAATGTAAGATTGGCCTTCTAGATGGTGAAGAAAAACAAAGCAGTAAAGTTTTCAGCATCACACCATCATGATGATATTGATAGTGAAGCAGGGCATGGGGCATGGTGGTGCACTCCTGTAACCCTAGCACTCAGGAGGTTGAGGCAGGAGAATCCTGTGAGTTCAAGGTCAGACTGTGCTACATAGTGAAACCCTGTCTCAAAACAAACAAGAAAAAAAAGATTGATAGTGAATCCTCAATACAAATGAAGCCAGAAATGGTCACATTTTACAACAAAACGAAAGGCGCAGTAGATGCTGTTGGCAAGTTACGCGGTAGCTATGATGTTGCTTGAAACACAAAGCTTTGGGCAATGGTTGTGTTTTACGCGATCCTAAACGTCAGGCATAAATAGCTGCATAGATTACAAAGAAAATAACAAGCACAAAATATCACGGAGAAATTTCCCAAAGGATTGGGTCTGGAATCGATAAATGATCAATTACAAGAGAGGAAGAACAGTATGTATCTGCCCAGAGAACTCCGCAAAGAATTCTGGAGAGACCGGTGCACAGACAGGCGAACACGGCCAGGGCCCCTAAGGAAACAGGAAGAGCAGCGAGACGTCAAGGGCGTCCCGCCAGGGAAGACGGGAAAGCAGTGCACACGCCACGCGCTGTCAGTGTCAGTGCGACTCGTGTACGCACGTGCTGTGTCATAACTGAAGCAAAGATTATTTCTGAGGTAGAGTTTTGTTTGTATTTTCATTGTGGTTCACATAGGTATTTATTTCTGCTGTTATTTGTTAGATCTTGTAAACAGTTGATGTTTGTTCTACACACTAATTACATATTAAAATTTAATATTTTATTTTCTGGTTAAGTACACATGGTTCAATATAATAAAATTTTTAAAGTTAAAAAATTAATAATTCACCAGTAGAAATACTCCTAAAAAAATAAACATGGGTGTTACCCCCATAATGATGTTCCTTTTCTAAAAATTTATTTGATGCCCCATAAACTAAACAAGTATTAAATGTTTTCTACGTTCTATTTTTAGAAATGAGGAGATGGCATTTTAAGACCCTTTTTATAACTTGAATTGTTTTTTAAATCTTATTTTAAAGAAAAGTCATTTGACATTTACTCTTATACTATCGTGTAGAAAGTTTGGCTGCACTGATGAGATTTGACACAAACATACCTTTTTTTAGGATTTTCATAGATGCTATTTACTTAATTTCAATTTTTATTTTTTTAGTCCCCTTCTGCAGTACACAATGACCACACTCCTTGTGGACAGGACACAGTTCAGTTCTATTTTCACCCTCCCCCTTTCCTCTGTCCCCCTCCCTCATCTCCTGGTCCCCTTCCCATTTGAGAATGATCTGTCTCCCTACTTCCTAATATCTATGTTCTATTTTGCTCTTTATTTATATTTTGTGTTTCTCATATAAGAAACCATGTGATATTTAATCTCGTGTGTCTGATTTATTGCACTTAACACTGTGGTACCAAGATGCACCTACTTTCCTACAAATGACTCAAGCTTATCCTTCTTTATTGCAGAGTAATACTTCGTTGTATATAAATACCACATTTTCTTTATCCATTCATCTGTTAACATATAGGCCACTTCCAAGATTAAGCTATTATGAATTGTGTTGATATAAACATGGGTGTGTCTTTAACTCAGGAAGATACCTAGATGGGGAATAGCTGGTTCAAATGGAATTTCTAACTTTAGTTTATTGAGAAATCTCCCTGCTGTTTTCCATAGTTGTACTAATTTACATTCCCCTGAACAAGGTAGGAGGGTTTCTTTTTTTCCACAGCCTTGCCAGAATTTATTATTTGATTTTTTTTTTGTATTAAATCCTTTTATTGGTACATTGTAGGTATACAACACAATTACATTCTCATTGGGAATTGTACCTTTACATAATGCATCTTGGTTCTTATTTTTTCTCCATTCCTAGCCCTCCCTTCAGCCCCTCCACCCTTCCCTATTTACAAAGACTTTATTTCCATTTTTTCCATTTCTCAGCATTTTTCCTTTCCCCTGCCCCTCCCACTACCCCTACCCCTTTGGACCTTTTCTTCCTATTTTACATTATCGATTATTCATTCTAATCATTGGTACATTTTAGGTATACAATATAATGACATTCATCATTGGAAATTTGCACCTTTACTTAGTCTCTCTTGGTTCTTATTTTTTACCCTTGCCCAGCCTTCCCTTCAACCCCTCCATTCCTCCCTATTTACAAAGATTTTGTTCCTATTTTTCCATTTTCTCGTATTAATCCCATTCCCTTCTATCTTTTCCCCTAGCCCTCCCACTTCCTTCCCCTTTGCCCCTTTTCTTCCTATTTCACATTACCTATTATACATTTAGTCCTTATTTACACTTTCAGTTTCTCACACCAGAGAAACTATTCGGTATTTACACATGTGTGTCCTATTTATTTCACTTAAGAGTATCACCTCAATGTGCATCCACTTAGCTATAAATGTCTCTAATTTCTCATTTTTTCTGGCTGAGTAGTACTCCATTTTATAAAAAACCCCACATTTTCTCTATCCAGTCTCCAGTTGATGGGCATTTGGGCTGTTTCCAAGTTTTAGTTATTACAAACTGCACTGCTATGAACATGGGTGCACATATATCACTGTGGTATGATTCTTTTAATTCTTTGGGGAAGATCCCCAGCAGTGGAATAGCGGGGTCAAATGGGACTTCCAGTCCTAGTTCTTTGAGGTATCTCCATACTGATTTCCACAGTGCTTGCACCAGTCTACACTCCCACCAGCAGTGGAGCAGGGTTCCTCTTTCCCCACAGCCCCTCCAGCATTTGTTATTGGTTGATTTCATGATAGCAGCCATTCTTTCTGGAGTGAAGTGGAATCTCAGCATTGTTTTCATTTGCATCTCTTGAATGACCAGTGATGTTGAACATTTTTTCATGTATTTATTTGCTATTTCTACTTCTTTGAGAAATGTCTGTTCATTTCAGATGCCCATTTTCAGATTGGGTCTTTAAATTTGGGAGGTCTGATCTTTTTAAGTTCTTTATAGATTCGAGATAGTAGACCTTTGTCTGAGGAAGAGCAGGTGAAGATTTTTTCCCACATTGTGGGTTGTCTCTTCACACTGCTGGTGCTTTCTCTTGCTGTGCAGAAGCCTTTTAATAAGAAGAGATCTCATTTGTTGATTGTTTGTGCTAGTTCATGGCCAACTGAAGTTTTGTTCATAAAACCTTTTCCTACACCAATGTCTTCAAGGGTTCTACCTAACCTCTGTTCCAACTGGTTCAGAGTTTCTATTTTAATATTTAGATCTTTAATCCATTTTAATTTGAGTTTAGTGCATGGTGAGAGATACAGGTCTAGTTTTAATCTTTGGCAAGTTGAAACCCAATTTTTCCAGCACCATTTATTAAAGAGGCTATCTTTCCTCCAGTGAGGGTGTTTGGCTCCTTTGTCAAAGATGAGATGGCTGAGTGTGTCTGGCGTTTCTGCATCTTCTAATCTGTTCCACTGGTCCTCAAGTCTGTTTCTTTGCCAGTACCATGCTGTTTTTATTACAGTAGCTTTGTAGTATAGTTGTAGGTTGGGGATTGTGATACCCCCTGCCATGTCTCTGTTACCTAGAATTGCTTTTGCTATTCTGGGTCTCTTCTTGTTCCAAATGAATTTTTGGATTGTTTTCTCGAGGTCTATGAAGTATGCTGCTGGGATCTCAATTGGAATTGCATTAAATCTATATAGCAGTTTTGGAAGTATGGCCATTTTCACTATATTAATCCTTCCTACCCAGGAGCAGGGGATGTCTGTCCATTTTCTGATATCATCTTCAATCTCTCTTTTCAGAGTGCCATAGTTTTCAGAGAAGAGGTCTTTGATTTCTTTCATTAGGATGATTCCTAGGTATTTCAGTTTTTTGGATTCTATTGTGAAAGGAATTATTTGCCCTATTTCTCTCTCAGTGAGTCTGTCATTGGTGTAGAGGAAAGCTATTGATTTTTGTGTGTTGACCTTGTATCCAGCTACTTGACTGAATTTGGTTGTTAAGTCTAGAAGACTTTTGGTGGAGTTCTTGGGGTCTTCTATATAGAGTATCATGTCATCTGCAAATAATGACAATTTGACTTCTTCATTTCCTATCTTTATTCCTTTTATTTCTTTCTCTTGTCTAACTGCCATGGCTAATGTTTCCAGCACTATATTGAACAAGAGTGGTTATAGTGGACATCCTTGTCTTGTTCCTGATTTTAGTGTGAAGGATTTCACTTTTTGACCATTTAGTATGATATTGGCTGTTGGTTTTTCATAGATGGCTTCTATCAGTTTGAGGTAGAGACCATCTATTTCAATTTTTTGTAGGGTTTTTATCATAAATGCATGCTGGATTTTGTCAAATGCTTTTTCTGGGTCTATGGAGATAATCATATGGTTTTTGTCCTTGGCTCTATTGATATAGTGTATTACATTGATTGATTTGTGTATATTGAACCATCCCTGCATCCCTGGGATGAATCCCACTTGATCAGGGTGTATGATCTTCTTGATGATCTCCTGCATTCTGTTTGCCATTATCTTATTAAGGATTTTTGCATCTATGTTCATTAGTGAGATTGGCCTATAGTTCTCTTTTTCAGTTGGGTCTTTCTCTGCTTTGGGGATCAAGGTGATGCTTGCTTCCAGGAATGAATTTGGGAGTATTGCTTCCCTTTCAATTTCATTGAAGAGTTTAAACAGTAGTGGCAGCAGTTCCTCTCTAAATGTCTTGTAGAATTCAGCAGTGAAGCCATCAGGGCCCAGGCTTTTCTTAGTTGATAAGTTTTTAATTACGTTTTCAATTTCATTGGTTGATTTTGGGTTGTTCAGAATTTTTAGGTCTTCTTCTTTCAACTTTGGTAATTCATATGTATCTAGGAATCTGTCCATTTCTTCTGTGTTGTCCGTCTTACTGGCGTGTATAGGTTCTGGGGGTAGGTATCGATGATCCTCTGGATTTCTGCTGGGTCTGTTGTAATTTCACCCTTTTCATTCCTAATTGCATGGATTTGGGCCTTTTCTTTCCTTTTTCTGACAAGGTTGGCTAAGGATTTGTCAATTTTGTTGATTCTTTCGAAGAACCAATTCTTGGCTTCATTGATTTTTTTTGTATTGTTCTCTTAGTCTCCATTGCATTGATTTCTCCTCTGATCTTTATAATTTCCTCCCTTGTATGAGCTTTGGGGTTGTCCTGCTCTTCTTTTTCTAGAAGCTTGAGGTTCAGCATCAGGTTGTTTAATTGGGCTCGTTCTGTTTTCCTAATATTTGTATTCACTGCTATGAATTTCCCTCCTAAGACTGCTTTCATTGTGTCTCATAGATTCCAATATGTTGTATTGTCATTGTCATTTAATTGAAGGAACTGTCTGATTTCTTCTTTAATTTCCTCTGTGACCCATTGGTTATTCAGAAGTGTGTTGTTCAATTTCCAAGTGTTGATGAAATTTTTTGAGTTTCTTTTGCTATGGATCTCCAATTTCATCGCACTATGGTCTGATAATATATGGGGGATAACTTCATTTCCTTTGCACTTACTTAAACATGTTCTATGTGTGAGTATGTGGTCTATTTTGGAGAATGACCCATGTGCAGCTGAGAAGAATGTGTATTCTGATTTTGTGGGGTGGAAGACTCTGTAAACATCTGTTAAATTCATTTGTTCAAGAGTTCGATTGAGTTCTAGTATTTCATTACTTATTTTTAGTCTAGTTGATCTATCTATTTGTGACAGTGGGGTGCTGAGGTCTCCCACTACAATTGTATTAGTGCATATATGACTTTTCATGTCTGTTAATACTTGTTTTATATAATTGGGTGCACTAGTGTTTGGTGCATAGATATTTATGATTGTCATCTCTTCCTCTTGGATTCTTCCCTTTACAAGGATGTAGTATCCTTCTTCGTCTCTCTTAATCAGTGTTGGTTTGAAATCTACTTGATCTGCCAAGAGGATAGCTACTCCTGCTTTTTTTCGGGTTCCCGTCACATGGAGTATTGTTTTCCACCCTTTAACTTTCAGTCTATGAGTTTCCTTTTGAATTAAGTGTGTTTCTTGTATGCAGCATATTGTTGGATTTTGCTTCTTGACCCATTCTGCCAGTCTATTTCTTTTGATTGGTGAATTGATACCATTACCATTGATAGTTACAACTGAAACGTATTGACTTGTCATTGCCATGACTTTTTCTTTTTGTTGGGTTCTCCCCATTTACATTTAATTTCTTGTCATGCCAGATGGGTTCATTCTGCTTTGCTTACTGGGGTTGTGATCCTCAATGTCTGTTCCTAGGATATTGTGTAAAATTTTTTGGAGTGGTGGTTTGGTATTCACAAAGTTCCTAAGGTGCTCTTTGTCATGAAAGTATCTTATTTCTCCATCCATTTTGAAAGATAGTTTTGCAGGGTACATCAATCTGGGTTGGAGGCTGTTTTCTTTTAGGGCTTGGAATATGTCACTCCAAGCTCTTCTTGCCTTGAGGGTTTGCATTGAGAAGTCTGCTGTGATTCTGATGGGCTTTCCTTTGTATGTGATTTGTTTCTTTTCTCTGACTGCTTGGAAAACTTTGTTCTTCTGTTGTGTTTCTGGAATCTTAGCAATTATATGCCTATGTGTAGATTTTTTTGATCAAGGCTATTTGGAGTCCTATATGCCTCACTTATCTGTATGTCAAGCTCTTTTCCCATGCTTGGGAAGTTTTCTGCCATTATTTCTGTGAAGAGATTTTTTATGTCATCTGCACTCTCTCCTGTTTCTTCATTGAGCCCAATCAGTCTTATGTTATTCTTCTTTGCATCATCTAGCAGCTGCTGGATTGATTTCTCATGTTCCCTTATAATTTTGAAGCAATTTTTCTTTTCCTGGTCACTAATTGCAATCTTATCTTCTATATCTGAAATTCTGTCCTCACATTGGCTCATGCTGCTGTGTAGACTTTCAATGGAGTTTTTCATGTCCTGGAAATCTATTTGCTTCTGTTTTATGGATTCCATTTGTTTCTTCTGTTGGGATTCCATCATGTTCCTGAGCTCCTCTCTAGATTTATTAATCATGTCTTGCACTAGGGGCACAATTTCTCCTGTTATCTGAGAAATTATTTCTGATTTCATTTTTTCCAGATCCCCTTCTGTTGCCAGTTCAGTGGGTCCAGGTGGTTGAGTATCAGAGTGTTCCATCTCCTTTCCCTTTGGGGTTGCTGTAGGTGATCTGGAAGTCTGGTTTTGAGACTTATTTATGTGTTTTCTCATTTTGACTGGGGCGGGGGGCTGTTAGCACCTGCACGGATTACCTCCTCTGAGCTGGGTGAGGTGGGACAGGGGCTGGGAGCAGCGGTAGGGATGGTGACCCAAAAGCCCTTTCCTGTGGGCTGGGAGCAGCAGGAGGGATGGTGGCCAGGAAACCCCTTCCTCTGGACCAGGAGCAGTGGGATGGTGGCTCAGAAGCCCCTCCCTCTGGGCCGGGAGCGGTGGGAGGGATGGTGGCCTGGAAGCCCCTTCCTCTGGGCCAGGAGCAGCGGGACAGAAGGTGACCCAAAAGCCCTTTCCTCTGGGCTAGGGGCAGTGGGAGGGATGGTGACCAGGAAGCCCCTTCCTCTGGACCAGGAGCAGTGGGACAATGGCTCAGAAGCCCCTACCTCTGGGCCGGGAACAGCGGGACTCAGTACCTTGGTCTGGTGGTCTGGTGTCCTCTGCATCTTTTTAGTGTGGAACCAGGTGGCTGCCTGTCTGCAGTGGGGTGATTTGGTGTCTTCCACATGACTCAGGACCTCGGTAGGGCAAGCACAGAGCTACCTGTCTGCAGCAGGCTGATTCAGCATGTTCTGTGTGACTCAGGACCTCGGTAAGGCATGGGCAGACCTGCCTGTCTGCAGCGGGGTGATTCGGCGTGTTCTGTGCGACTCAATATTATTTGATTTCTTGATGAAGGCTATTCTTGCCATTTTTATTTCTTCTGAGAATTGTTGATTCATTTTACTTGCCCATTTTTCCCAGCATCATTTATTGAAGAAGTTATCTTTATTCTGGTATGTAGTTTTGGCCCCTTTGACCAAGATATGTGCATATGGTTGTCTCTGCATCCTGTAAGCTGTTTCATTGATCCATATGTATTTTTGTGCCACTACCATGCTGTTTTTATTACTATAGCTTTGTAATGTAACTTCAAGTCTAGGATTCTGATTCCTCCTGCTTTACAATTGCTACTCAGGATTGTTTTTGATATCCTGGGTCATCTCTGCTTGCAAATTAATTTTGTGATTTTTTTCCAGTTCTGTAGAGAATGCTCTTGGTAATTTGATTGGGATTGCATTAATGCTGTATGTCAGTTTTGGATGTATGGCCATTTTGACTATATTGGTTCTTGCTATACAGGAACAGGAAATATTTTCTGATGTCCTCTTTGATCTCTCTCAGAGTACTGTAACTCTGAGTACTTTTTGTTGTGAGTTCTTTCACCTTCCTTAGTTTGGTTAATTGCTAAGTATTTAATTTTTCTCGGTGTTATTGGAGTGGTAATTCTTTCCTAATTTCTTTTTCAAACTTACTACAGGAATGTTATTGATTTTTGTGTGTTGATTTTGTATCCTGCTACATTGCTGAAGTTGCTTATCAATTCTAGGAGTCTTTTGGTTGCATTTTTTTTGGTCTTCTATGTAGAGGATCATGTTGTCTGCAAATAATAATATGACTTCTTTTCCTGTGAGTATCCCTTTTATTTCTTTTTCTTGCCTAATTGCTCTGGCTAATGTTTTGAGTACTATTTTGAATGAGAGTAGTAAGAGTGGACATCCTTGTTCATGATTTTAGAGGGAAAGATTTCAGCTTTTCCTCATTTAATACACTGTTGACAGTAGGTTTGGTATAAATGACTTTTATTAGATTGAGATAAAGTTATATACCTATTTTTTAGAGTTTTCAAAAAAATCGTAAATGGATATTGGATTTGTCAAAATTTTTTTCTGCATCTGTGACAGGATGTGATTTTTGTCCTTGCTACTGTCTATGTGGTGTGTTACATTATTTTAAATTTTTATTTATTTATTTTTATGGAAAATACTATATTTATGTGTATAGGAAGGACAGCTCCAAGGCCCTCACAGAGGAAATTCTACCCCAAAGAATTTGGGGAAATTATACCCTAAAGAAAAAACTTAGCAGCAAATTCACATCTTTCCCAGCACAGCCCAGGCTGGAAAGTTGAGCTTCTTATTTCTGGACACCCATCAGCCCCTCCCTCCAGAGAATTGCAGATAGGTCAGGAAAAAGGAACTCCTTCCGGAGCAGTGGGAGCCTGTTTCCTAGAGAACAAGGAGTGGCTCTGTTTGGAGGGTCAGATGGGAGTCACGCTGGGGATCTTCTCTGGGTTCTGTGGCCTGTGTTTCGAGCTGGCAGCATGACGGGGACCCAGCAGAGGACTGGACAGCAGTTAGTCATGGATTCTTAGGTGCACACATGAAAGGGCACAGATTGTCTGTCGTCCTTGTAATGATGTCTCCATCTGCCATCCTTTCCCTGACAGCACCCTAGTACTTTGCACCTACATTTCTTTCTGTGACTAAGGATCTGGAAATCAAGTTTTTCTCGAAAGAGAATCACTGTAGTTCAGCAACGTGGCAAAGGTAACAGCTGTCCCAGGAGGGTAAAGCAGATGACTAGAAGAGTGGTTTGCTCCCATCAGATGTCCTTGATTTTTTTTCTTTTTGAAAAAATAATGGGCTGGTGATAGGAACGATGGCTCAAGGGTGACATCATTCCGAATGTGTTGGTATTCTCAGGGAGGTCCCTTTCCTGACCAAGGCTTCAGAGACAGAGGCCATACTTGCAGCTGTGATCCCGACTGCTGCCTGCCTTCTTGACAGAGACTTCGTATTTCCAGGGTTCCTCTCAGACCGGGCCTGGACCTCATCTGGAAAGTCTGAGCAGCCCAAGGTGCTGGGGGTCCCAAGTGCCAGCTGAGTGTTCACAGGGCCCAATTCTAGACACTGGATTTAGGAGCTTAGTTGAGGGGGATCTCCTTGCGTTCCATCCGCATACGCAGGTACTCCCCGATGATAGCCATGAGTGCAATGCACACGGCTTGGACCAGCCACCAGGTCAACGCTGAGGGAAAATGGGAGCTGTAGAACCAGCAGCCCTGGAGGTGAAAGAGATGAAATCCAGGCACTGCTTCCCCCACTGGATGAAGCACAGCAAGCCCAGGGCAGAGGTGAGGGCGCTGAGGATGAAGGACATCATGGAGAGCCGGCCTCCAGGGGTGGACAAGCCCAGGATCTCGGCGTCAACCATCTGGCCCAGCGAGGGGCTGCTGCACACTAGAGCATCCACCAGCGTCAGCCAGAGACCCAGTGAGCCATAATAGACCGTTCGTGTCAGGATGATCTGCGACAGGATCAGCAACGGGTCCCACATGGAGCTACGGAACTGGCCTGCCATTCTGGCCCATGGGGTGGCCACTGCCCGCGCCTCAACGTCGCCGTGCTGTGGGCCTCCGGCTCCCTGGCCACCTGAGGGGACACACGCTGGGCCTTGGCTGGCTGTCACCTTGACAATGCCACCCTGCCCGGGGGAGGGACTGGGCTGCACGTATTGATTTGGATATGTTGAACCATCCCTTCATCCCTGGCATGAAGCCTTCTTGTGCTTGATGCATGATCTTTTTGATGATTTGTTGCATTCTGTTTGTAGAGATGGTACTTGTCACTGCCTCTGCTAGTGTGACAGGCTCATGGACATTTTGCTCAGAGGTGTGATTCTTGGTCCATGGTCTGATGCCTGGGTAAATGCTTGTTCCTCCCTGTTTCCTACCCAGGAATCCTCAGAGAACTCATTAGGTTGTTACAGCTCTCTGCCTTATGGAGGCCTGTGGATTACACTCCCCTTTCTTCAGTTCCAAATTCAACTGTTGATTCCTGAAGCCTCCCTAATGTGTCTTTTGGAAACTCTCATTTGCCACTTATTCTGTGCTGCTTGATCCTTAGAATTTTTCCCTGTACTAATTATTTTAGATAGATCCTGAGTTGCTGTCTAATTGAACTTTTTGTTCATCTTGATTCAAAACCAAATCTCTAAAAGCAAACTCTTATAGCTTATGAGTCTAATTTCATATATAGATACATACACACAGGTATATAGACATATCTTTTCTACTATTGTAAAAGCTTTATGACTCTTCAGAATCCTTCTGTGGAAGTTTTAATAATCTGCCATAATGTCTGAGAATATCTTGCTTGAAAATGGTATGAGAGAAACAACCCGTAGTATGAATTGAATTGATCCATTTTATTTAACAAGAAGGAAACTTCAAGATAATAACACTTAACAGGGGCCGGGGATTTAGCTCAGTGGTTCTGGCACCTGCCTTGCAAGCACAAGGTCCCGAGTTCGATCCCGTTACCAAAACAAACAAACAAAAAACCACTTAACAAATTCTCCCCCTCAGTGAAATGGACAAAGATAAAATTAACCATATAAAACAACACTCGGAGAGAAGTTGTATGGACAGGATTAGGTAGTGTACTGGAGACAAGATAATGAAATGAATTTTTTTTTCTTACAAATAAACATGAACTGACTCATTTTGAATAATGCTGAGATATTATCATCAAACTTGGCCCAAATTACATTATATTTCCAAGTAGTATAATAGGCCCC
Source organism: Heterocephalus glaber (assembly GCF_053883595.1). Taxonomy (NCBI): domain Eukaryota; kingdom Metazoa; phylum Chordata; class Mammalia; order Rodentia; family Bathyergidae; genus Heterocephalus; species Heterocephalus glaber. The sequence continues at coordinate 47,190,454 of NW_028258305.1, forward strand.
AGTATTGAAATGATGGAACCAACTGATAAAGCTGTAAAAATAAGAGCCTGACAAGCAACATACCATTGTTGACCTATTGTCATTCAAAAATGCTAACTTCATTGTAAATTGTTTTGTTACAGTACACTTTGAAAGTATCTTTCTGTATTTCCAGAGCTGAGATCTTAGGTTTGTATGAGGTATTATGTTTACAAATAAGATGATACTGAAGGAAACTATGTTTATCCCAGGTTATCCTTCTGGATAACATGGTATTTGCTTTGTCTTCATTTAAATATTTTAGTTTTGTTAGGAGGGAGTTGTGCTGTAATTGGAGAAGGGGAGAAGGGTACAGGAGGGATAGTAGATGTATTATAGCATTTCTGTTCTCAAATGAGGGAAACCCAGCAGTCTTCTAAGGTACCAGACAAACGTCAGGTGGTTAGAAGTCCATAGAGTGACCCTAGAGGTCACACAGAGTTCTCATTTAGAAAGGAAGGAAAAATTATGTTACCAGACTTAAAAATCAGGGGTGCTAAATTTGCTGATGTAGCTCCACGATGTTGCTACTGGGATTTCAAAATGAAAACAGCGGTATTATATTGCCCTCTACTGTCTATTTTTATTATTATTTTCTCAATTCATTTTTTTCCACTTTATTAAATTCTTTTATTGGTACATTGTAGGTATACAACACAATTACATTTCTCATTAGGAATTGTACCTGTATATAATGCATCTTGGTTCTTATTTTTTCCCCATTCCTAGCCCTCCCTTCACGCCCTCCACCCTTCCCTATTTACAAAGACTTTATTTCCATTTTTTCCATTTCTCAGCATTTTTCCTTTCCTTTCTTTCCTTTCCCCTGCCCCTCCCACTACCCCTACCCCTTTGGACCTTTTCTTCCTATTTTGCATTATCGATTATTCATTCTAATCATTGGTACATTTTAGGTATACAATATAATGACATTCATCATTGGAAATTTGCACCTTTACATAGTCTCTCTTGGTTCTTATTTTTCACCCTTGCCCAGCCCTCCCTTCAACCCCTCCATTCCTCCCTATTTACAAAGATTTTGTTCCTATTTTTCCATTTTCTCATATTAATCCCATTCCCTTCTATCCTTTCCCCTAGCCCTCCCACTTCCTTCCCCTTTGCCCCTTTTCTTCCTATTTCACATTACCTATTATACATTTTAGTCCTTATTTACACTTTCAATTCAATTTCTTTAAGAAGCTGACTTTTTTTGGAGGGGGGTGGGTACCAGGGATTGAACTTGGGTCCTTGCGCTTGAAGAAGCTTTTTTTAAGCATAGAAGTAAAAGGTTCATGCTATAAAATTTTAAAAATACATAAGAATGTAGATGAGAAAGTAAAATTAAGCGTAAACTTTCTAAAAATAAAAAGGATTAATTTATATTTTAATATTAATGAATTTAAGAGAACCAGGAGTAACTGTTATATTATAAAATTTTGTATAAGAGCTATTTGATCTTAGATCTAAAAATAAAGGAAAAATGTGCATTGAGGCTTAGGGTTATTATTAAGAAATTTCTCATTTTATGTAGTTTAAATTTCTAGTGAAGTTTAGAGAAATGTAGAGATACTTCTACATACCAATCCAGTAGCTAAAATTAAAACTGACAAGTGTTGGTGAGAATATAGAGCAATTCTAAATCTCATGCATCGCTGATAGAGATAGAAAATGAAACACTTACTTTTTTTTTTTAAATGTTTATGATTTGGTTTACTATAGTGATGATTTTCCCCTTCCCTTCCAGAAATAATAGTAAGATTTCCTTACTCTAGGAAAAGTTGTAAATAAACTTGCTTTGATCATTTCACTTATTAGTGTTTTAGTGGGGAATATTAACAACATTAGCAAATATAGATTTCCTGTAGTCTATATATTAAACATAGGATCCAAAACGCTCATGGTTATATAGGAGAGTGCCACCAAATAAAGTTAAATTTATTGCTCAATTTTGGACTACCACTGAAAGAAATATATTTAAATAGAATATATTGTGTTTTAGTTACAGAGAGTTGAAAGATGTTTCTCCAAAAATATTATAATTTGTTACAAGAAGGCAAGAAAAAAAATTGTTTTCATATGTACTGGGATCACATACCAATCTTCCTGGACCACTTTCACATGACAATGCACAAGTGGATTGGCTTATAGGATTTCTTGGTGCTTTTGATCAGGCTAAGGAATCACATAGCTATTTCCATCAGAACTCCAAGGCCCTACATGATTTTCAGCTATCTCGAGCTCAGGCACGACAGTTATGGCCTGTGCTAGTTGCCAGCAGATTCCACAGCCCATTCCCCCCGGGGGACTAACCCTCGAGGCCTAGCCCCTAATATGATTTGACAGATGGATGTGACACATGTCCCCTTTTTGGAAAGCTGATTTGTACATGTTTCTATAGATACATTCTCAGACATGACGCGTGCCATGTGTCACACTGGTGAGAAAGGGCACCATATTCAACAACACTGCTTGTCTGCTTTTGCTGCCATGAGACTGCCCCAAAATATTAAGACTTACAGTGGTCCATCATATGTTAATAAATTTATCCAAAAATGCCTTCTTGTTTGGCATGTTAAGCATAGTACTGGTATCCCATATAATCCACAAGGAAGAGCCATAGTGGAAAGAGCCCACGCCACTCACAAACATCAATTGCTTAAACAATCAAAAGGGGAAAATCAACTGCCTCCACCAGCCTGTTTAAATATGGCTGATTTTGTACTTAAGTTTTTAAATCCTGAAGCAGGTTTCATACAACCGCCTCCTATGCTCCATTGGCATATAGATACCATGGCTAAGACCCAGAAACCACAGTCCTTCGGAAAGATGTCCAAACGGGTAAGTGGAGCAGCCCCACTGCCTTGATAACGGGGGAGAGATTTTGCTTGTGATGGCGCACTTACTTTGGAAAAGATTGGACCTTTCTCCTGCATTTCAGCATATAGTTACGCTTAAGACTCAGCAGTCTTACTCATATGAATTTACTTAGGAGAAATCAAACAGAAAAACTTGCATGCAGATGAGTTTTATTTATAATAGCCAAAAATTGGAAAAAAGCCCCACTTGTGTGAAAGAAGCCATCAGTATATGAATTTGTAGCACACTGTAGTATAAACACAGTGAATTACTGCTGGGCCATAAAAAGGAATAAACTGATACATGTAACAGTATGAATAACTCTCAAAAGCACTGAGACAAGTGAGAAAAGCCAGGAAGAAATGACAACTGATTTTATGATGTTATTTATATGAAATTCTAGGAACAAAATCACAGTGATAGGAAGTAGTGCCTGAGGTGTGTGTGTGGGGGGAAGACTGATTCAGAGGGTGCAAAGGAACACGGGGGATGGAAAGGCGCCTTGGTCTCGGTGCACCTTTGTCACAACATCAGAGTGGACGCTGAACAGTGGGGCTTTTCATTCTTAAAGTAAGGCATTTCTATTTTAGTGGAGTTTAAGAGAAGGAAAAGAAACAGGCGAAACTGAATAGAAATAAACTGCTCTATTATAAAAAGAACTCTTAAGAGAGTTCTCTAAAAAATAAAAGCAGTATAAATCATACCTTAATAAAGCTGATTAATAAAACAAAAATGAAGTTAATAAGGAAAAATGCCATAATAACCACCTAGTTAAAGGAATGCAGAAAAAGAAAGCATAGATGAGATAACTAGAAAATAGAAAAGTGGCAAACTTAAACCCAGCTATACTGATAATTAAATGCAGAAGGACTAAATAATTTAAACACATTTTTCAAAATAGATTTTGAAAAGCAAAGATAGGTTAAAAGAGGGCTGGGGATTTTAGCTCAGTGGTTTCGCTGCCTGCCTTGCAAGCGCAAGGACCCGAGTTCAATCCCTGGTACCAAAAAAAAAAAAAAAAAAACTACACACACACACACACAAAAACAAAAACAGGTTGAAAAGAAAGAAATTGGGAAGTAGGAAGAACATGTTTAGATGGGAAGGGGGACAAGAAAGGGGGTAGGGAGAAGGGAAAGAAGGGCAAAGAAAAAAAGAAGGGGAAAATGGAAACAAAGCTTTTGTGAATGGGGAGAGGAAGAAGTGCTGAGGGGGAAAGGGAATGGGGAAAAAAGTTACAATATGTCATGTGCAGGTACAAATTCCCTATGAAAATGTGATAAATGTGCATGACAAATATGTACTAACAGATAAGAGTTAAAAAGGATGAGAGAAAACATATTAGGCAAATAGGGTAAGAAAGCATTGTGGTTCTATTAATAACAGACTTCAAGACAGTGGCTGTTAGTAGAGAGAAAGAGAACTATAGTGATAAAAGGGTCCATTCAGCATGAAGACATGACTCTAGTTAATATACCTAAGTAAACATGTGAAGCAAAAACTGACAACTAAAAGGGAGAGACAGACACATTTACATTATAGTTGGATATCTTCATACTCCGTCTCTATAATAGAAATGGTAAAAAGTCAGTAAGAATAGAGAAAATAGGTTGTTTATGAAATTATTCCTTACCCAAGGTCATGAAGATACTTTACTAGGTTCTAAAAGTTGTTTATTCTGTTCTCTTTTCACATTTAAAATTTAAATCTACTTGGAACTGATTGCTATGAATTTGGTAAGGGTCAAATTTAATTTTTACCATTTGGATCATTAATTGAAGTCCATCTTTTCCAGTATGCAGTTACATAAAAAAATCAAGTGGTACATGTATATGTGTCTGTATATAGCAGGGCCCCCCACCACTGGTCTCTTTGTCATTTTTGTGCCCAAAACATAATGTCTCAGACTTAGAGATGTATAATACCAGGTCTTGCTATCTGGTAGGGGAAATCTTATAATTGGTGTTTAATGACTTTTTCTTTCCAATTATTCTACCTTCTATATCTTTTTCTCATCTTATAATAGCTAGCATCCCCAACACACACAATGTTGAATAATAGAAGTGATGATTTGGGGCATGGTTATCTTATTCCTAATCTCAAAGGAAAGTTTTCATTATTTTAGCACATGTACTATATTCGCTATAGTCTATTGGTATGCTTTAATAAATTCAGTGTGCTCCCTGGTAGTCCTAGGTTGCTAAGGAGTTGAATTTTATTAAATGCCTTTTCTGAATCTATTGAGTTTTCTTTTAATTTGTTTGTATGCTAAGTCACAATCAGGAATACTTCTAATGCTAAAAGCTTTAATTCACAAAAATATGATGTTTAAGAATATTTGTGGACATAGATTAACATTATACAGGGCTGGGGATTTAGCTCAGTGGCACCGTGCCTGCCTCACAAGTGCAAGGTCCTGAATTCGATCCCCAGTACCGCAAACCCCCCCCCCCCCAAAACAAAAAGATAACATTATACAGTAAGTAGGGCAATCACTTTTATAAAGCAGAAACTACAGTAGATTAAACAAAGGAAAGAGAAACATAATAATAACTTCAACATAATGTTGCAAGTATCTCAAAATTATAGCAGTTTGCCTGCTAGTTGATTATTTTTTTTCCATTTTTAACAATATGACAAAGCACACTGCTAGCAGTTGGAATATGTCTCTCAAAAGTTCCTGTGCTGGAAGCTCTGACTCCAGTGTGGCAGTGTTAGGGTAGTGGAACCTTGAAGAGGTGGAGCCTAGAGAAAGGTAATTAGGTTACTGGGGGTGCCACCTGTAGAAAGGGTTAGTGCTGGGCTCTGGGATTTAGTTCCTGTGAGAGCAGCTGGTTGCAAAGCATGACCCCCTACACACTGGGTTCCGTCTGCATATTGCTATTTGCCTTCTGCTCCTCTGCCATGTTACGAGGCCAAACTGATGGGGCTGTTCAGTCTTGGACTTTCAGTCTCCAAAACTGAGAGCTACACAAAATCTTTTTTCTTTGTGAAGTACTCTACTTCAGGTATTCTGTTATAGCAACAGAAAATGTATTAAGTCATTCATATAACAAAATTTACTATCTTAACCATTTTCAATGTATAGAGTAGTATTAACTACATTAATTGTACATCACCACCATCATTAGCATCCATTTCCAGAACTCTCTTCATCTTGCAAAATTAAAACTGTATATCCATTAAACAATACCTCCATTCTCCTTAAGTGTAGCGCCTGTCTCTCTGAATTTGACCACTATGGGTACCTCATATAAATGGAATGATGCAGTCTTTTTGTGAGAGGCTTAGTTCACTTAGATAATATAATGTCCTCAAGGTTCATCTATGTTGTATCTTGTATCAGAATTTTTATCCTTTGAGGCTTTCATCCTTTAATTTTGTTGCATGTGTATAGTACATTTTATTATCCATCTGTTGATGGACAGTTAAGGTATGAGCACATTTTACCTATTGTGAATAATGCTGCTACAAACATAGGTGAACAGATAGCTCTTTATGATCATGCTTTAAATTTTGGGCGGTATATACTCCAAAGTGGAATTTCTGAATAATATGATAATTTTATTTTTAATTTTTTGAAACTATCATACTGTTTTCCTCCGTGGCTTCCATTTTACCTTTCCAGCAATAGTGCACAATTTTGTTACATCCTTACCTACACTTGGTATTTTTTTTTTTTTAAAGCATTGTCTCCATTCTAACAGATGGTGTGATGTGTTATCTGAGCGTAGTTTTGCCTATCTTTCAAAACTGATGGAGAAATAAGATACTTCATGGCAAAGAACACCTGAAGAAATTCATGACCATGAAACCAGTACTCCAAAGTGTTCTGAAGGATATTCTAGAAAGAGACAACAAAGATTACAACTCCATGAACCCCAACAGAATGAATCTATAAGGCAAGGCAGGCAATTAAACAAAAGGAAAGAAGGAAGCCAACAACAGGAAAATAACATGACAGAGATAAGACAATACATATCAGTTATAACTATCAATGTTAATGGTCTCAATTCACCAGTCAAAAGAAACAGTGGCAGAATGGATCTAGAAGCAAGATCCAACAATATGCTGGACACAAGAAACACATTTAATTAAAAAACAAATTCATAGATTGAAAGTCAAGGGAGGGAAAACAATATTCCATGCAACAGGAACCTGGAAAAAAGCAGGGGTAGGTATTCCATTTGCAGACAAAGTGGATTTCAAGTCAAGACTGATTAAGAGAAGCAAAGAAGGTCACCGTATCCTTGTAAAGGGATCAATCCAAGAGGAAGAGATAACAATCATAAATATGTATGCACCAAATCACAAATATGTAGCACCGAATCATAAATATGTATGCACCCAACTATATAAAATGAGTATTAATGGATATGAAAAGTCAAATAAGCACTAATACAGTTGTAATGGGGGACCTCAGTAACCCACTATCACAAATAGATCAACTAGACAAAGAAAATCAACAATGAAATATTAGAACTGAACCAAACTTTTGAACAAATGGACTTAGTAGATGTCTACAGTGTTCTGCCCCACAGCATCGGAATACACATTCTTCTCAGTTGCACATGGGATGTTCTCCAACATAGACCACATACTAGCCAATACAAAGGAATTGAAGTTATCCCATGCATACTATCACACCATGGTGCAATGAAATTGGAAGTCAATGGCAAATGTAACCACAAGAACTTCATAAACACATGGAAATTAAATAACACCATCCTGAGCAACCAATGGGTCAAAGATGAAATTAAAGAAATCAGTTTCTACAATTAAACGATAATGACAATAGAACATACCAGAACTTATGGGATGCAATGAAAGCAATGCTATGAGGGAAATTTACAGCTGTGAATACCCGTATCAGGAAAACAGAGCAGGCTTAAATAAACAAACTAATGAACCTCAAGCTTCTAGAAAAAGAATAAGTCAAGCCCAAAGCTCATATGAGGGAGGAAATTATAAAAATCAGAGCAGAAATTAATGCAATGGAGACTAAGAGAACGATACAAAAAAATCAATGAAGCCAAGAGTTGGTTCTTTGAAATTAAATAAAATTGACAAACCCTTAGCCAATCTTACCAAAAACAAGGAAAGAAGACTCAAATCCATGCAATTAGGAATGAAAAGGGTGAAATCACAAAATCCTGAAGAAATCCAAATGATCAATACCTATTTTGTGAACCTGTATTCTAATAAGATGGAAAATACAGAAGAAATGGACAGATTCCTAGATACATATGAATTATCAAAACTGAATCAAGAAGATATAAAAATTCAAAATAAACCAGTATCAGCCAATGAAATTGAAGACGTAATTAAAAAACTGAGTAGTTCTGCATTTCTCTCATGATTAGGATACTGGACACCTTTTCAGGTAATTATTGGTAATTTGTGTATTTTCTATGGAGAAAATTCCATTCAGGCCTTTTGGCCATCTCTGTATTGTTCTTCTCGTTTTCAGTTTTCATGAAGTAAAATTTTCTGTTGTACTGATTTTTATATTCTTTGTGCTGTGTGCCTTTGGTGTGATACCCAAGAAATCACTGCCAAATTCTATGTGGCAAAATCTTTGCCTTATGTATTCTCCTAAGTGTTTATAATTTAAGCATTTATGCTTAGGTCATTGATCCATTTGAAGCTAATTTTTATATGATATAAAGTAAGCCTCCCAATTCATTCTTTTGCATGTGGGTATCTATTTTTCTCACACCATTTGGTAAAAAGACTGTTCCTGTGTCAATGCCACATCATTGTTTTTTAAATTACTGTAGCTCTCTAATAAGTTTTGCAGTTAGAAGTGGAGTCCACTAACTTCATTCTTTTTCAAGATTGTTTGAAATTCTTTATAAACTTTAGGGTGGATTTTTCTGTTACTGCAAAAATGTCATTAGGATTTTGATAGGGATTCTATTGAATCTATAGATTTCTTTGGATAGTATTAGCATCTTAGCAATATTAAGTTTTCCAGTCTATAACCATCTTGTGAGAAGGCATGTCATTTATTTCTTTTCATTTTTTCATTGTACAAGTCATTCACCACTTTGGTTAATTCCTAAGTATTTTATTCTTTTTGATGCTATTATATGTAATTGTTTTCTTAATTTTATTTCTGGGTTGTTCATTGTTAAAGTGTGTAGAAATACAACTGACGTTTGCATGTTGATTTTTGTATCCTGATACTTTGTTGGATTAATTCAGTAGTTCTATGTGTGTGTGTTTCAGGGTACCTATATAAGATTGTAACGTGTGAACAGAGATCGTATTATGCCTTCTTTTCCAGTTTGGATGGCTTTCATTTATTCATTTTCTTTCCTGATTGCTCTGGCTAAAATTTCAGCAGTATGTTGAATAGAAGTGGTAAAAGTGAGCCTTGTTGATTTTAAGAGGAAAAGCTTTCAGTCTTTCATTGGTGTTGACTATTTTTTCATATATGACATATTCAAAGTTGAAGTAGATTCCTTCTATTCACAGCTTGCTGAGAGTTATTTTGAATCATCAAAGGATTCTGAATTTAATCAAAATGGTTTTTCTACATCCACTGAGATGACCATGTAGTTTTTTCAGTTTATTTTGCTAAATATTTTGCTCATATGTTGAATCATCCTCAAATTCCAGGAATGATTTCCACTTGGTCATAGTATATAATTTTTTAATATGCTACTAATTTGACTTGCTAGTCTTTTTTTGAGGATTTTTGCATCAATATCCCAAGGGATATTGGCCTGTACTTTTTCTAGTGCCTTTGTCTGGCTTTGGTATCACAGCAAAACTGGTCTTATAGAATAAGGCAGAAGTGTTCCATTCTGTTCAACTTTTGAAGTTCGAGGACTGGTGTTGGATACTTTAAATGTTTGGCAGAACTTATCAGTGAAGCCCTCTGGTTTGAAACTTTTTCTTTGCTGTTTTTTTTTTTTTTTTTTAACTTATTCTATCTCCTTACTAGTTATGTCTTCAGATTTTGTTTTTTCATGATTCAGTCTTGGTAGGGTTTCTGTTTCTAGGAATTTATCCCTTTCATCTAGTTACCCAGCTTTTGGCGTATGGTTCTTTGCAGTACACTCTTAGAATCCTCTATATTTCTATAGAATTGGTAGTAATATCCTCAAGGCTTTTTAGACTTAGATAAGGACATCTGTATGTTTTAATCTTTTGGGGAAAGATATATCATTAGCTCGGGAGAAAAGAAGGATTTTTGTATTTGATCGTGTGCTGTTTTCAGTCCTTATTAGTTCAGTGCAAGGCAGAAGTGGATTATCAAAGTTTGGGTGCTGAGAATTTTAAACCTTTTAATTTTGTTTTTGGTGGTAGTCTTGCCAATCCTGTAATTTCTACGAGTGTGTTTTAAACATCAGTGTACTACATTTGTATTTTTCAGTCGTAGTCAGTGAAAAATAATGAAACAGAAAAAGTGCACAATTTACATAGTATTGAGGCTCTCTCATGTAAAGATCACTCCTATATATATTTTTCATTTTTACTTTTTCTTGAGAGATGCGCAAGTAGTTTGAGAAGTAAAACAAAATCGAGGGACCTCAAGAAGACACCGAGCAGATACTCAGTGTAGGATAGTTAACAAAGTTATTTATGTAATTTTAATTTGGATCACACAGTGTACTTCTAAGTTACTATTTGGGTTTCTCTGCTACGAACAGCCAGAGAATTTAAGCTGATCTTAAAACCCACAGGAAAACAAACCAACCAACCCCAGACTCTACACAGTACGCTGCTTAATCCTTACACGATCCTGGCGGGTCAGTAGGCTGTTTGCCGTTTACGGTGTTGGAGCTAATACAAGGGCCGTGGGACAGCAGAGCTCACAGGACTTGGATGCAGAGCGTCTCAGCGTGACCACAGCCTACTCAGGACTCCTAACTGCGGTTCTTCCCTAAGCATGGAGCCGTCTCGGGAGGAGGCTACAGTAGGCGCAGCCCAATTAGCCGTTCACAGGACTGTGGTTTCCTTCCTTCTCTTCCAACACAATCAATGCCTGTCACAAAGGACAAGCGCCTCGCGACCCTAGGCACGGACTTGGAAGCTACGGGGACCACTCGTCGGCTGTTTTCCTGACCAACGAAGGACGAACACAGCACTGTCTACTCAGGCGTGCCCGGAACTCCCGCGCTACGCCGGCAGCGGACCAGCTTCTCGCGAGAAGACGGGTCCTCAGCAGGCACAAACTTCCCCCTTTCGGAACGCCGGTACTGTGGGCAAATTTCAACATCCGGGCGCGGAAGTGGTTTTAGTCGTTCGGAAGTCAAAACCCATTCCACACCGAACGCTAAGCCTTGGACAGTTATGGAAAGGCAGCAAGGGCAAGAAAGCCAGGCAGCGCTGGCAGTGGCTCAGGCGCATTTCGAGAAGGGCGAGTTCGCGGAGGCCGAGGCGCGGTACTCGGCGTACATTCGCCAGTGCGCCCATGCGGCCGCCGTCGGCGCGAGCCCCGGGAGGTAACTGTCGCGAGACGTGGGGCCCGGGGCGGCGGGCGGAGCCGCGTCCTGCCACGCTGTGGTCGCGGCCGAGGGGCTCGAGACCCGGCGAAAGCGCACGCCGGGGAGGCCACGCCTCGTTCTCAGCCCGCCGCGAGGCGACTTTGTGTTTCCCTGTTGTGAGCGGCGTTTCAATATGTGGGGAAAAGCCGTTAACTTTCGGGTGTCCATTGCCGGGCTTAAGAGCTACCAGTTCATCCAAAGGTCCTGTTTATGGATGTTTCGGGCCGGTTTCCTAAACACCAGGCTTCTTGAAAAGACAGCCCTGCTGTCATGTCATCGCAGGGCTCTGAGGTCACACGTCCCGTCAGTGTTGGAACGGCCCTGGTTGACCAGCAGAGTGTGCCGGTGTTACCTGGAGGGTTGGCGTGCGGCTTCTGGTTCAAGTCGGCATGCGCAGCTGTGCTGTCTTCGGGCTCCCCGCCCTTTCCTTGTAGTTGGGTGGAGGACACGAGCTTGTGTGTCCTGAGTTCCCGTAGTCTGGATTTGCCGAATGCGTCTTTCTGCTGTATTTTAGTATGGTCATCTGCCTCCTACAATACTTGTGAGCTGGTGGCTAAATCTTAAGGTTTAGACCCAAGTCTAACCCAATATTATGGCAGGAATGTAGGTGGGACTGAGTGCTTCCACAGGGAGGCTGTAATGTCTTGGTTTCCTTTTTGCGGTGTTAGCCTCAACTGCTCGTATCTGAGTGTCCAAAACATCTCCGGGGTTTATGCTCGGATCTGTAGCATTTGTTGTTACTTCGGGTATTTCCCTTGTGCTTGTTGATGGTGCGCACGGGCCGTGGTGGCGGTGGCTTAAAGGAGAGGGTTGGTTGGACTTCGGCAGTTGTGAGATATCTGCATCACCCACTTCTCCCTTAGAGGATTCGATTTTTCTTGATAAAACGCCAGTTTGTAGTTTGCATAAGGCTTAACTGAACACTAGGGGCCTGATATTTATTGTTTTTGTTAAACTCCTATGGCATTAAACTGGAAAGATGAACACGCTTTCACATTTCAGTGATACACCAGACTGACGGTTAATAGAAGTTTCTGAACAGACAGTAGGCTGGTGCCACCATGCTTGCCTCAGTCCCCCCTCCCAAAGATTAGTAAATGTAGGAAACTTAGTGTCTTTGCTTCAAGCTCTGAGAATAGAGGGCCTCTAGGAGGTTTCAAAAAATACTCATCAGCAGCAGGTATGTGGATGCTTTCCAGTCTTGTTATTCTTCTGCACATCAGGCTAAGAACCCAGCTGTCCATGTAAATGTAATTTCTGCCCTTTGCCGGCATAAACAAATAAAATTTGCCATGGGTCAGTTGGAGGGAGCTCAGCATGCCTGCATTCTCATCTTGGCTTTGCTGTGTGACTGGTACCTTTTCTCATCTTCATCTGGTGTCTTTCTCATCTGTAAAATTAACCTTCAATTTCCTTACAGTTGTAAAATTCTCCTAGGAATTCATGGATTGAAACTGAATTTGGTCAGTTAAGTTTTCCCCCCCAAATATAATCTTTTGGAGATTAAATGTGTTTTTAAAAGATTGGGGCACTGAATCATCTTGAAGTAGTATTTACAGTGTTTAAATATCTTTCACTCTGAATGGTTTATCACATTTTCTTTTTAATATCCAAAGGTGGCAGCCTTAACCATAACTTAATTTTCAAATATTTTGTCTTTGCCAAAGCCAGCAAATGCTAAAAATCCACATTAGGTAACTTGGTTAAAATCTATTACCAAAAATACTAGCCTCAATATAACAGAAAAAAACACTTCAGTATAAACTGTTGGCCCATTGCTTTAAAATCGGAAACAAAATTTCTGCGTGAAAAATAGGCTTTTAAAATTTCTTGTAATGGGACCTAAGTCTAAATCTAACATACTGAGTATAAGAATTTATGAGAAAGTCTCAAAACTTCAAATTTAAGGGCTAAAACCTTACTGAAGTCCCTAAGCTGCTTTTTTTCTTCAAACTCTTCATGGGTAGCAGATCAGCTGGTGTCCCAACAGACAGATGGAGGGCATGGGGCTCTTGTTCTCTAGCTTTAATGCTGCTCTACTGGCATCTGAAGTATCTTTGTACAGGTCTCTCTCATTCAGGGCTCACAGAACAGAAATTTTTCCCAAGTTTGCAGTAACTCCTCTCTGCTTAGCAAACTCCACTGTGAGTGCCTTTGCAGGCCAAAGCAGTGAATAGTCCTTGTCTAAGATCTGAAGGATCTAGATGTTAAGGGAAGTAGCTGACTGCAGCCACGAATCTTTTCTGAGGACTGCACTCTGCACCATGGGGTATAACAGAAATGTCAGATAAGTCTAATTTGCAGGTTTGAGAATCACTTTGGAAAAATTTTGCCCCTGACTCATAGCAGCGGCCCCGAATGCTCTCTGTGTAGGTGATTTGTCCTGTGCAAAGGTTCAGGGCAGTGAGTGGTGGGGCTGTGACCTGTTACAGCGGTGGCTTCTCATGTGGCTGGGTGTCCAGTCCTTTGGGGAACCTCCACTCACCTCACGTTCTTGGGGCAGCCTGTAGAGCTGTCAGGGACAGAGCTGATTCTGCCCTGGTCTGCAGGGTGGAACAGAGCTCACCCTCTGATGAGGAAGCCAGGCTGGCCTTGGCTGGAGAGTGGGCAGGTCCCGCCCAGCTCACTCTCTGGGGATCAGCTTGTTGAAGTTTCACCCAGGGCTGACTTGAATTTCTTTATCAGTGGAATACAACTTCAAATCTCATTGTTTTAGGTTTCGAGAATGACCTTAACAGTTCAGTGTCTGACATGTCCATTGCAAACGTGAACTTTGGGCTAGCTTTCCTTTCTGTGTCTGATCTTTGCCCCATAGTGTGTGCTTAGAAAATGAACAGTAATTTTAATACTGTATTCAACAAAACGTGGCAATGAGCAGGGGCTTTGAACACACTGTAAAATCTTGTGCTTTTCCGATTGGCATTGTGGCGCTCTAACCCCATGAAACACATAAACAAAAAGTGATTTCAGTACCTTATGTATTTCAGCTTTGTTTCAGCTTGGTTTTTCAGTGTAGGACAGCATGTTCCAGGCTATGAAGTTTTGACAGTGCTCAAAAGAAAATGAAAGTGGAAATGAGAGGAATTTGGTAGCAGGGTGTTTTTAATGTGAACTTTTTGTTTAAAGCAAATGCAGCCCTGAGGATTTGGCTACTGCCTATAACAACAGGGGGCAGATCAAGTACTTCAGGGTTGATTTTTACGAAGCCATGGATGACTACACATCTGCCATAGAAGTCCAACCCAGTTTTGAAATTCCTTATTACAACAGAGGGTTGATATTGTATAGACTGGGTAAGAATTTATATTTGATTTGATGTTATGCTTTTCTCATTGATTATGTTCTGTTATTTCAGAGCTATCAGCTGTTGTAAAATGAATGTAGTGATGATTGGGTTTTAGGGTTAAGTGAAATTTAGGTTTAGCACTTGGAACAAAGGAAGTGTACCTGGGCTTATTTTAGGCGTTGGCAGGCATTATGATCACAGCGGAGCGCCAAGGTGGGAAGTGGATCTGGGCACAGGCCTGGGGCCCCATCAGGCAGAGCCTGCGCATTGAGGGTAGTGCTGGCAACCTGTGACACTCCGTGAGTTAAAATCTTCGGAGATTTTTGAGACAATCACAGTGAAGCTTACATTTCTGTATTAGAGGGACTGTTTTTTGTTTCCCAGTTTTACTGCACTTATGTAAAAGAGGTGATATGCTTATTGAAATGTCATAATTTTTGCTACTTACCCATTAAATCTTCTAAACCCACAACTAGATTGATTGATTTAATTTTTGTGGTGCTGAGGATTGAACCCAGGGACTCACACATTTATTTACTAGGCAAGTGCTTTACCATTGAGCTACACCCCAGCCCTGCAATAGCTGATTGGGGCATAATTATTCCATACGGGCACATAACATTTCTTTGATGTACACAGCTCTATATAGTTACTAAGAAAAATAAGCTTTCTTTACTAGGAGTGATTGAAAGCTCATAAATACAAAGCAAAACTATGTGTATCTAAACTTTGCTGTGAATAATATGTAGAAATATTCAGCATTTTTTCCTTTTCCATTGTTTTGGATTCTGGCACAGGATATTTCGATGAAGCTTTGGAAGATTTCAAGAAAGTATTAGACTTAAATCCTGGATTTCAAGATGCTATTTTGAGTTTAAAACAGACTATTCTAGACAAAGAAGAAAAACAAAGAAGAAAAACAAAAAGAAATATTGAAAAAAATTATTGAACTTTTCAACTTAATTGAAATACTAATTTATGATCCTTACACCTGCACCTAATTGGCTATAATTTAAGATAGATATTGAGCTCTTTGTATTTAAGGTAAGAGATCCATGCATTAGCACTGAAAGTTAAACAATGTTTAAGATTGTTAATTTCAGGTTGAAAACTATTTTGATTTGGCTGATTTTTAGAGAGTGTACATAAATAATTGCAATGTATAAGTGTGTATGATTACAGTGTAATATTTTAAATAAATGTATTTTCTTCAGTAAATCTTATTTTTGCTATTTTTTATTTGAAAAAAACTTCACCTACAGAAAAGTTGAAAGTATAATGCCATCAACATTGAGAAACTACTCGCTTAGTTTCATTGGTTGTTAACATTGTGCCATATTTGCCTTTTCTCTGTATTTAAAAACAAAACGTTTTGCTGAATCATTTGAGAATAAGATACAATTATCACAGTACTTCACCCCTAAATATTTCAGCCTGTATCTTTCAAGAATAAAGACATTCTTTTTTATTATCATAATACCATTATAATACTTAGTAAAGTTAATAATTCTATAATGTCCTCCATATCCAGAGTGTATTCAGATTTCCCCAATTCAAAATATGTAGATTTTATTTTTGGGTCTGTAGACTATCAGGTTTCATTGCTCTGTTATGTCTTTGAGTTCTTTTAATCTAGAATCATTGTCGCCTGTTCATTTTCTCCGTTGCAGCATTTGCTTTGAGAGTAAAGCTAGCTATTGTGTGTAGCTGGGCTTGGAAAGACAAAATATTTGGGCTTAAAAATAGGCACATGTCATACAGGAGAGCAATTAGAATTCAACATACACTTGATTTTCTCTAGAAATCACTGATAGGTTAAGATTTAAAATTACTGTATATTGAACGTAGTTTTCTGTGGGTCATGAAGTTATTTTCATCATTACCATTTTTGAATGCTGAAGCTAAGCATTCATACTGTAGCTAAACATTCGTAGTCTAGCGAAGCATTCGTACTGTAGCGATTTACGGGTAGTGTGGGGTGGCCAGGAAGGGACTGATAGAAACACACTGTGGATGTAAAGCTTTAAAAATTCCTTTTTATTTGGGTGCAGCCAATGAGCGATTGGGCTCTGCTGAGGCCTCAGCACTGGGGAGGGCGGGGAGAGAAAGCAAGCAAGCTGACGCCTGAGCTCTGTCCACATCTTTGAATCTTTATTGTTGTGGTTTGGCTTTCAGACATAGGACCCTCAGCTTGAGATTCCCAAGCTAGTATATCACTGCTGCAGCAAACTGTTCGGGGTGGACGCGACCCTGTGAGCAGGAAGACAGTGGCCGGCGTCTGAGAGGCGGGCGCAGGGTGCTCCTGTGGCCTCAAGCCGGTCGCCCCCCTCAGCCTTAGCAGGGCTCTATTTTATTTTTATTTTTTTGAGTAAAAGTGAGCTCACAAAGCAGACAAAGTAATTGCCGTGTGTGTAGTTCATATATAATATCTGGCAAGAATACATGGGGAATTTGTACTGCAGGTGAATGAATATGAAGAGGAAATTAAGTTTGATGGCCAGAAAGAAAAAGTATATTTCTGGAATTATTCACATTTTCCAGTGATTTATCTCTCCATTGTTAGAAATGAATTTATAAGGTTGCATGAACACAGAAAAATCCTTTTTTTAAAAAAAAACCCTTTTTTTAAAAAAGTGAAATCTGTAGATGTTAGACCTTAAAACCATTGCACCCGAAGAACCCAGTACCTAAAAAATACTTAAATGACTTTATATTCTCTTGGCACATACTCTTTTTTTTTTTTGGTACCAGAGATCGAACTCAGAACCTTGTGCTTGCAAGGCAGGCGCCGGAACCACTGAGCTAAGTCCCCCAAAAGACATTTTTAAAGAAGTATTCTTTTTTTTATTGTATCTGATCCTAATAAAGAGTAAAGAGAAGAGGGCCGGGGATTTAGCTCAGTGCCTGCCTCACAAGCACAAGGACCCGAGTTCGATCCCCGGTACCAAAAAGAAAATAATAAAAATGTCTATTGGTTCGCTGGATTTTATTAAAAGTTTCTTCATTAAAAAAAAAAAAAGCCACTGAAATGGAAATTGGAGACCCAGGCACTATTTTCTCATTTGTAACTGGAAGTAACTGAAGAGTAATGCATTTATCTTTGAAAGTAGGTATTGTACATTCAGATTCTGGGCTTCTGATTGGCTAATACTTTTGATACTTTGCTTAAGGATAGTCTTTGGTTCAGTATTATGCATCTTTCCCACATTTCAGTGTTTGCTTCATCCTTTTTTCTGTTAGAAAAATACTCAACTTGTATTGTCTTCTAAGTTGTTTTCTCTGCAAAAATAAAGTAGAAAACTGTGGTTTGATACCAGAATTTTTTCCCCAAAGTATAATAAAATAGAATAAATTGATTCATGTTTTGTTTTTGGGTTTAGAAAGTTACCTGTTTGCCCTTTTGGAAAGTCTGGAGCTGATGCAGCCGTGCACTGTCTGTGATAGCAAACTACAGTGCTGGTGGCAGAAGGAAGAGCAAGCTAAACTTGCAGTCAGATTGAGCCAGGCTGGTTGCTCCTGTGTCTTTCCTGGATTTTCTCCTCTCTCACTGGTGTCTTTGGCTGAAACATAACCTTGGCCTCCTATTACCATCTTTCCAAGTGGGCATACTATATTTTATCTCTGTCGGGGCAGATGAGTCCAGCGTTTACACTGATGCTCATCTGAGTGTAGTTCTCTTACAAATTTTAACTTCAAGGGTCAAATAATTAAACCTATCTCTTGCTTAACAACTTCAGTTGGTGCCAGAAAATGCTGCTTCTGAGTGAAAAGCCATTACATGAAAAAATACTTTTAATTGGAAAAATTCCATTTTATCCCACGATACCCTCTTTTCACAGTAAGAAAAATAAAAAATGAAAACAAGTGCCTGTAAGTGTAACAATTTGAAAGTAACTAATTTGCACAGACTGTTATGAGTGCTTACTTGTTTTTTTCTGGGGACACATAGGGAAACAGCTGCATTGAGATGTGATTCACATACAGTTCATTTATTTGAATTGTACAGTTGGATGGTTTCTAAAGTATATTCCGAGTTTCTGTGCCATGTTTTAAAACCAGTTTTTAAGTTTTTTGAATTGCATGCAAACAATAAAGTTGTTACACAGAAAGGTACCTTTAAGCAAATTAAAGCAGTAGTAATTTTTTTTTTTTCTTCTCGGTACCGGGGATCGAACTCAGGACCTTGTGCTTGCGAGGCAGGCGTGGTGCCACTGAGCTACATCCCTGGCCCCTAGGCGAATTAAATACTAAATGTGAGATGCTTCAAAAAATAACAGTATGTGCATAACACAGATCAAAGATGTCACCTCTTCTGGTTTTGTCAAAATACATAGCACGGTGGTAATTTGTTTCATGTGCTGTTCTCTGAGTAGAAACTCATGCTATGGAGATGAGGGAAGGTGTCTGTGCTGGAGCTGTGATGTTGGATTATTTAGGGTGTTTGGGCGAACACTTGTTTTTTTAAAACTAATTGTTGATGATCATGTGGCGTGGGCTTTGTTTTCAAGAGCCTAGGGAAACAGACCAAACTGTTGCTGTGTGAGCTAAGTATGTCTTTTTAAAGGCTTCCATACAAGTTCAGATTTTAGCGTTCTACGTTTCTTAAACTGTGACCATAAATTAGAATAGGCTTCCAAATTAAAATGGTATTTGTTAGATTACATTTCACATCTAACATAAGGGAACTTCAGAACTTCTGCATAAAGAAAAGAAGGATGATAAATACAATTTAATTTTTGTTTTTGAAAAAATAAAGCAAATGATAAGATGAAAAAAACATAGTTCATGCTTTTCAAATTTTTAAGAAAGTAAAAGCACAAATCCATGTAGCCAGACAAATGATAAAAAGAGAAACCCGTAAGTTATGAAACTTATGACTTTGAGTCCGCATAGAACAGTAACACAAGGGTGTGGCTGCATAACCCTTGTTCTGTGTGGGTCATCACAGGCAGCGAAGAACTTAATTTTCATAAAGGAGGAACCTGAGGCTAAGAAATGCACCTTGCCCAGCTACATCCGAAACCCCTATTAACCTTTAAAGCTGCAATTAGTATCAGTTGATTGGGTGCCAAACTGATATCAACTCAAAGCAGATTTTAGTTTTTCCTGATAAAAAATTTGTGCATAAATTACTCAAAAATGTTTTAATATAAATCAAGGTGAGTATCAAAACAGTTTTAAAATATATTTTGTTAACGGAACATTATTGCAATGCTAGAATCGCTTGTTGGTCATTTTCCTTCCTAATTGAAAACAGACACACAAGCTGGTGAAAAGCAGATGAATATTAAAGCAAACTGCATTTGGAAACTTGAAAGCCACGGTTGCCAATATGTAAATTTGTATCTTATGTTAAGAAAAAGCATCCAACACTTAGCAGGAAGGCAAAAGGAAGACTACACGTTCTTTCAGCATCAGAGTGAACCCAGACCAAAAGACCCACCCCAAACTGTTTGATTCTACTCTTGGTTAGGGCCCAGACTGAGGTTACACATAACTTGTTAAGTTTTGTCTAGAGAAAGTACAAATGAATTCTGTCTGGTAGGAAAGATGACCCTAAAGCTCATGGCTCTATTGCCATAAAGAACACTAACCATTTTTGTCTCTAACTTGGCAATTTTATTTCCAAATTCCTCCTTCATTGCCTGTAAGTACTGTACTTGGTCTTCCAGTGCTTACTGTTCTGGTTCTTAATGAGTCAAGTATTTGCCATGTTTTCATTCCATATTCTTATGAGTCATGCTTCACTTTTAAAAATTTGTATTTTAACACTACTATTGAAAGAAACAAACACCTTAAATAGAGGTTATCATTATGTGGTCTCATTTTTAATAGGAATAAGAATGAAAGTTTCTATTTTGCTGACTCCTATTTCTTTAAAATATTCAATGATTTCTGTTTGGGTTATGCAGACGTTTAATTGAGATCTGGCTGAAGCAATGTATAGGAAGGACCTTCACCCTTAATAAAAACACCTAGAGTTAAAACTACTTTCAAAAGTAGTAAAAACTGCAGAAGAATACATAGTAAAAGCTTGGATTGCAAGTAACTTGTTCTGCAAGATGAGCAAACATTTCTAGTAAGTTTTAACTTGATAAATGAGTGATGTTTGAAATATGAGTACATGATCACAACTGAGCCAGTGGTTCCCCCACCTCGCCTCAAGATTGTCCCCCAATGGGCTAGGGATTTAGCTCAGTGGTGCCACCGCCTGCCTCAAAAGTGCAAGGTCCTGAGTTCAATCCCTGGTACCAAAAAAAAGATTGTCCCCCCAGCAGCAAGAGGTTATGGAGAAGATCTCATCTGCAGAGGAGTAGAAAAAAGCAGAGAAATCCCTCAGTTCAAATGAGATTAGGGAGATGTGTAAAATGTGGGAGACTGCATCAAGTTTTGTAGAAAAGCACCACCCGTACAAGGCTGCAAGCGATGAACTTGTTCAATCACAATGCAATGTCACATTTTTGAGAAGTCCTCTACAGGAGGCAAAAGCAAGTGTCATTGGAGAGATTCCTTGTTTCAGCTGCATGAAAAGAAAGACTCCAGTGAGCCAGCAGATAGCAGTGATTGCCCAGGGAGTCATCTAGACAGTAACCCTCCTCGCGTCTCCCTCACAGCAGCTGAAGCTTTTCAAAGGTAAGTGCAGGTTAATTTGATTTTCCTTATGTTTTGTATGTTATTATTTTGTATGACATTACAGGATTGTAATCATGTTTTTATGAATATTTTTGCGCTGTGGAACAAATCATCTGAGTTTCCATTCTTTCTTATGGACAAATTTGCTTTGAATACCAAGGGCTTTGGATTACACACATGTACCTGGAACAAATTATGCTCACAAACCAAGGTTTTACTCTAATGTAGAAAGTTTCCTCATTATTCACGCACTTCCTTGAGGATGGTCACTGTGCATATCTGTCCTTACAGACCTTATTCTTTGTTCAAATCCATGGACATGTGTCCTCATATACATGCACAGAATTATGTTTTATATCTATTATTCAGCAACTTCAGTCACTTCCTGGCCATTCTTTCATGTACGAACATAGAAATCTACCTCATTCTGCATTGACTCGTAATTTTTTTTAAGGAGGAAATATTTACTTCTTTATTGGTACATTTTAGATACCCCATTCATCTAGGGGACTTGTGCCTGTACATGGTATATCTTGCTTCTTTTTCTCCCATTCACCTCCTCCCTTCAACCTCTCTTCCCCTCTCTATTTACAAAGCTTTGTTTCTATTTTTTCCTTCTATTATCTTTCTTCCTGTCCCTTCCTTCCCTCCCCCCTCCCTCCTCCCTTGTTCCCCTTCCCATTTGAACACTTTCTTCCCATTTCCCAGTATCTATCATACATTTTGGTTCTTATTTCCACTTTTGGTTTCTCACCCCAGAGAAGCAATGCGATATTTAAACGTGCTGCGACCAGCGCGGGTGAACCGGAGACCCGAGCGGGGCAGGGGAGATAAGGAAAAAACACAGACACACACACGTAAAGAGAAAAGCTCGGGGTCCGGGCATGTAGCAGTGGCACCACGCCTGCCTGGCAAGCACAAGGTCCTGAGTTCAACTCCCGTACCAGAAAGAAAAGCTGGGGCCAGCCGGGATGCAGCTCTCGGATGGAGAAACTGCTGCCCAGTGCTTGCTCAGCGTGTTTACTTCAAACAGTTGCGAGGGGAAGTGTCGGGGCGGTTTCAGAAAGAGCAGGCGCTAATCTGTTAACATGGAAAGTAGGACACTGAAAGCTAGCTAGTTGAGCTAGGTTAGTTATCAGGAACACGGAGCTTCCTGTGCTGCTCCCCTTCCACCTAAGCTAAAGGTCAGGAGCTGAGCACCGCCGGTGTCTTTGACCGCTTCATGTCCCAGAGCCAGACTTCGTACATTTCTCGGGTTCAGCTGGAGACCCTCGGCTCAGTCGCTTCCCACGGCTCCCTACGAACATGTATGTCCGATTTATTTCACTTAAAATATTTGACCCATAATTTAAAAAGCCACATTAATAATGACTGCCAGTGCTTTGATATGGCAGTAATAATTAAAGTGGCACAGAAGGCATACATGAGAAATACCATACCACCCCGTGCTCCTCCAGGGTCCACCTTTAACCAGCACGACTGGAAGCCAAAGGCTCGAAGCCCCCTCCCTATTCCTGTGAGCCATCTTTGAAAGCTATTTTTAGTTCTGTTTCCTACCTTAGTGTTGTTCTCTCCAGCTAGTTTTAACTGGTTCACACCAAGACTGTCTCTGAATGTGTTCTTTTGTCTCCACGTTTGTTTGAACCCAGTCTCGCTTCGTGCTGAAGCTCTGTGGGAGGCTGCGGAGTTGGTGCGGCACGTGCACGTGCTCCGCGGTTCGAGGCGCCTGGGCTCTTGGTCCTGCCGCCCCCTGGCTGACGTCTGCTGCCCTGCTTAGGGCTGACTCCGAGCCAGTGGCCCTGGAGCAGCGTCCCGAGTCTCGCTTGCAGTCCATCTCGTCTGCCGCCACCCCAGGCCAGAGGTCACTGGCCGAGTGCGAGTCTCTTCGCCCTCGCCCTGAGGCCTTCTCAAGGCAGCGTCCAGAGGGCCTTCTTCAGGAAGAAGCAAGGATCTCGCGGAGGCTAAAGCTGAAGGCCTCTCCTCCCTTCCTCGCTCCATGGCCTTCTCCCCGCCCTGCTCTGACCTCGGGGCTTTCACATTGCAAACCCCTGTTACGCTTTACGTCCCTTTATTTTTCTCCCAGTACCCACCGCATGTTTTATTCATCGCCGGCTTCCTCCCCCTGGCAGGCCGTGTGTCTGCTTGGATCACTGCTGTGCGGCAGCCTCAGGACTGTGCCCAGGGGACAGCAGGCCAAAGCCCTGCGGGGGACCAGGGCAGTGGTGACGGGAATCTTCTCATGAACTTGCAACTCGGATCTTGTGGATGCATCACTGGCTAATAGGTAAAGGGCAGACGAGCATTTGATCCCTTCTTAGTTGACCTTGAGGATAGTTTATAGTTAGATTTTCGTTTTTATTTAAGATAGTTTACTCTCCCCGTTTAATTTAGAAGAAGAAAGCCTCCTAAGGGGTCAGATCACCAGGAGCTGTGTTTTAACATCACTTTATAGCAGGTGTCTGTGATGGGCTCACTTGTGCCCCCCAGAAGGCTTGTTGAAGTCTCAGCCAGATGGGAGCTTCTGGGAGTGGAGTCTGCAGATCTTCTTCATGAGATGATGGAATGGAGCAGGTGGGTCCTTAGTCCAGTCTGACGGTGTCCTTATCCACGCCACCCCCGTGACTGGTGTCCTCCCCCAGGAAGGAAATCTGGACGCAGACGTGGATGGGTGCCTTGGAAGACGGAAGCAGAGGTCGGAGTGATGCTGCCCAGGCCTGGGAGTCCTGGGGCTTCCTGAACTGGAAGCGGCGCGGAGTCTTCTGCCGAGGCTTGGGAGAAAGCGCAGCCCTGCAGACACGGTGAGTGTGAACTTTCGGGCTCCCGGACTGCGGGGAGGAGGTTTCTGCTGTTACAAGTCGTGCAGCTGGGCGTGCTTTAGTGCGGCCACGCTGAGGAGCTGCGTGCTCGATACTGGTTCCGTTCTCAGGTGATGGCCTCCTGCACCCACCAAAGGGTTTTGAAGAAAAGGTGGGCCTTCTGTCAGAATGGGCCTGTGAACCAAGATTCCTGGGGTATAGGAGGGCAAGAGAAGGCTGTTTCTTTATTTGGCCGTGACCCTGACGATCAGGAAAGGAACCAATGACTGAGCGCCATACTAAACATGCTGCCTGCAAGAAATTCATGGCCACCCTGTGTGCCTTTGAGACACTCAGCTCTTGCAAAACCAAGGCTCCTCTGATTTGCGATTGGAAAAGCAAAGTGGGACTCACTGCAGACTGCCAAACAACAAACCGTTACTAGCAAGCCGGGTGGAAAAGTATCCACGTTGGCCAAGCAGCCGGGACTGGGAGCTGTCAGCCTGGGCCTGCAGGACAGAAATCGTTTCCATCACGAGTCCTGGCAGCCAATAGACTTACCGGGACTGGACCAGCTTCTTGCATGGGGAGAGTGGAGGCTCATGGGGGAGGCGCCTGTGTGTTGAGAGCCACAGTCTCCGTGTCCTGCCAGCACACGGCAAGGGCAGCGTCCGCCTCTCTACCTGCACTGTTCTGCCCCTCCCTGCCTGTGTGGTGTTCTCTCCAAGAATATCTTTTTCTCTTTTCCTGATTTACTTCACTCTTGCTCATTCTTCAAGAATTGGCCAGTTTCCACCATTACCTTTAATCTTCCCCTCCAGGGTCAGTGCCTGCCCCTGCCTCTGTCTAGCTCCACTATGCTGATGCCTCATAGCTGGCAGCCTTGGTGTCCCGGGCTTTGCAGGAAGCAGACTTGTGGGCTTGGGGCATAGCCGGGTGGTAGAGTGCATGCTTAGCCCATGTGAGCCCCTGGGTTCGATTCCCAGCACCGAAGAAAAAAGAAAAAGGAGGGTGGGTTCTTTGCCCTGTGCAGATCTCCCGGCCCAGAGCGTGGTCTCCCGGCCCCAGGTGGTTTGGGTGCGCTGTGGCTGCAGAAGCCCAGCTGTCACATCTCTGGGGTGACCTTTGGAGCAGCAGCATCAGTGGCACCTGGAACATGTTAGAGGTGCGGGTTTGGGCCCTCCCCCAAAGCGGCCGAATCTGAGTCCCTGGAAGCTGCCTCCGGTTGGGGACCGCTGCTCTTGTCCTTTGGCTTAGCGTCTGTCATGGGCCTTCATTCTGTGGGTGTTTGCTGTCCCCTTCAACATGGGGGCCTGCCTGCAGAAGCCATATCAGTCAAGGTCGAGTGTGTTTCTGGTGCTGATCCAGCTGTGCGCATGTGTGACATGTCCCGTGACCCCCGCACTTGGCCACCTGCAAGGCTCTGAACAAGGAGGTGGGGTGTGGGGAGGGGTCGGCAGCTGGGGGAGGGCCTCCCTGCACCCCTCTCCAGGGCTGAGCTCTTGGGGTGTTACGTGCGCTTCCTCTCTCAAATGGAGACCGTCAGTACCATGTGATTTTGTTATCTCAGCCTGACTGGATCCAGAATTCGGTCTCCCATAGTTTTATGTGGTTTTCCTTCCTGGAAAAAAGTCATTTTTATTTGCTATTAAAATAAAGCTGTGCTGGTGAATTTCCTTTCCTGGATCGATAAGTCCTTCATCTGGGCAGTGGCTGAGTGGGCTCCTCAGGCCTGCAGTGTGAGGGAGAAGGAATCTCAGACATGACTAATGCAGAGCCTCCTAGGGCTTCCTACTCGGGGACTCTCATAAATCGCTGCTGTGTTCCATCATCGGCAATTATCGCCCCAGGGAGCAGCACACTGGGCCGGAGCAGCCCGCCTGGCCCTGAGACTCTTCCTCCTCGGCTGGCTGCCTGCATTCACACTGCCAGAACCAATTCCTTTTGAGTTGCTCAGTGGGCACACAGTTTTCACCAGTCATAGAACCTTGAGCTGGATGGAACAGGGAAAAGGTGTCTGCTTTATTTCACAGGTATTTTATAGGGGGGGGGGGAGCCTGGGTCAAGTGTTCTGCAGTTGGTTAACAACAGAATTCTCAGTTTAGGGGATACTTACTGTCATTAATCCTGACACCCAATCTTAGACCCAGGCCAGGATCCAGGTACCTGTGCGGATCGGAACCCACGACCCAGTCCTGTGAGATCACACAGAGGCCGCAGGAAAGGACGCTGGCAGAAAGGACTTTGAAAGAAACTTCGTAGACATCACCATGTTTCCACCCGCTGCAATGCTGGCTGTCAGCTGATCTACACGTGTGGGAGGGAGGAGAAGACCTTCACATTCGGGGAGGCAGGGAGTGGGAACTGGGAAAGAGGTTGGGGGCTCACTAGGGAGCCTTCCGGTAAGAAAAATGCCCTCCATTTCCATGTGTTTGCACTGACGCCGCTTGATAACCCATTAATAAGTAACATTATTTCTATTTAGCAAAAGTGACGGAGTTTATTAGGCTACAATCAAAGTGAGGAAACAGCTTCAGATTCTTGGCAGCCAGTTGCCTTGAGGATGACCAGCCTGTCCTGGTTTGCCCAGGGAAACCTTCCTCGGGGAAAGGAATTCTTGCCAGGAGCTGCCCTGGCCTCAGAGGCCCTGATCAGGACCTGTTTTGTGGAGCAGATGGGCGCCTGGTGCCAGGGTAGGGTGTGAGGATGGAGCCCACAGCCCGAGGCAGCGTCACACTCCATTAACCGGGGTCCGCTGGTCACTGCCAGGGTGACAGCCTGCCTTGTTCTCTAATTCACACCAGAAGTTGGACAAGGTGGAGACCAACAGGAAGATGAACAACTCAGGCTTCAGGGGGCCAATCCTTGCTCCTTCTGCCTTGGGACACATTAGCCTCAGGGGTCAAAACCTTAACCCAGACTTAGCTCAGGCAGAAGGGATCTAATGTGAAGGCGACAATCTCCTGGAAACCGGAATGGGTTCTGAAGCAACTGCTCAGGTGGACAGGAAGCCCTGGAGGGGATGCTGGGTTTCTCTGGGAGGGGGACCGGGCCAGGGGACCCTCTGGGCAGCTTAGAAGGGCACGACCCCCAGCAACAGCTTCCCAGAGAGGACGAGATCTTGGACAGTGGCAGGCGCTGCCACACCTGGAGGGTGTGTGCTGCTGCCGTGGCCCAGGTGAGGTTCACAGTGAGGAAACAAAACGCCTGGCCCGAGAGCAGGCCCCCGCAGGAGAGTGAAAGCTGCACAGTCCTCTTCCCACTAGCAGGGGTCACTGGCCCTGGGTGGGGACGGAGCGGGCAAGGAGGTGGGGGACTGTCAGCACTGTCACAGCGAGTGGAGGGCTCCACGCGCGCGGAGGAGGCAGTGTGAGGGAACACGTGTGTCTCCTCAGCCCAGGCCTGGCTCCAGACTCACTCGGTCCTGCGGGACCACAGGTGTTGCGTCTTCTCCTCAGGCTCACGAGTGCTCCTCCTTCCAAGGCTTCGGGCTGCTGCTTCCTTTCTGATGCTTCTCTCTCCTCGGTGCTGTTTTCCCTTCTCTAGATACTTCGGCCAGTCAGATTACACCCACTACTGAAAGCCATTTGCTTTTGATATCTATCTATCTATCTATCATCTAAATAGGATCTCACCGTGTAGCCCACGCTGGCCTTGACCTCACAGACATCCTCCTGCCTCAGCCTCCGGAGTGCTGGGACCACAGGCTTTCACCACCACAGCCGGCTCTTTTGCTTTTTAGAACAGTTCAACCGTTCGATAAATGCCAATACACAAATCCCATCTTATTAGGCGCCCTTTAGAAGGGTCTCCTTTCTGTAAGCCAACACTTGGCATTGAAACTGTCCTGCTCCGTGTTCCATGCAATCAGTGTTTCTAAAATCCTGGTAGTGCAGTGCGTCCTCAGTGGGGGAGAAGCCAGCATCTCAAATCCTCCAGGGCCCGGCAGGGACTTAGGCAGCCAGAGTTCTTCAGCACCAGAGCCAGCAAAGTCCCCAGCCTAACAGCCAACTAACACCTGATTCTCGGCTAGGTTAACAAGGCGGACCACCCATTTTTACAGCGAGAAACATGGCCCTTCAGAGACGGTTCCCGGGCCAGGAAAGAGTGGCCGAGCTGAGCCCGGTCCATTACGGCATGATCTGGAAAGGAGGCCGGCTCCATAACTGGGCTCGAGGGGAACATTCTTGCTGCCCTCCTCCAAGGCTGCTTCAAGGCCGGCCAGGAGGGCCCCAAACAAGAGGCCTACACTAAGGCCGTCAGTCCTGGGCAGATCCCACTGTGAACTCTCACAGTTGAGGCGAACATGGATCCCGGGGGTGAAGGTGGCTTGCAGACTTCACCGGGAAACACTCGTGCAGAGAAGAGGAAGAAGCGGCCACAACAAGCGCGAAGCAGGACAGACAGCTCCTCCGAGTGGTGACCCAGGCAGACTTGTGAGAAGGAGGCAGATTGGGCCTCGAGGTGGGGCTGGTCCTGGAGAGCTTGGAGCTCCCGGCCGCCCTGAGGGCTGAGCACCGTGTGATGGCCGCTCCTGTGGCTGCGTTTCCTCCGAGCTCACAGGTCTAGACAGCCTCACTGAAGTCAGTCCTCTCCTCCTAGTCAACAAGCCCCAAGTCCAAGGGTTTGAGCGTCTCTGGGGTGCTGGGAGCCCTTCCTCCTTTGGGAAGGATGAGATCCCCAAAGCAGAGCCCAGCAACTGCTCAGCAGGGCGGCATGTGCCTGCCTAAGTGGGTTTGTTACACTTGGAACCCACTGTCATTCGTGGAATGAGCTAGAGGTCACCTTAGCCCGTTACAGTGGTGCCGCGTGGAGCAGGAGGCGGACCGTCTCGGGCCACGTGCTTTCTTCAGAATTCCCACCTGGATCCTGACGGCCAAGCACGCACCCTGGTTGCGTTCCGGGGGTGGGCCCGTGGGGGGAGGAGTCACGGGGCCGGAAGACCATTTCTGGACTCACACGGACTTCCTTCTTCCAGAAAGACAATCGGAATTGTTAAGGTCTCATAGAGTCCCCGGAAACTAGCACAGCTAGGCTCTAGACAAGCTTGACGGGCGAGTTAGGCATTTTCAGGCAGAGTCTCAGGACCCCCCAGCTCTGCATTCAAGTTCTCTTCTAGCCGGAGCTCCTCAGGCTGGGCGCACAGGACAGGGCCTGGGGGAGATACAGCTGCGGTGCACGAGGTGCTGCTAAGGGGACCTGCAGGAAGGGCAGAGCTGCCCCATGGTACTGCTCCCCAGCTTGGCGATGGGCTGCTCTCTCCTGCACACCTGGAGGAGGCAGGTGCAGCAGACTCTGTCAGGCAGAGGACCTGCGGATAGATGCGCTAGTCGCAGACTTTCAGGAGAAGAGGGCTCTCGAGGACCAGCGAGCTGGGACTCCCCCAGCACCAAGCTGTCTGTGGGCAGAGCTTCCTGTCGGGCAGGAGCACACATTCCCAGTCAGGGCCTCAGGAAGCCAAGAAGGACCCAGTGCTGACTCTCCTTGCCTCTCTCTGCCCCAAGACAGGGCCTTGTGCGACTTCCTCTCAGCTGGCTTTGGTAAGACCGAAGCTTGCTCCAAGGAGACAGGAGCAGGAACGGGGGAGGAAAAGCCTGAGAATGGGATGAGCAGGGCAAACTTCCTCTTTTAAGGAATTCCTTTCTATCAGTACACGTTTGTAATGCGTAAGGGCTATGTTCATCATGGGGAGCTGATTCGTGTACATAGCACAGCTTAATTCCTTTTCTGTGTCCCCTCCCTTCACCTCTTGGTCCTTCTTCATCTAGGCACAAAATGGGGTCATTTGGGGGTGTTGGTTGGGAGCGGCAGAGTTCCCCTCCCTGCAGAGAAGGATGAGTAGTGGATGCTTTATCAACAGTTCTGAAGTCTTCGGTTACTTTGCTGACATCTGTGGCCTCATTTGGTAGCAGAAGTTGAAGTTCATAAGGAGAACAGACCTGTCCCGGTCACACAGCTAGTAAGAGAAGGGTCGGTCGTGCTGGCTACTGCTGCACAGCCCATCTGGCTGTCAGACCCGGCCCTGAGCGAGTCATCGGGTCGCACGTGCTGGGAGACCTCTGAAGAGACACTCTGGAGCTGCCCTCCACGGGCCTTTGTGTGGTGTCTCCGAGCTGTCTGCATACTGGGAGTCTAGCTCCTCACTCGGCATTTCCGGCTCTGAGAAGTCATCTCTTTGGGTCTGTCACCCCAGGAGACGGGCTACTCTTCCCTTCTGCAGTTGCCAGGAAGGCTTTGCAGGCGTGGTGCGAGGTGCCTGGGGAATGCTGGCAGCTGCCTGCGGCGCGTGAGTTGCCCTGGGAGAATCTGGGCTGTCACTGTTGGGCTGGGTCCTGGGCCTGCCTTTACAGCTTCCGGCGGAAGCCCCTGACGATTCACAATGCCGCTGTAGCGGCTGCTGTCAGGATCTGGCACGCATGCCTGACCCTCGTCAAGAGCAGCTTAGCAGAGGCATGTGCTGGCCTCTGTAGGCCCAGCTTGGGGCACCTTGAGTCCAGGAGCTGACGGGCAGTGGCCACTCTGCTGTAGAACTTGGTGAGTGACTCATCGGAGGGACAGAGTGTTTGGTGTCCTCGTGCAGAACTTCCTTCTGGTCTCCCTGCCCCTGCACTGCACTCGCTGCCCTGAAATACTGGTCCTCATTCTGCTTTCTGGGGTCAGGGACCAGGACCGGGCCTGCACAAGTGTCCACGTGGGTCTCACCTTGCCTGAGTGTGGAAACCACCCCAGGGACCCACTGTTTTGCTCGCCCTGTGCTCAGCCTTCACAAAGGCCAATTACAGAGCATCTGCCTCTTCCTTGCTCTGCCAGGAGGAGAGGGGTGGGCTCACCTGGGGACTTTAGCCTCACTGCTGCAGCGGGGTGAGCACAGAGCGCCTGGTGCTGCCAAAGCTGAAGCCCAGCCTGACTGCTGTGCCCATGAGCTCCTCTGTCAGGCCCGGCTGGCGCAGCACCACCTGGCAGAGCTGGTAAGCAGCTTCCCGGGCCGGGCAAACTCAGCCTGGCAAAGGACAAGCCAGGAAGGGGCCTTGGGTATCACCTCCCACGTGTGCTCTTCCTGAAGAGGTAGAGACGCCTGCTTCGCCCACCTGCTCTCAAACGCAAGGTGATGACAGGTGTTCTCCTAAGCTGGTAAGGAAGGTAGGCCCCCATTGTGCTGGGCAGTACTGGACACCCTCAGCCAAGAGGGAGGTCTGGCGGACCCCTGGCGAGGAGTGCGGGAAGGGATTAGGGCTGGAGAGCTGCCGTCTAGTCTCACTCTGTCCAGCAGATCCCTACATCCGGGCCCCAGTGCAGCTGCACTGCCCACCACGCGGCCGGGCCGCCAGCCTTGCCGATAGGAGGCCCCATCCCTGATTCCCGTTGCCTGGGCACCACTCCCACATCATCGGCTGAAGCGCCAGGGAAGACTGACGAGGCAGGAAACCCGGGCATGGTGCAGCCACAGTGCAGGCAGTGGAGGTCCTCGGTGTCCGCCCAGGGACGCGGTGCTGGCTGTTAGCTTCGCAGGTCCGGCTGGAAGTCCAGGGTGGAACTGGGGCCACCGGGGCCACTCTGGGTCCCCGAGCCCTCCGTCCGAGGGGCCCGTCTTCCTTCTGTGGTTTCACGCTGAGCACCTGGACGGCAGTCCGGGCTTCGGGCTCCCAGTTCCGGGTCACCTCGGAGGCTGCCTCCCTGGGGACTGCAGGCCAGGCCCTGACACAGGGACAGGCACCCCAGCCATCTGACGTGGGGGACCCGGGCACCCTCAGGGCCGAGGCCAGGACCTGCGTAGGGTCCGGTCCAGGCTGGTCCAGGGCAGCAGGCTGGCCTGGCCCTAGAGGGTGGCTGGAGGGCAGACAGGGAAGCGCTCACCGAGGCCGGCTGCCCCTCAGTTTGGCTCCATGACCCCTTCCCCAGGGCAGGCCAGCCCTGCCGGTTTGGGCAGCAGGGCCGGAAACGGCGCTGGGGACCCTGGGCCCCCAATCCCGCCCGGATCCTTGCCCTCTCCCCAGGGACCCCAGGCCGGACTTCACCTGCAAGCTGTCCAGGGCAGCTGCTCTCCCAGCCTGGGGGCCCCTGGACCCAGCTGGCGCTGAGGACTCCGGGGCTGCAGAGCGTGGACTTTGGGCGAGGACAGAGGTCGGGAGGTCAGAGAGCAGGCCTGGCCTCCAGGGGCCCACGCCCTGGCCGTGTCCCCGGTGCTAGGACCCGAGTTCCACCGCCCAGGACTTTATGGAAGGGCGGGGCAGAGGCCGCCTTAAAATCCAGCTTAGAGGCCCGGGACCCTCCAAGGTTTTGGCCCAGAAGGACTGGGCTTCTGAGATGCGTAAGTGCCTGGACAGCTCTCGGATCTGCCTCTTAAAAAGAAAAATGCAATCTCTCAGCTATGTGTCTATTTATGTAGAGCAGACTTAATTAGAGGAAGCACATATGGCAGGTCCCCAGCCTGGACTCAGGCAGCGTCTAAAGGCAGAAGCGCTGCTGGGTGCCCAGGAGCCCTGCCCATCTCCCCCATCTGGATCGGTCCATTCAGCCGTGTCTGTCTCCCTGTTTCTCACCCCTTCACGGCCATGGAATGTCTGCACGAAGTCCCCATTGTTTTGAATGTTTCGGTTATTTGCAATACTTAGATGTTGTACATAAAATACTTAGATGTTGAACATAAAATGCTGAAAAACATTGGTTCATATGGATGACTTCCTTAGGATAAATTCCCAATGGTGGGGTTTTCAGCCAATGGACAATTGACACCTTCATTTTCAAGACCCTCGGAATAGGCTGCCCGAGTTTTCTTCCAAAGAGTTTTGCCAATTCACACACACCCCAGCAATCTGAGTCAACAAGAGCTACGGTGAGCCAGACCTGGGAATCAGTGTTCGACGCAGGCGTAAGTCTGCTTCTTCACACCCTTGCCAGACATGGCTTTTAGTTTGCTAAGTCTGCACAAAGCTAAGATCTGATTGTTTGCGTCTGTCTGACACAGGGGCCCGAATGTCTGCGACTCTGCCTGCTGATCGGAGCATGTCATCATAGGCTTGCCTGCCTACTCGGCAGACTCTTCAGGTCCTGGGTAGTTGCCCTTCCTCATTTCTGAGTCAGAGGCTGTAGACCTGAGTCGTGGAGTTCACTTGGTACACAGCCCTCTGACTGGTTGAATGGCACAGTCCGAAAGATTGGCAGCCCCAAAAGGCCTGACCTCTTGGACCCAGGAATGTGACTTTATTTGGGAAACTGGTCCATGCGGACGTACTTAGGGTAGGGACCTGATGCAGAGATCCTGTGGATCATCCGGGCAGGCCCTGATTCCCACTCCAGGCTCCTTTGAAGAGAAAGGCAGAAGGGAGTTCAAGGCAGAGACTGAAAGTCCCTTCGAGGGGAGCCCTGGAGCCACGGGAGCTGGGGCCAAGGAGGGGTCCTGCTCTAGAGCCTCTTGAGGGACTGTGGCCTCGTTAGCCCCTAACTGCAGATTTTTGGCCTCTAGAACTGGAGAAAGTGAACTCCTGTTGCCGGGCTCGGCTCCAGCCTCCCTGAGCAGGACCTCACTCACCCCGGCTCCTCTAGGCACCCTGTGGAGGGCCACATGGGCTCCACGTGTGTAAGAGATGGGGTGTGAACTCAAGGCCGAGCGAGCAAGGACCTGCTGCTAGTGTGGCTCTGTCCTGTGTGAGCTTCTGGATCCAGAGAGGTGAGCGTTTGTCCTGGGCCCGTGGCAGGCTGCCTGCATGATGTTGCTGCCGTCCTGGGGCCTCCTAGGCCCTCGCTCTGGGGCAGCGGCCGCCTGCCCAGAAGCTGCGTCCTATCTTCCTTCCGGATTGGGCCGCGGTCCAGTAAGATGACGTCTGCAGGGCAGGTAGAAGACACGCGAGTCCTACGCACTCTGTCTGGGTCTGGTCTCATTTCCGGATCATGCAAAAGATCTAGAGCCACATCCTCCACGTTGGCAGATGCGACTGCTGAGCTCTTAGCGGGTCACTAGTGGTACCAAGGACTCGAATTTCTAATTTTCCTTGAGTCGATTGAAAGTAAAAAATTACTTAATTCAGTTAGTGGAAAACATTTGAATAGCAGCATCGCATGCTAGAGCATGGGAATCTCAAGCGGCAAGTGTGACACCTAGATACAGAGCCAGCATTCGTGGCAGAGACTGCTGTCCCAGTTGAGAAGTGCGGCAAGTGTTACACAGATGCCAGACTTGGGAGCCTTATACAGATGGAAGAATGTAAAACATCCCTAATGCGTCTATATTGACCATGTGCTGGGATGATAATATTTTGGATTTGGTGGATGGAATGAAATCACTGCAGACTCCCACTGCCCTGCCTCTTCCTTGCTCTGTGGTCGGGGCAGTTCCGCCAAGCCCTGCGAGCCTGCATTTCCCTTTAGCCAGCGTCTCTGAGCAGAAAGGCCCTGTGCTGGCTGCAGAGCCACCCCGGGGTGGGAGGGAGGTTTCCAGCCACAGGGAGGCTGCGCCTCAGGCAGCCTGACAGGAGGCCCCAGCAGCAGGAGAGCGCGCTGGAGACTTCTCAGGGCGCAAAACTAGCAGGCTCAGCACTGCTGGCTCAGAAGCAGACGCTGCCCTTTGTCTGTTGGCTGTGGTAATGCAGCAACAACCACAACTTTTGAGGTCCCAGAGACCTGCATTCCTGCTGAATGCCTCTGGGGTGGGCCGGGCCCACCCTGTTCCCTGTCCCTGGGCTCTGGGTCTCTGCCTGGGGCCAGCCTGGGTGGCCAGGGCCAGAGGACCTCCCTGACCTTCTATGGGCCTTTCCAGTCCACTCCAGGCAGCTTCGGGATGGGGACGAGGGCCCTGCTGGTGTGGGGGTCGGGGCTGTGTGAGACCCACAGCCCGGGATCGAGGGAAGGGCACAGAAGGGACGCGGCCTGCGTCGCCGCTTAGTTCCATGCAGCAGCTGCCTCGAGCTG
This sequence comes from Heterocephalus glaber, assembly GCF_053883595.1. NCBI lineage: Eukaryota > Metazoa > Chordata > Mammalia > Rodentia > Bathyergidae > Heterocephalus > Heterocephalus glaber. The sequence goes on from NW_028258305.1 coordinate 47,225,445, forward strand.
AGCCGTGCAGGGCTCCTTAGGGGGAGGCACTGGTGTCACTGGATCTTCAGGAAAGGAGAGGTGGGAACGGGGTAGAGTCCGCAGCTGAGCCAGGAGAGGCAGGATTGGAGCCTAGCTCTGACTGGCACCAATAACAGATCTTGAAAACAAGCTTGTCACAGAGACCCGGAACTGCAAACGCCCATGGGGCGGCTCCCTGGACCCCGGGCGCGGGCTGGGGCCTGGGGCCCCGGCTGAGGTTCGGCTCCCAGTGCCTACTGTGGCAGTGCTGGAGCCCGCGCGCCGGGGAAGAAGCCTGTTCCCGGGCCAGCAGGCGAGGGCGCAGAAGCCCCCCTCGGGCCAGCTTTGCTCTTTAAAAGTTGTGCAGGTGACAGGCGTTCTGTGGCGGAGGTTCTGTCCGCGCGAGGGTGTGGACAGCTGGACTCCGACGTGACGCGGGTCCCGCTCGCCCGGAGTGCCATTCCCCAGACGGCCACTGGGTGTCGCCCTCGCTCCACGAGCGCGCCGCCCTTGCGCGGCCTGAGGCTCCGAGGCCCACAGGCGCTGCCTGCAGGGGTGTCCCCGCCCCGGGCTCTGCTCCGAAGGCCGGGTTTGTCTCAGCCAGCACAGGTGCTGTGGCCCGCGCCGCCAGGATCTTCCGGGGCTGTGCCTGGCCTCCGCCTGCAGAGGCGCGGGTTCGCGGCCCCCGCCGGCCGAGTCTGCGCGGGGCGCCCACTACGCTCTCCGGCCTCTCTCCCCGGCCCGGCCGGCCCCGCGTGCTGGAAGTCAACCGCGCGTCCCACCCGACGCACGCGTCGCCTCACTTCCGGCCCCTCTCTGGGCCTCCGCTTGCTCAGTGTTGGGGGTCCGCGCCCCCAGCCTGCGGCTTGATGCTGGGCCAGCGGCGTGGAGTCCACCCGGCCGACTGGGAAGCCGGGGCTCCGCAGCGGCCCTGGGCACCGGCCCGGCGTCTCCGGGGCCCTTTCCCGCTGCGGGGCCCGGGCCAGGCGGAGAGCAAGGTGTGGAGCGGTCACGCTGGCCTCTTCCTGCGGCTTCCAGGCGCACGGGGCCGCTGCGGTGCTGCCAGGGCCTGGTCCGCAGAACCTGGCTTCGCGGTGCAGGGCCAGGGCTGGCAGAAACAAAATCCTGTTTCCCACAAGAGCTGGGAATTGAGGCATGCACGGAAATACAGCTCATAAATGGATGGACTTTATTTGTGCTGTTCCCAGGCTTTAATTTCCAGAAACAAAATGTCAGTGTTGTGGCTGAAGTTCTCTTAGTTTTGGGAAACACGCCATAATCTGGCGCGGTTTATGCAGAGTCCAGATATTATATGACCAGTGTGTTTGAGAGGAGCGGGGGTCGTGGCACTATGCTTACGCCGCAACAGGAGGATCGGAGTCGGGGCCGCTACTTCTGCTACTTCTAGTATTTATGTTCCAACCCTGGCCTTACGCTGCTGCTAGGAAAACGCAGGGAGTGAAGCTTCGTCTGGAAGCCGAGGCTGCGGGGAGCCAGCTGCTAGTGTGCCAGGCCTGTCACTCAGACAGGCTGAGAGAGTGTGCGTGCATGTGTGTGCGTGCACTCGCACGCGTGTGCATTCCCATGCGTGGGCAGTGTGAGGCGGAACGAGGGCTGGTGGGAGGAATGGGCACTGTCCTGTCCCCTGCTGGCCAGCGAGACCTGCGACCCCTCTGGCACAGGTGGCCTGCCCGTGCGGGGAGCTCCTGGCACGTCCGGGCAGAGTGCACAGGCAGAAGGAAGCCGGAGCCCCGAGGGCGGGCCTGGGGATCCGGAAATGCACCCCGGGGGGCTGGGGTCGTCTGACGCTGAGTGGGTGGGGTCCTGGGTCCTTCAGACGGACTCTGGGGTCCCGGAGACGGGTGGGGCTGGCTCGCGGCGTGCAGAGGGGCGGGGGGGGAAGGTGAGCACCGCGTGCCCCGCGCTCCTGTGGGGTGGCCGTGCTCTGGAGGATGCCTTCCGGGGCCACCTCACAGCCTCCTTACTGAGCACAGTGTCCCTATCTTTTCACGAGACTTTCCGAGGTGAAAAGGAGCGCTTCATTCATCCCTTGCAAGAAGAGAAGTAACTGGCTGCCCCGGAAGCAGCTCTGGTGACTCTGAACAGGCCCTCGTCCTGGGCAGCGGGGTGCCGCCCCCTGCCTGAGGCTCTGCTGTGCACCCGAGCAGGTGGGTCCGACCCAGCCGGCCATCAGCATCGCCTGCCTGCACTAGAATCCCCCTCAGACCCAGAACCAGGCATGTAGAAGGCCGCCGCAGTCAGCTCTGCGGAGCATCCGAGGTGGACCTGGTGTGTTCTCGCCGAGCGGAACTGGGCTGCCTTCCTCTGAGCTCTGGCCCTGTCTCGGAAGCCTCCAAGGCCACGTGATGCAGGCAGATGGAGCCCGTGCTGTAGTGGGGCTCGAGGTGGTGACAGCAGCTGCCCTGTGCTGGGTGCCTCGGGGAGGCATCTTCCTGGTGCACAGCACTGGGCAGGTAACGTGGCTTCCAGCGGGTGCTGTGTGTGGGCCGATGGAGATTTCTCGGTTCCTCCTAGGAGCTGTCCCGCCATGGGACAGCCAGGGCCTTGGAGCCTGAAGCTCTGCGATGGGAGAGAGGACAAGGGATTCCCTGCTACTCACGCATTGGCAGGACCTGACCTCGGGCCCCTGTGCCTGCAGCCAGATGGGGCAAGAAGGAGCACAGGAGGAGGGGAACCTTGAGGTCACCAGGGTCACCTTCTGCCTGCAGTCCTTGCTGAGGCAGTTCCCTACACCAGCCTGTGTGTGGGCTCTGCGCCCACCCCCTCTGCAGCATGGCTTCCTTGGGAAACGGGCCACGCTCGTGGTGACGCTTGCTTTCTTTGTCCTGAGTCACCGTGACTGGCATTCTGCAAAGCACGGACATAGCACGGCACACTCCCTTTCCATGGGCGACGTGCGGCCTGTGAAGAGGTGGCCAGCATTTGGGGTCCGGCCTCTCTCTGAGAAGCACGGAATGTGCATATTTTACAATGGCAGTCACATTTCGACCCCCACACGGGCTTTCTGGATGCCTGGACACTGGGCAGCAGAGGTGCGGGGTCGGGAGGTACATGCTCCACAACAGTTTCTTCCAAATGTTCTAGAGCCAGTGCCTCGAACTCTTGGCAGGAGACCAGGTGGAGGGCAGTGGTGCCTGCGCAGGGCCTGCACCCTGCTGTTGTCCTGAGGGGCAGCCTGTGTGTCCCCCACAGTGGGCTCTGGCCGCGTGGCTGGCAGCTGGACTTGCTAACACAGGTTACCTTGCCACCGCGGAGCGGGTTGGTGGTATCGGAGCCCACCCAGGGCCCAGCACAGGGTGCTCCTCACCTGCCTCGAAACTAACCGGCACCGCATGACTTCAGAGAAAAGTGAGCCTGAAGAACCCACACTTTAAAAGTTAATGCTCAGAGGGGAGACAGACGAAGAAAATACTTTTTTTCATTTTTCCTTAAAAGGTAATTTGAAAAAAAATTACCCTTTGAAATGTTGCCAGCAGTGTGTAAACCAGAGAAAGTTCAGGAGTCAGAGCCCGACTCTGGTTTCAAGAGAGTACTGAGGGATCGTTTACCATCATTCAGCAAGAATCTGTATCCCCAAGATTTCTCCAGAATTTGATTTTGTTCTCCATTTCAAGGAAAAAACGTGTCGTGGGTACTGTCCGCTCGGCTTCCTCGGCTAGGGCAAATTCTCTGACCGATGGCCCAGAATCGCATCTGGAGGGGACTGATCCCACACAGCGAGGTGACTTCTGGGACGGGGCCTGGGAAGGCTGCGTATAAATTGGATTCAAATATAATTGATATTTAAGTCTCTCTCTGGCAATTTAAACTTTGATAGTTTATATCTCCGCTTAATAGCATATTAAATCATTTTATAACCCTTAACAACTGTTTAATCTTTTCATGGTTGAAAAATGAGGTAATCGATCTAAACCATGTTGGAACATGCCAGGAAAAGCTTATTTCAGGGTACCCCCTCGCCCGCACTCGGGGCATCCGGGGGCCCGTGGGCACGCAGGACGCCCCCCAGACCCGCAGGGGGGTCTCCCCAGGATGGGCCTGGCCTGGGCTGGGGCTGGGGGAAGACTGAGGGACTGTGGGGCCCGAGGCTGGCCCCCAGAACCTGCCCTTCTGGCCGGAGGCTCGGCGTCCTCACAGTTCAGCAAGCCTTGGGCCGCCGCAGTGACGGCGCTCAGGGCTGGGAGAGAGGGAGGGAGAGCAGCAGAGGGCTCTGTTATTCCCAAAACAAGCAAGCTTTCTCCTTGGGAATGACACCAAAGAATACCTTCTAAGTGAAGTATGTTTCCCTTCAGAGATTACAGCATCGAGTGATCAAAGTCCCCTGGAAATACCTCTGGCAGCTCTGGGTTTTCTGCAACCCTTCTTCCGGCTGGCCACGGAGCAGCTGCGTGGCTGCGTGGCTACGTGGCTGCCGTGGGCGTGGCCTGGGCTGCGTCGCCGGATCCTGGGGAAGTGGGGGCGAGCGAGGCCGGAGCCCAGACTCGCGCACAGCTCCGGGGCCGCTGGGGGCGTCGGGCCGCGACCTTTCCGGCTGGGGCCTGGCCGAGCCGTGCCCCGTCCTCCGCCTTTGTACACACGGTGTGGGCCGATTTCCACTGAAAATGGCCCGTGAATTAAATACAGATTTTCTTGGAACATCTTTTTTACAAAGGAGCCGATTCGGCCCGGCTGTGTCTGGTGTCGCAGGTGCTGTGGCCCGCGGAGGGGCTGGTGGGGCTCGCGGGTGGACCCATCTGGAGCAGGCCAGAGGGACCGCGCTGTGCTGAACCGCACTCCGCCGCCCAAGGCCTGGGCGCGGCGCAGCACGCGCGTGCGCCGTGGGTGACTTCCCCGGCAGGTGTGTCCCCAGAGTAATCTCTTGCTTTTACCGAGCGCCAACCGGCCTTTACACAGAAATGAAAGCGGATTCCAGGCTGGTCTCTAAGGCACCTCCCAGCCACCTAAGCGAGGGTGCCGGCGCTGGACCCGTGGGCTTGGGCCTGGCCCGAGGCCCGCTCCGTGGCCTGCTCGCCCTGCGGTCCGCGTTGTGGTTCCTCGCTGCCCTCGCCTTTCAGGTTTTCGCTCAGGGACTCCGCCCGACACAGTAGCTGAACAGGTGTCTCAAGCACGCCTGTCTCTTCCTTGATTATTTAAAACTTCATGTCTATTTAAGGTACCGTATATTTTACTTATTATACACAGTAATAAAAGTAGGGTTCACACGACAGGATTTTTCGTCTCTTCCATCTGTTCCAGTGCCCAACACCCAAGGGATCACTAAGCTTTTATTTGTGTCCCCAAACTGCAGGCCAAAACCTTACCACAAAGTGCCAACGCTGCAGTTAGACCTGAATACTGAGGTTTGAGTTAAAAAAAAGAAAACCAACTTATAATTAGCACCTTTAAAGAAAAACAGATAACACGCATGCCATAGGTCTGCCACCACTGTGCAGTTTGTTGAATGAATGCCCGAGGATATTCATTTACAGGTCGTTGTGATATGTTAGAGAAGAAAAAGTGTTGCGTTCAGACCCTAGAGTCGAGCCAGTTATCAGCAATTACAAAAAGGTAGATTTCAGCCTACATTAAAAAGGAAGCCTTTTGGAGAAACAGTGTTGACCGGAAGTGCGCAGTGACGCAGAGGCTGGACTTCCGGCCAGTGGGGGCCGTTGCCCTCGGGTCTCCGTCCGGGGCGCCCTTTCCTTCTGCCCAGTGGCTTGGCGCGTCCGGGTCACATCTGTGCTCTCGCAGAGCGGACCTCTGGGCCTCTTCTGCCCGCGACCCGAGCCCCGATGGGGCCCTGGCCTGGGGTCTCCAGCCGCCTTCCCAGGGTCTGTCCCGGGCTTCTCCAGCGCCCACCGTGCCGCGATCTTATGTTGCCACAGCGACGGCTTCATTTCTCTTTGCCTCTTTCAAGCAACCATACCGCCAGGTCTCCCCCCCCGAGTCTGCTGCTTGTAGGGCCAGGTCCCGGGCTCCGAGCGGACTCTCGCCCCGTCCCAGCCTCCTCTTCCTGCCCGGGTTTCCCAGAGAGGGCTTCCGGCTCATCTGTGACTTGCTTGCCGTGCAGCTGCCAGGCTGCAGCTCCAGGGCCTCAGGGGCGAAGGTAAGAGCTCCTCCTAGTCAGGCTGCACCGGGGGAGCTGAGAGAGGGTGGGAGGAGCGCACACGGGGCAAGAGGAAGCCGCCTGCAGAGGGCCGGGCTGCTGGCCAGGAGCCCCGGCAGGACCGTGGCCACCTGCGTTCTCTCCTTGCTCTGGGGCGGGCGGGCATCAGGGCTCAGGAGCGCACTGGGCCACTGCGGCCCTTCTAGTGCTGGGTCCCAGGCACAGTGAATGCAGGTTCAGCGCCCGGGTGGCAGAGGGCCTGGGCTCCCTGCCAAGCGCTCGCGACCCTGCATATGCCAGCCAACCTTTCTCCCCGCAGCTTTCCCAGCCGAGGAGTGGGCGCTAGACTCGTGTCTTAGAAAATTCCTTTAATGCTTGGCAGCAGATGTTATCTTAGCAGATAGCTTTCTGTGCTATTTGAGTTTTTGAATCTGTGGGGCATCCCTTTGGTAATAACAGTAATAAAGCAGGTAGTTAGGAAAAGCTAAATGTCATGTGCACATCCAGAGTCTCTCTGCCACCCAGGGTAGGGACTGACGACATTCGACACGGGGCTGCTGTGCTCCTGCCCAAGCCCGCATCCTGGGCCCGCAGCACTCGGGCATCCAGAGAGGCCTGGGCCGGAGGGAGCCAGCTCGGCTGGGCCAGGGCTGGAGGTGCGCTGTGCCAGCCTGGGGCCTGGGGGAGGCTGGTGGGGGATGAAGTCGTGCTCACTTGGGCTTTATAAAAGGTTCTGTGGGGTCCATTAGAGCTGGGCGGGGAGCAAGAGAGCGATTTTTATGGGGAGTTTACACACAGCCTTCCCTGTGCTTTGCCAGCTGGACAGCGGGCCCCTTGCTGGCTGTTCCTCCAGCTTGGCCCGGCCTGGAGCAGCTCCCAGGATGTGAGATCACACCTCACCCGGGACACTCGCTGGGCAGGGGCGCTTGGACCCCCCAGGGCGGCGGGCCTCGGAAAAGCCAGGGAGCCAGGCACCCGCCCCAACCTGTTCCAAGGGACTTGAAGTCCAGCCTCGCTGAGGCTGGCCTGCCTTGCCCTGCCCTGCCCTGTCCTGCCTGGAAGGGCCACAGCGGAAGAAGCAGGCATGGCTAGAAGGGGGTCCCACAGGAGGTCAGAGGTGGGGAAGGCTGGACCTCCTGCTGTGCGGCATCTCTAGACCCAGGAGAGGAGTCCAAGGGGGCGGCAGGGCCGAAGCAGCAGGCTGTGGGAAGACGCTGTGCTTGTGTGTGGGGTGCAGGGACAGTCAGTCGCATGCAAGCCCAGCCCGCGCCTTACCTCAGCTGCCTCCAGCACTGGGCCTGGCCCTGACCAGTGCCCGGTGCTCCCTCTGAGGCCGCTGGGCACAGTGCTGGGTTTGCCCGAGGGCAGCGTGTCTCAGGCTGCCTTGTGCTGCTGTGACGGAACACACAGACGGTGACCCAGACACCATGGACGCCAACGCGGCTCAGTTTGGGAGGTGGGAAGCAGAAGGAAGAGGGGCCACGTGTGCATCGCACAGTGAGTGTGCGAGTGGGGGAGGGATCCAGGCCCAGGGTTCATCGGGAGTTCGCTCCAGAGGCAGCTGCCCATGCGGAGAGAGGAGCAGCAACGACTGACCGACTGACAGACCAACCGACCGCTGCAAGGCGCCACCACTCAAGCTTGCTTTCAGGGTTAACTTTCCAGTCATGGCTGTCGGGGCGCAGGAACCAGAGCAGAGTGGCGCTGGCGGCTCTGCTGAGGCGGCAGCAGCGGGCTGCTCCTGCCTGGACCTTCCAGTGCCAGAGGCTACACTGCTGGTCTCAGCACCCCGCGTCCTGTCCAGGGCCTGGCTTGGAGGGGAATGTGCGCCACTCACTTCCAGTGACCGTGAGGCATTTCTGGGGCCACTGCTTCTCCTGGGGGCATTTTAGGAGCTGCAGGCGGTGACGGGGCCTCCACTGTGCAGAGAGCCCACGTGACACCACCGTGTCTGCCTCTATTTGTTGCCCACCCACTCTGTTGGCATCCCTACTTCGGAGGGCTGTGTGTTCTCACCATCTTGGAATCAGTTTTGAGAGCAGATGTGTATTTCATTTTGCACTCGGCAGCCTTCAGCCTCTACTCCTTTCGGCCTCTCTCTCCCTGTCCTCGTTTAGGCTGTCCGTATTCTGCTCCTTTCTGTTTGGGGGACAGGCTTTATGCCCTGGGCTGTACTAGTAGGCTGGGCTGGGCTAGGTACCATTTCCTGCAGAAATCCCAGTGGTTTAATGCAATGCCGAGTTCGTGCTGGTGTCTCCTGTTCCTCCGCGATCGGGCCGCGGGGATTTTCCCCAGGTGGTCTCTCCAGTTTCTTGCCGGTGGAGCACCATCCTCACCGAGCTGCACAGCGGAGCTCTTCATTGCTGGGGCCGGAGAAGGGAGCAGAGGAGGCCCCCAGCTGCCTTTCATCGCTCCAGCGTGGAGAGACACGAGGTGCTTCTGCTGGGCCGCACTGGCCAGTTAGTCCTGTGCTCACCTAACAGCCGGGGTCTGCAGGGGCCGATCAGCTCCCGGAAGAAGAGAGCTGGGCATAGCGAGCACTTGAAGTGTCCACCACAATGGCCCCAGACATTTTGTTGAGTAAGTGAATGAACAGAAGGAAGGGAAGTGCCATGCCGCTTACTGTCACCCGGGGAAAGCCACGTTTACTTCTTTCTTTGGGGCACGTTAGTGTTTCTGGGTGAATCACCAAAGGCGAAGCCCTCAACCAGGCTTTGGATTCCCTGGTGACAGGAAGGTCTCTGCTGGTGCTCACAGACCAGGCAGAGTCAGTGAGTGGGGCCTTCCGGGTGTGCGGGGCCCCGCTGGGGGTGGGGGGAGACCCGCAGCAGAGGAGCAGGCAGGTGTGAACTGCTGCAGATTTTCAGTCTGATAAATGTAACCAGTGTGACTTGGATGCATGGCACTTACTTGAGTTTGAGAAATATCGTATTTGTTTTCTAGCTCAAATCTCCCGGAGCCCCTGGCCCTGGCTGTGGGATGGACCCACATCCCTGTACGCATCCTGTCCTCCCCTTTCACGAGATGGGCAGGAGTGGGCTGCAGAAACGCAGGCTGGCTGCCGTCCCGCCCTTTCCCCCTGCCAGGACTGGGTGCTCCTTCGGGAATGAGGAAGCCCTCGGGCTGGGCTCAGAATGGAGAGTCCAGCGTCATCCCAAGACGCTGTCAGCCCCTGCCCAGGGCCGTCTGCTGGAGACGAGTCCCTCCCCTTGCTGTGCTGCGGGCGGCTTCCCCAGGCTCCCCAGTCCTGGGCCAGGCTGAAGCCCCGGGAGTGTGAGCAGACTGGCTCTCAGGGCTGCCCGCTTGGGGCGTCCTCAGCCTCTGTCTGTCTGCAGCACGCAGAGCTTTGGCCGTCGGCTGCAGTGCAGCCAGGGGCCTGAGTTACCTCATCTCGTCCACACTCGCGTGGCCAAAGCCTGTCGCAGACAAAACACCAATAAATGCCCGGGCCCGGGAAACAGGGCTGAGGAGTGGGAAGCAAGCTTGTTCTATGGCCCAAAACTGGTGTCTTTTTTTTTTTTTTGGCAAAAGAGAAAACGAAATAAATTTAAAAACAATGTACGGTCCACATTTGAAGGCTGTAGAGTATGTATGGCCTTCAGCTGCTTCCAGCAAATTATTCATGATCTATCTGAGCACTGGCTAAATAGACGCTGACACCATGTCTCCCCACAGTGCCTGGCCCCACATGGGCCCTGGCTGCGGCCTGCTGGCCTGAGCCTGCGTGGGTTTCCATACCTGAGCCAGGTAACCCTCAGGACGAACTCTTGGCCAATCCCACAGGCAGCTCAGCCGGTGCAGCGTTCCCAGTGCTTGCTTGTGGCCTGCAGCTGGGCTTCAGTTTGTCTCGGAAGAGTCTAGCGCAGGGCACTCTTGCTAAACCTGGGTTGCATGTGATTTCCATCCACAGAGCCGTGTTGCATTTCTTAGGGTTCACAGCGAGGCAATAGCCTCCCTTGCGTCAGTCCCCCTCCATGCTCACCAGCTCGCTGAGTGGCACTGTTACCCTTGTGTGTCCCCGAAGCCTGGATGGGAACTTCTGCAGTGGGACAGTCGCAGACTGAGGCCAACTGTTCTGTGGCCTCTGTCAGCTGCCCTTTCTCCTTGGCTGGGCTTTGTCTTCTCTCAGCGGCCCACATGACGCTGACACAGCTTAGTGAGACAACATCTCAGAAACAAGGAGGGAGATGAAGCTCAGCACTCCATGGGTTCAGTCCCTGGTGTGGGAGGTGAGTGGGTGGGGAGCAGCACATCCAGAGAGCTCTGAGAGAGACTGTCTTCGCACAAATCCCCATCTACCTCAAAATCACTCTTCCTAGGGCAGGGAGAGGAGAAAGGCAGAAAGCTGCAACACGCCTGCCCTCTAATCCACGTCCTGTGTCCCTTAAAGGGCTCTGTGCACCCCACAGGGCTCCACCAAACATAGTTTGAAAACCACCAGGGTGAGTGTAAGGAAACAGCAACGCCTGACATTTTGCAACAGCAGCAACAACAAAGCAACAACAACACAAAACCAAAGTGGCAGCAGAATTACGCAAGAATGAAGGCAAGGCAGAGGCAGTGCAGTCCCCTCTCTTCTGTGTAGTTGGAAGCACCATCTACTGACCGCTTGGGTGCCTTGACTCCTTGGGCTTTCCCTGCTCAGCCAGGAGGGTTTGTGGTGGGTCCCAGGGAGCCCGGCTCCCAAACCACCCTAACTGAAATGTGCTAGCAAGGCCGCCCCAGCTCTGCAGAGCCCCGGCCCTCTATAGCAGGGGTGATGCAGGCGGAAATTCTGGAGGGCATAGTAGTTCTTGGCAGGTGTGAGGGTGTCTGCGCAGTGGCCATGTCCACTTAGTGCACAGTGGATGATTAAGAAGCATTTCTGAGTGAACAAAGGCTCGGCAGGAGAAAATAGCAATGGGAGGGCACTTCTGAATTCTAAATGATTCAGGAATCCTGGTTGCTGGCTGCTGGTACAGTGCCCACCGTCCTGCTGCAGAGAAGCTCCAAGGACAGGCCGCCGATGGGGCTCTGATTATAGAGGCCCTCAGCGTTCCTCGAACTCCGTGTCCTTGTCACAGTCTCTACCCCAGACCAGCGTGGAGGTCTTAGGGTCTCGAGAAGGAGGTGGCCCACTTTGGCTATGGCAGCTTCCCAAGCAGAGTGACTTTCTTTGTCTCAGGGAAGTTGCCTCCTCCTGCCCAATGAGCCTGGTGAGGAGCAGTCTAGGGAAATCTCCGCTTGTTAATGGTGTGGAGACTGAATGGACAGAGATGTGTGTGTCCTGGGAGGCCCAGCCCGGAATGCTTCATTTGTAGGCACCGATTGCAGGCAGCCCCCCTGTAGGGCGGCCTAGTTTCCTCAGTGGGTCAGTGCTGTACAGATTGCTTTGCCAGCCTCAGGTGAGTTCCGGTTTCTGGGTTGGGGAGGGAAGCCAGGAATTGCAGCTTGACTTCTGGCTGGAGAGTTGGAGCTAAGTTATCGGAGGATACTGGATGGATCAAACTCACACTTGGTCAGAGGACAGGAGGGGTCTTCTGAGCCCCATGGAAGGACTCAGCTTCATAGTATGTGATGTTTGGGGCTGCCCATTTCATGCCTTGATCTAGCCCTCTGGTGGCCTCATAGACACCCGAGTCCTGAGGTCTCCTTCTACCTTCTTCTGCTAGAGAGATTTTCCTGTGATCTTGGTGATCTTTGGTGGTTGTCCTCTGCTAGGATGCAGCTGGAGGTGCCATCTTTGAGATGGCCTAGTGCACTCAGCCTGGAAGGATCTTGTGATCGTAGATGCTCTGTAGATATGCGGTATGATATCCCTAGGACCTCCTGGTCCCCTGGCCTGTCCTGGGTCCCAGCTGCCTTCTCAGCCACAAAACCTGTGTTCTCCCTCCACCTAGAAGGACTTTTCTGGATCCACAGACTGCCAGGGACTGCATGACACTAGGCGAAGCAGGGTTCCCTTCGCTCATCACAGGGAGGGCCACCCTGGGTGCCGGAGGAGGAGGGTCTCGAAGTCCTGCTGTTCTGATGGATCAGAGCTCAGGGGAAGGGGAAGTATGCTTTGGGCCCTAATCAGAGGCTGTGTCTCCTGCAGTTCCTGGAATGTTGGCTTCTGTGGCAGGTGCCACCTACGATGCCGACACCATTCAGCTGTGGTGGCGCAGGCCTCTCTTGGAGATGGCTGTGCTGTGGGGGACAGATGTGCTTGCTTTCACTCTACCCCTGACTGGGGCAGGAGAAGAGGGACAGTAACTTGACATAACTAAAATGACTTGCATGCCGATGGGCTTCCTGGGAATGTGTGTGTGGAGTGAGAGTCCACACTCGGGCTCAGAGTTGGGCTCACGGGGACTGTGGAAGTCAGAGGTGCTCCAGCATTCAGCAAGGATTGGATGTGCCTCTTTGTGTGCATGTGTTTGTGTGTGTGTGTGTGTGTGTGTGCATGTGCATGTGCAGGTGACACCCTTAGGGAGGCATCCACACTGCCATTCACACCCGCCTGCACATTGCATGTCTATCACTCTGAGCCCAGCGCTGAGGCTTCCATTTGGACCTTGACCCTGTGTCATGTGTCACTCCACCTATGTCGCCCATGACTTTCTGCAGAGCTTTCTTCTGGTTTAGTGGGACAGGGGACCCAGCAGTGTCCCTTCTCCTGGTCCCTGGCCAGCTGAGTCCGGAGAGGAATGGATGCCAGCCTGATGAATGAAGGCGTAGGTTGTGAAGGCCACGTGGTTGCCTTCCCCTCGAGGTGCTCCTTGTTTAAGAAATCGGATGGTGGAAAGCATTGTTGACAATCAGCCTGCAGCTTCTCTTACATCTCTTTTGTCTTTGCTTTCCAATCCCCAAATGAAAAGAAGACAGTGGTTTATTCTAAAAACAGAAACACCCTGGACTCCCCTGTCTCAGACAAAAGCATCTCTTCCCAGCCCTCAGGTCCGCCTGGGAGCAGAGGCAGCCCTGGAGCCGCGAGGCGGCTGGAGGATCAGGATGGGCAGAGGAAGAGGGGGTCATGTGCAGTGGTCAGGTGATGCCAGACGCCCAGTGCTGGAGCGCGGCGGTCACGGTGAGAGCAAACAGCTCAGCAGAAAGAGGTGCTGGCTCAGGCTTTGCCCCGTGGCGCTGGGCCCTGGGCCTGGCTCTCTTGCTTCCGGTTTGGGGTTTGTCCTGTTGAGGAGTCTGAGAGGTGACTGTTGGATTGGGTCTTGGTCTTGGAAGAAAAATCTTAGAGAAAGAAGTGAGAGGAAAGCGCTTAGACTATGAGGGGCGAGGGGATTCTGGGACGGTGGTGAGGGAGGTGGCTTCTCGAGGACCATGGTGTGTGGTTACCAAGCTTGGGACAACTGCGGGAGCCCGGCTCTGAGGAGCTGGCGGGAAGGCAGGTGAGTCAGGAAGTGGGTGGCCCCTGTCTGGGGCTTGAGGACCACACCCTCACTCCAGCGAGTGGCTGTTTCTTGGAGGGACGGCTGTGGGGGTCCCGGCCCTGCCCTGGCAGTTCACATCCTGGCGAGCCTGGAGCCGGGTGCTCACGCTGGGGGTTCCTGGGGTTGACAGGCGTATCTGGTCTGCGCGCCACTGTGCAGGAACGCACTGGACTTGACCATGCAGAACTGGCAGCATGGACTTGTAACCTTTCCCCGCTCCTCCCGAACTGTGCCCAGCTTCCCAGCGAAGGAAGTGGGTGAAAGGGGAAGCACCCTGGACCCCAGGCTTGAGTCAGCCCTGCGCCTTGCTCACCCAGGGGCCACCGGGCACTCTCCCCTTCCAGGCTGTGATGATGCTGGCGCTCCCGCCCTGCCTGCCCCAGTAGGTGCCGATGCTTGTTCTGCCCTCTTCTCCTTGGCCCGCCTTCCTTAGGGGTGACCTCTCCTCCGAGTTAACTGAGGGGTCTGGTGGGGGCTGTGGGCTAACCCCCCCCCCTTGCCCGCAGTCATAATGAGATCCGTCTGTTCACCCTGCTCCCTGGCCACAGCCATGTTGTGGGTGGACCAGAGTTGTTCCTGGCCTTGTGGAAGACACTTGCGCCAATAGTTAATGAGTTCCTCTAAGAAACACTGGGTAGACTTGGAGCTGAGTGCCTGAGTAGTGATGGAAGCTAGCACTGTGCTGCTACCAGCGTGACCCGCTGTCCGGGAGGATATCGAGCCACAGTAGGATGTATACATTGGGGTTGTTTGCTCTCCAGGGATAGAAACCCCAACCCAAAGTAACTTAAGCACAAAGGAGACCTATCAGTTCCCGTCCCTAAAGGGCAGAGGTCAGGCTGGCTGTGGACTTGGCTTCAGACAGCCCCTCACTCAGTCATCACCGCCAGGGCCCAGCATCTCTCCCGGCTCTTCCCATCTCTCTCGGCCCCGCCTCCTCTGAGCTGACTCCACTGGGAAGCAGGAGCCCTCCCCCAGGGCCCTAAGTGGCTGCATTAGCTTCTGGCCTGGTGTTCCCTTAGACTCGAGTCTGCCTGGAAATAACAGCTGTCTTTTTCTTAGAAACTTTGGCCATCATCTCATTGCCGCTGATTGGTTCTGTCAGGGTCTCGTATCCACCTCCAAAGTCGTCACCGTGACCAGAGATCTGACAGTGTAATTGGTGTAGGCTCACACTGTGGGTTCCAGTTCTGAATGTGGAGTGAAGCCCGATCGACGCCCAGGATTTAAGAGCAGAGGAGAGGACACAGTTATCAGAAGGGTGAGTCACTGCCAGGGGCACAAACCACAGATGTCTCTACTGTTGGCCTTCAACACCCAACAAGGTGTCCAGAGCCTGCAGTTCCCATACTACTCACTACCATGAGAGCTGTAAACGTCACGCAGTGACTAAAACTTGGTTCTTATGTGAGAAATAATGACCACTGAAGAATGCCAAAAGCTACCACTGGCGACAGATGTGTAGAGAAACGGAAGTGGGTTAAGAAAATGAGTACTCTTAGATGTTTTGGACTAATTAAAGGATGGAATGTTGAAGTCAGCAGAGACTTGCACCAATGGTGTAAATGAACCCACCACGTGGTCTCTAGGAAAACAAGATCAGGCATTTCCTGAAGCCATTTCTCTAACAGCCTGTCTAGCTGGCTTGGAAAGGCTCACCAAGTGGGACAAAAGTCATGGAAATTGGAACCGCAGCTACCTGCGTTTCAGGAGGAAGCCAGAATCCAGAATAGACACCTGAGGATGCAGCTCTCATAGGCCCAAGGGCCCAGCCTCTTTCCTCCTCCTCACTGCAGAAGCAGGCGAGCAGAGGGCAGTCAGCTCTCATGCACAGCGCTCCTCCCCTTCCTCTGCATTCTTCCAGGAGGCACTCCTGCCCCAGCCCACTCCTGCAGTGCAGCTGGAGCCCACAGCCAGGCCCACCCCAACATCCGGAGACCCCCAGGATGAACACTCAGCCCAGGGCTGGTTCATCTGCCGACTCCACCTTCCGCAGCAGGACCTGGTTCAAGGATGGGCAAGCAGCCCAAGCCAGTGAACTGGAAGTGACCTTGGGACTTGTATTTGAGATACCCGGAAAGAGTCATCAGGTTGCTGAGCTGTAGAGTGTTGGCTGAGGGCTCCTGGTGGCTGCACTGTGACTTCAGGCAGTGCCTCAGAGTGAAGAAAACACAGAATGAAGCAGGGCCAAGGTTTGATGCCCACAGCATCTGAGGGCCTGAATTCAGCCGAGTCTGAATTCAGCCCCAGCCCTGGGAATTTCAGTTAATTTGTTACAATGAATTCTCTGTTTGGACCTCCTCTTCCTCTCTCCCTTCTTTTCCTCCTTCTCTTCCTCTTCCTTCCTCTTCTTCAAAGGCCGTCCCTTCTCCATGAGTTACCAGAGCTGCCGTGGTTTGTGTAGGTGTCAGAAGTGAGTGGGCCACTACCTCTCCTCCTAGACCTTGCTAAAGCTCTGCCCACCCTGGGGCACAGCACACCCCGAGTCTTCATGCGGGGTTTTCTTAAAACCATCCTCGTGTGGGTCTGTGGCTGAAATCAAACCTTATTCCTTTCTCTCTACCCTGTTCATAGCAATACTTCTTCATAAAAGCACTTGCATCCAAGTTCCCCTCTCAGGGCCTGCTTGGGAGAATCTGACCCGTGTCACTGAGCTGTCCCTGTCTCTGTGGACAAGGAGTGGCCCTCCAGGTGTGGTCAGAGCTGGTCCGCGGCTTCCATGGACTGCTGCCAGCGATTCTGTGTCATCTCACCACCCCTGGCCTGGCCGAGGGGGGGCCAGGGCTAGGTAAGGTCCAGAGACTCTGGTCTGAACTGTGCCACGCTGGGGCCCCAACTCTGCGACCGCTCTGCCTCTGCAATTGTTCGCTCCACTTTCCCTTCTGGTGATCCAGCATCTGTGGCCACAGCAGGACCCATCTGGCTGGCTCCTGTGAATAAATCTGTGTTTCTTTCTGTGCACTTGACAGTCTGAAGGAGTCTCAGACGCCGTGGGAGGGGCTTTATGGTCATGAACCTTTTCGGCTGGCTAGGCGATTTCATTTTCTGGACTGGGCTGTATTTTTTATTTAGTCCCAACACTGAGCCTCATAGACTCCAGTTTCGGATCATCAGCAGCAGTTCTGCCAGGTTCCTGCTGCAGTAGGGCTCTAGTGCCCTGGAGCTAAGAACCCAGTGGCAGCTCCCTTGCAGGCCTCCTGAGCAGTGCTCACAGGCTTGTTGGTAGAAGGCAAAACTTTTCGGACAGACTCGGTTCTTATATCGATTCAGTCATGACTTTCCCAAGGATTTTTGAAAGGCATCTTTGGTCTCGGTTCCTCCTCTGCAGGGGGTGGTGGTGGCTGCCGCAGTTTTTGTGGATGTTCTGGTTCTGACTGAGGAAAGTGCTGGAAGTGAAGGATTGTCTCGGGGCAAAACCTGGGCATTCACGGCTGTGCATGGGGCACTCAGGGAACGGGGTTCCTGGCTGGCAGTGGGTTGGGCAGCGGTGGCATGAGTGTTGCCAATAGGTAGAGATTCTAGTCTGGGATGGGAAGTCAGCAATGCAGAAAAATGGACTGGGAGCTTTGAAGCCATGTAGTGTTGATAGAAGAAGCATGAACCCCCCCCCCCCAGGGGCTTTTGGGTGACTTCCTGGAGGAAATAATGACGATCACTTGAAGTGACCAAAGTTGACTGTAACTGGAGCCCAGAGGCAGCTGCTGGTGATTGAAAAGTGATGATCATTGAGAAGAGGATGGAAAAGCAAAGGCAATCAGATCATGCCGGGCCTTGTAAAAGACACAGGAAGAACATCTGCGCTTCAGGGGATAAAGCCCTGTGAGGGCTTTTAGATGGTAGGATGGTGTGATCAGGTGCATCTTTCAGGAAATGCTGCAGATTGTTCTGGCTGCAGCACAGGGAATGGACTAGGGCCATGACCAGGTGGGAGGTGGTCACTGAGATGCAGCTGCATGGTTGCAGTAGGAGCTGGGCTAAGAATGGGTGGAGAGAAGTGGGCAGATGTTGGAAGTTAGGAGGATGCAGGGATGAAGGCCATTCAGTGCTTCTGTTGGACTGGTGGATGAGGGAGAAGGACCCAAGGGAATGCCGGGATTCTGAATGGGATGACCAGGCACAGGGAGGCACCAGTACCGAGACAGGATCAGGCTTGGCTGTGTGGTGGGGACCTGGGGTAGAAAAGGTGTGTGGACACAGCAGGTGGCTACCCGAGTGGACTGTTGAGTTTGGGTGTGTCCCGTGGAATTCGTGTATTGGAAACTTAACTTCAAAGTCATATGCTCAGTGGTATTGGAGGCGGGGTCTTTGAGAGGTAACGGGTAGAAGTAGTGAGAGCGGAGCTTCATTATGACATTAGTGGCTTTACAGGAGGAAGAGACCTAGACTAGCAAGTTTGCTCTATGTCATCATATAATGCCCGGCTCCATGCCATGACCCAGCATGACGGCCTTGCCAGATGACACGCAGAAGCCAGTACCATGCTCCCGAACTGTGAGCTAGACTGGCTTCTATTCTTTAGAAATTATCCAGTAAGAAGAAATGGGCTGTAATACTGATTTGAGACTTACTAGCATATACATGAACTTCAGCCATGAGGTGGGCGGTGCAGGGCAGACAGAGGGGCTGTAGGAGCAAAGTTTTCAGAGAGAAGGGGAAAGTTTCCAGAAGCCCTCCACATCTTAGGACTGCAGCACTTGGGAGCTGGGGTGAGGAGGACTAGGGTGCAAGGAGGAGTAAAAGGAGCACTCTGATGGGTGGAAGCAGGGAGGAGGGCGATGCATGGACACCAAGGTTGCTGGGAGTTCCAGGAAGAAAGGAACGGCCAATCATGTCAGTATGGATGGCGACGTGGAAGTACCTTTTGCCTGGGTTTAATTCAGCTATTGGGAAGAATACTATCAAGGGAGTGGAGGTGGTAGAGTTGAATGGGCCACGGATTGCTTCCACTTCACTGTTCCCTTTCCCTTCCTTCTGTTGCCACCCCTTCCTTGAAGATACTCTTACTGATTTTTGATGAACGAGGAGACTGCGCAGGAGGGCGGTCAACGGCAGTGACGGAGTGGTGATGGGCAGTGTTGTTTGAAGGTGTGGCCCCAAAGACCCGGGATTTAGTGTGAACATGTATGGGTCTAGAGGAGGTTAAGGAGGACACAACCCCTCTTCTAGAACTCCCCGAGCTTCCTCTTCAGGAGGCGGCAGGTGAAGCACTATTCCTGGGGGTGGGGAACCATGTGCCCCAGGACCGTTCCCAGATGGCCATGGCCTTGGAACGAGATACGCTCCTTGCACAGCAGGTCTAGCCAAATGCGGTCAGCCCTGTGAACATCTGCCATGGATATCCTGTTCCCCGCACCTGCCTGACGTCCTCTCTGTGCTCATGCCATGGCCAGGCCCCCAGAAGTCTCTGCACAATGTTACTGCACGTTTGATGTCCTTAAAGAAAGAGGGAACACATAATCATGATTTAAAAATGAATAGCAGAAGACAGAGTATTTTGGTTCTTGGCTCTACCCTCTGCCAGTGAGGTCATCTCTTCAAGTGGGCTCTGGCCACGGTGCGCTTGGAGGGCTTTGAGGTTTGGCAACCCCTGGGCTTTGTCTGTAGGGGCTTGGATCTGTTCGAAGCCGACAGCCCCCACCTACCCCAGCTGTGGCCAGACTGGAGCAAGACCCAGAGCTGGCCGAGCCCTGCCTGGACCTTCCCTGGCTGGTCTGTCTGCATCTGTCTTCCTGTCCTTCTGTCTCTCTGGAATTCCTGTCAGAACAACTCTGTCGTCAACTGGAGAGACGCTTTAATGGGTCACCCACCCATCCAACAGACCCAACCTTTGCCACAGGTCAGTAGTTCTAAGGGTTATTCTGACAAGTGGAAGACTGCAGAGGCCTAAGTTCCAACAGTAACAACCGACCCTGTGGTGTGTGTCACGCTTAGGACCCAGGAGCCTTGGAAGGGACAGTACCACGGATGGCTCCCGTCATGCTTCAGTGAGAGCTTCGGGGTCGAAAGGAAAAGGCTGAGAAGGGGAGAAGCAGAGACCAGAGGCACAGGGTCGCTGGAATGCATTCCATCGCCCTCTGGTTCCTTGAGAGCTCATAGCCTTGCTCCTGGGGCGAAGGTGGGATCCTGTGTGGGATGTTCACACACGTGCGTGGAGAACATGGATCTGATTTAACTGCAGCATTTAATTGTTGAATCAGAGGAAAACCATCTACAAGTTCCTAATATGTGAATTTTATTTAACAAAATTAAAAAGCATTTGCCTTGTGAAAATTCTATTAATATTTAAAGCCAAATAACAAACTGGGAAAGATGTTTGCAATATTAATGGCAGAGTTAAAAAACCCAGTATACACAAGGCCTTTATGAAATGAAAGGAGAGCAGCTCACATAGACTAATGGACAAATGAAAAACTTGCAGAAAAGAAACAGTGTGATCAGCAACGTGTAAAAATGTTGCTAATGTTAATGACTGTGAATTAAAAATGACGTGTCAGTCGTGCTTCGTGGTGCACGCTTGCGACTCAACAGGCAGATGGATGCAGGAGGACTGAGAGTGTGAGCCCAGGCTGGGCAACTTGAGACCCTGTATCAGAGTGAAAGATAAAAAGGGCAGCATATAGCTTGTGCTAGAGCTCCGGCCTAGCATTTCTGGGGCCCTGGGTTCAATCCCCAGTCACACACACACACACTTGTGTCTTACCTAATGATGAAGATAAACAGATTGGTTAAAGAAAAATGACAGTACTAGTTAAGGGCTATAGAAATGCCTTGTTAATGGGAGTATAAATTAGTAGAAGTAGTTTGGTAACAAGTATCAAAAAAGTAAAATGCCCATATTCTGTGAGGGTGAAGGCCCAAGCAAGCAGCCAGTTAGAAGCATTTTCAGAAAGAGAGGCATGTATGAAGTGTTCTCAGAGACCAGGGGGACAGAGGGGGCTGCACAGACTGGGCTGTCACACACCTGGAGAAGATGCAGGCCGGTCCAGGTGAGGGGTCAGGCATCTCCGGCCCCTGGCTCAGTCCGTCTGGGCTCAGAACCCGCACCACGAGTGGTCTTGTGTTCCAGCCCAGTGGCGGACATGCCAGTGTCCCGAAGGGCCTGAGGGCAGTTGTGGGGAGGTCCCGTACTCTCCATACACCCTGTGTGAGGGGCTCAGGGCGCTGTCGGACCCGCACTGCCAGCTTCCGATGCCAGCCTTCCCGCCGATCACAGGGCCGTGGTTCAGTCACTCCATCTCCCTGGAGTCCGAAGGGCGGCGGAGAATGGGGGGATGGACCCATGCACCGAGGCTCGCCAGGCATGCAGAAAGCTATACAAATGCTTCTGCCTTCACTTTCTTCCCGCCCTGGTCTCTCACCACGCCCCAGGGCTTCCACTCTGTTGTGGGTGGGGTGGCCTGACTGAGTCCTGCTTTGCCTCGGGCACTTCCGGGTTTGCCTTTGTCAGCGTCACCTCCCAGTGCCAGACAGGTCCCCTCTGAACCCTCCACGGCTCAACTACCCCAGGCTGGCAGCTCCTGGCCTCCCCAGGCCTGGCCTCCAGGCCACTGTGACTCCACCAGTCTGCAAAGGGACCAGGCCTTCTCTTCCTTTTGATTTCCTATTTCTAACAGACACTTCCTACACTTTTATAGACAGCGGCTTCATTCTCTGGTTGCTTAGCCCAAATCCTCGACTTCTTCCTTCCTCCCAAAGCCCACATCTGAACCCCAGCAAACCCCGCGGCGAGTTTGTGCTGCGGAGCCTGAGCACGAATCAAGCTTTCCTCCGCCTTCACTCCCGCCGCTGGGCCTCCCTAGAGCAGGGGAAGGAAGCCTCTGGCCGCCCACTTCCCACTCTCGGGACCCTAAACTTTGCTCTCCCGCAGCAGCAAGGGGGCTTCGTAAAACCCGCCCCGCACACTCCTCTCACCTCTGTGCGGCTTTGCAGTAGTGTTTGCACTGTCTCTGCAGTAAAGTCCCCTCCCTGTGAGTCGGTCCCCGAGACGAGAGGAGACGCAGCCCCTCTGCCTCCGTGACTCCGCCTCCTGCTCACTGAGCTGCACCCAGCAGCAGGAGCCCCGTGCTGTTTCTCGAATGGGTGTGCTCGCGCCCCAGGACTCGGGCACCTCCTGCTCCTGCGGCCTCGACTTCTCTTCTTCGATTTACACGGCAGCGCATTCTTTCGTCGTCCTCCGCTCTCGGCTCAGAATTTCTCTCGCCAAGGAGGCCTTCACTAGCCGTTTTATAAAGAGCCACCTCGCATTACTCTCTGTCCCCTCGCCTGGTTTCATCTTTCTTCATGGCTCTTAGCAGTACCTGATATGTTGGAAGCCTTTTTTTCTGGTTGCTTGCTTTTTAAACTAGGACTTAAACTTAATGAGGTCAGGATTTTAATTATTTTATCTCCAGTGACTAGAAGAGGGCCTGGAATGTAGTGGTTGGTCATTAAAATTTATTGACTAGATTTAGAAAGTACATGGCAAACACACAACACGTTCTTTTGATATTTATTTAGGCTTTCCTTGATTTATCTAAGCACAGCAATATTTTTAAATGTACATTGAGATGTTTTGCATGACTATTGTTAAACTTGTTCCTAGGTATTTTACTTTTTGATATAATTATAAATGAAATTGTTTCTTTAATTTTGTTGCCTAATTATTTGATACTGATACATACAAATACAATTGATTATATGTATGACCTTGTAAATGCTCTGACCTTGCTAAATTGACTTATTTCTTCTAGTAGTTTTCTCATTGTTCTTAAATCTTGATAAATAATCATGTCATCTATAAAAAAGTGAACTTTATCTCTCCTTTTCCAGTCTTTATTCTTTTTATTCTTTTTTCTCGACTTATTGAACGGCTGAGGACCTTCAGTGTAAGGCTAAGTCTATGACGTTGGAAATGGGAGAGCCACCGCAGGGAGGGAAGAGTTCATTAATTGTGTATGAGCTGCAGGTTTGTTTCTTGTAGCTGTCCTCTAGCAGATTGAACAAGTTCTCCTTGTAGCCCTCACCCGCAGAGAGTGTGTGTACGTGTTTAAAGCACTGAGTGGATTTTGCACTTTCACAAGTGTTTTTTCTTTTTCCTTAGAGATCATCGTGAGGGTTTTCATTTTTATTCTGTTAATATCGTGAATTTCTTTGATTTTCAAAAACCAAATCAATCTTGCATTTCTGTAATAAGTCCACCAGTTTATGATAGGTTATCCTTTTTATATATAAATAAATTGGATTTGCTAATATTTTGCTAAGGAATTTTGTACTTGTGTTCATGGAGAAATTTGCTTGTCATTTTTTTACAGGGTTTGGTACGTCAGAGTATGCTGAGCTCAATAGAGGAGTCAGGAAATGTTGCTTTCTCTATTTTCTGAAAGAGTTTTCATATGATAGATGTTATTTCTTGATTAACAGAATTCAGCAGGGAAATCATTTAAGGTTGAAGTTTCTCTTTTTTAGAACATTTCTGATACATTCAGTTTCTTTGACAGACATTTTCCATTTCAGCTTGTCCTTTTGACAAGTTGTGTTTTTCAAAGAAATTTTCTATTTCACCTAACTTGGCAGATTTATTAACAAGGCACTGCACAGTGCTCCATCATCAGCCTTTTGGCTTCTGTAGGACCTGGAGTGGTCCCCTTCATTCCTGGTGTGGATCTCTCTTTTTCTCTACCCTTCCTGTGGGCTGGTTATTAATTCTATTAATCTCAGTAACAGTGTTTCTGGCATTGCTTTTCTATTTTCTATTTGATTAATTTCTGATTCTAATTTTGCTTTTACTTTGATCCTTCTATTTACTTTGGGTTTAATTTGTTCTTTTATTTTCTAGCTTAAGTTGAAATCTATCACTGATTCTGTGCCCTCTTCTTTTCTAATATAAGCATGTAAACCATGACATTTCTTTCACACTCTAACTGTATTTTGCAGATTTTGGTATGTTGTGCTTTCATTTTCATTCATTTCAAAAATTTTTCTGATTTCCTTTTTCAGTTCTTTGAAATTTATTTAGTATTTAATTTTCAAATATGGGGGTTCTAGCTTTCACATTATTACTGATTTTTTAATTTAATTTTGTTGTAGTCAAAGAGCACACTCCATAATATTTTAATATTTTGAAATTCACTTAGACCTGTGATGGCCAAGCATATAATGAATACTCCAAGTGAATCTGAAAAGAACGCGAAGTCTATAGTTGCTAGTGCTGACTTGGCCAAGGTATTTGATAGTGTCACCTGGCTCTTTTATGTTTGTGCTGATGTTTTGTTTAATAGTTCTGTCAGTAACTAAGGAGGAGTAATAAAATCTCCAATTCTGTTTATAAATTTGTCTACTTCTTTTATTTCTGTTAAGTTTAGGTTAATTTATTTTAAAGCTTTGTTATCACCTGTGGGCACTTTTAGACTTGTTATGTGGAATTGAACCCTCTGTCATTGTAAAATTTCCCTTCTCATCTCTGCTAACAGTTTCCTCTTGAAGTCTATTTTATCTGACACAAATTTAGCCACTCAGCTTTTTTATGATACTTGTTTACATAGTTGGTCTTTTTCTTCCCTTTTACTCCCAAACTATTTTATCTTTGTGTTTTATTTTGTGGATAGCTTATAGTTGAGACTTCTTTTCTTTTCTTTTTGGGTCCATTTTGATCATATTGGCCTTTTAATTGCAGTATTTGGTACATTTCCACTGAATATATTATTATTCTTTTTTTGGTACTGGGGATTGAATTCAGGACCTTGTGCTTGCGAGGCAGGTGTGGTGCCACTGAGCTAAATCCCTGGCCCCTCAATGTATTATTGATACAGTAGAGTTTATTTTTTTCCTCAAAAAGTAATAGCAAAGTTTACTTAAGCAAAAATGAAGAGTGGGAGAGAAACTGCCTCTGCAGAGAGAGGTTGGGCCTAGTAAATAGAAAAAGAGAGAGAGAGCAAAGATAAAAGTCTGGGAAACACAGCATGGGCTATCATGGATAGTTATGATAGCACCAGCTCCTCATGGCTGCCTTTCTTTTATGCTGTCCAAATCTTGAGGAAATCCGTGAGAACTTCTACATCTGGGTCCTGAGATTCCACACCTCAGGCTGATGTCAGGTCGAAGTCGTTTGTTGAAAACCTGGTCCAATTCTTGCAAGGAGTCCATGTGCAGGGCTATGGGAACTGTTCTGTGTGTGTATCTGAGCTCTTGTAGTTAACAGGCCACACCCTCTTCCCAGCCTCCTTTGCCATGCCCTAATCTCCTGCCTCATTTCCCCTGAGAAACACAAATCCCCATAACTCTTTATAGGGTGCTGAGGGAGAGGAGGTTTCTGTGTTCTGTACCTTCTTCAAGCTGGAAGGGGCTGTAGACCCTACCTATTAGGGATCATGTGCTCTCCAACTACCATGGGGTGCTGTGGCTCACTGGCTGTGTTGAAGAAAGGAAAACCTGTCAGGAAATAAGGAGAAAAGAGTTAATGACCATTGACCTGCACTATTAGCCCAAACATGAGGGGCAGGTCAGATTTCCACACTTCCTGTAGCAGGACAGGAGTCTTGATTTTTGAAGAGAAATCTTAAGTCTTCCAGAGGCTCACAGGAGTAGCTTTTTCCTCTTGTGTGATCTTGTGCTTCAGACAGTTCAGATGAGACTGGCTTTATAATAAAAAGATGAATCCAGTTATCTATCTCTGCCACTTTTACTGTGGTGAGTGTGGCAAGGATCACCGAGAAGGGGCCTTTTCATTTTGGGTTCCCTCTCTCTAGGTTTTTAGCAGAGGTTCCTGGAGGAAGAGGTCTAGCTTTGATTTTCTGTTGTGAGCTGAGAACTGCATAACCTGCCTTTTGATGTCCTCCTTGAACAAAGCTACTTCTGTCAGTGTACTATACCTCATCAGGATCTTGGAGGTGCAGATCACTGATGTCCTGCCTACTTGTGTATGTCTGAGAGATGACTTGTTCACATGAGTGGCTGACTTCTGGGCCTGTAGGCATCAAAGAAGCAGGGTTGATAGTAGTGCAAGTTTTTATAATAACCTCAGGGTATCTAAGAGTATGACCTGATACTTAGTGAGCTGTTCCCCTGTTAGCCACAAGTAACCTTTCATCTCTGGAATAGCTCTGACCTGATGGGGAGTCAGAACTTCTAGTCTCTGCTCCAAAGTTAACTTCATAGCTTCTTCTGTTAATACAGCAGTAGCTGCTACTGTTCTCAAGAGGGGCGGCCACCCAGCAGCCATTCCCTCTAATTAGTTTGAAAAGTATCCCACTGAGCAGGGCTCTTGCCCTAGCCTTTGGGTCAAGAGCAGGAAGTAGTGAAGCTGCTGTTTGGTGGAAGGAGGCCTAAGAGCACACATAGCCTGGATCCAGTCCCTACATAGCTGTTGTTCCCAGGTGTAAGAATGTATGGTGAGATAGCTCCTGAGTTGGGCTGCAGACTAGAATGTCATCTACACACTGCAGGGTGACTCCTTGCTCTAGCGTTAGGCTCCTCAAGTCTTTGCAAAGTGCCTGAGCAAAAGGGTGAGGGCTGTCACTAAAGTCTTTTTGGAGAACTGTCCAAGTATATTGCTGTTTTTCTCTTGAAATGGGATTTACCCATTCAAAGGCAAATAGGAATTTGGAGTCTGGATGTAGGATGACGGAGGAAAATGCATCTTTTAAGTCTAAGACTGAGAAACAATTAGTGTCCCCTGGAATCTGGGAGAAAATAGTATGTGGATCTGCCACTAGGGATGGATTGGGATTCCTCATTAACGAGGCGGAGGTGCTGTACCACCAGTATTCTCCTGAGGGCTTTATTACAGGAGAATGGGAGTATTGCTAGGGGACTGACAAGGCTTCAGAAGGCCACTCAGGAAACTTGCCTATGAGAGAATGGAGGCCTTTATGTGCCTCCTCCTTGATTGGATACTGTTTTGGTTAGGAAGCCAGCTGGGGTCTTTCAGTCTTATAACTATGGGCATAGCTGGATTTGCCCTCCCAGGTATTCGTTATACTGTTCCACAGGATCCACCTGTTGGCCAATTTGGTCAGGGAGACCTGGTGTAGTCCCAACAGGTAAAATCCATTTTGGCCTTGACCAAATTTGAGAATTCTTCCTATTTAGCTAAGAAATCTCTTCCTAGAAAAGGAGCAGGACACTGTGGGACAATTAGAAACTCATGGTTAGACATTTGGTCTTCAAAGTGACATCAGAGGAGGAGTAAAGATTCTCTGACTGGGTCCCCTGGACCCCAGCTATGGCCGTGGACCCAGAGGAGTCTTCCAGAGAAGGAAGGCAGAACAGAGTGAGCTGCCCCTCTATCAATCAGCCGTTGAATTGGCTCAGCCATGACACTCAAGATTCCCCAGGGTTCCCCAGAGGAGATGGCGATGTCCATGGATGGGGCATTGCAGGCTGCTAGGGGCCTCCTCAGTCAACAGAGCAGCAGTGAAGGTTTGGCTGGCCTGGCCCCTCTCTGGGAGCAGGAACAGTCAACTTCCAGTGCCATGAATCAGGCACATTAGGTGCCCTGTGTGCAGAGCAGGGCCCAGGCGGAGGCTTGGTGTGTTCTCTTGCCCTGAGCACTTCTTGCACTTGAAGCAGGAACTCTTTCTTTGGTTGTCCCTGGGTTTTTCCTTAGACGACCTGGGTGGGTTTAAAGCATCACCAATTGCGACAGCTATAATGTTAGCTTTCTCCCTTCTCTCTCCTCTGGGTCCTGATTGTTGAACACAGATAAGGCCATGTCCAGCACATGGGTCATAGGTGTCTATGGCCCCATTTGAGTGTTTGTAGCTTGCGCCGAAAATCTGGGGCTGAC
This sequence comes from Heterocephalus glaber, assembly GCF_053883595.1. Classification (NCBI taxonomy): domain Eukaryota; kingdom Metazoa; phylum Chordata; class Mammalia; order Rodentia; family Bathyergidae; genus Heterocephalus; species Heterocephalus glaber. The sequence goes on from NW_028258305.1 coordinate 47,252,719, forward strand.
TGGCAGATGTAACACTGTCCCATCAGTGCTCTCCCTCCCTGGAAGATGCATCTGCATTTATGGAAGACTCAACATACCTCTTTATCTCCTTGGTAGAGCAGCTAGCATACTAGACATCATTTCTAGTCCACAACTAGTATTATAGTCCCAGTTTGGCTCTGTTGAAGGGCAAATAACCTTTCCCAGGTGGTTTCTTCTCTTTTTAAAGCACATTGTCCATCTGCATAGTTCCTAGCCTCTTGTACATCTGTAACTGAAGAAGGGGCCTGATTTATTGGCCCAGGGACTGTAAAGAGGAGGCAGAAGAGACCTCCAAGTGGAATTGAGGCCTGCCATTTCCCATTTGTTTTGTGTTTCTACCATCTGTTTTATATTTTGCTTTTTCTCCTTTCCTTTTAAAATTTGGGTTAATCAAATATTTTTTAGGATTCCATTTTGATTTCTCTATTGGATTTTTAGTTATATGTTTTGCATTACTATTTTGAGGGTTGCCCTTGGGACCGCAATGTGCATCTTTTACGTATTAGTTTATACTTAGCATTAATAATGTACAAGTTCTCATAAAATGCAGGCTCCTTGCTCTAGAATAGTTCTAATTACTCAGCTACCTTTCCAGACAGAACAGAAGTGACATCCTCCTGTTAAGGACAACATGCAGGGTGTTACATCTTGCTGGCACCGCAGAATGCCCCTGGACCCTGGTCTGGGTGGTGATGGTATAAGGTGAAGTAGTTGAGCTCTGACAAGTGCCTCATTTATTTTTGCTATGAGTCTTTATTCTCTGCTGATGCTGTTTAAAGAAGTGGTAGCATATTCTCTATGTTACATGAGTTAAAAGCCTCAAAATGCATGCTGAAAAACAAAATTAAGAATTGATTTTTGTTACTTTCAGGAAAGCTAATGGTTAATGTCTGATTTGCAAAGAGTGTTTGTCGATCCCTGTGGAATACCTTTGACCATGCGGGATCCAGAAGAACACAAGTCCATTGAAGAAGCACCAGGATCTCAAAAATTTGTGGTTATTTTAAGTCGGTGCCCAAAGCTAATTAGGATGAATAGCTGCAAAAGGTGTTTACATATTGTTTTATGACTCATTTAGTCCCAATGACTGTTCTTCTATGTTAATTTCACTCATGTTCAATTCCAAATTTTCCTGGACAAGGATGGAAAGTGAAGTGATAGCAGCAGACGTGTTGGCTCTGTCAGGAGAAAAATAACTTCTCAAGCAGTTACATGAGGCCAACATTAAATCAGTGTCATAGGATTTTTCAAATAGAATATCCATTAAGGTAATTTCAAGCCTTGTCCAGTTCATGGAACCAGAGCAGTGCTTTTGTAAGCTCATTCTGTCAAAGGTTGAACTGCTGAAATGATTGCAACTTAACTTGTTAAGAATTGAACATTGAGGATTTTTTCAGGGACAATAAGGATACAAATTTTTGTGGAACACAGTGTTATAGAGCAAATGATTTTCTTACTAAATTAAGATGTTTGTAGAGTAAGAATGTACTTGGAGTTGGTTGGGTACATGCATAATGAATAACTTTTTCCAAACAAACTTTTTTTTTTTTTAAATCAATTGTATTGGAAACTGCAGTTGCAAATATTTAGTAATTTTACATGTACTCAGAAGACTGAACTACAAAAATTTTGTGACAAATCTGATTTTGAGTACAAAATAATATTTCAGCCTGGCACTGTACACTTTCTTCCTTTAATCTTCATCATTTGGATTTTAGGAATCTTCAGACTTTTAAAGAATTATTTTGTGGATCAACATAAGTGTCCTAAAACACCAAGCTTCTGTGTAAACAAATCCACCAAGTCCTGGTTAATTTTATGCAAAACAAGCTAAGAATATTTAATCAAAGTTAAATGAATGACTCACCCCAAGGCATCAGTTTTTGAATCTTTTAGTGAATTGCAATTATTGAGAACAAAGCTTATGGACAGGAATACTTTGAAACTGATCTCTACAAAAGCAAGAGAGGAGCTGAAAAAATTAAGTAGTGAGAACTTCAAGGGTGGACAGTGTCTTTGATACTCCAGTTCCCTAAGCACACTTTGGGAGATGCTGCTTTGTAGGAAGAATCTTGGGATGGTGCTCATATGGCAAGTCAGTAAATTATATTCTGCTCTGCAATGGGATGAAGTTGAATAGGCCTGTGATTTTGAGCATCTAAAACTGGTGAGCCATTTAAAAGACTCGTAAACAGAGGCAATTTGTTTGGCATATTTTGTCAAATAAAACTACCCTGAGGCAAAAAGAAAGTATCTGCAAATATTTGAAGTGAAATATTTATTCATTTCAATATAAAAATGATTAAAATTGACACTATCCTCAATTTAACTGAATTTTCTCCAAGTTTACTAGTTTTCTCAGCACCAGGAGGTAGAATATTTTCTTAATTAAAAAATTATAGTCTGCAAAGAAGGGCTGATTGGAAGAATCAATAATTTCAAATTTATTAATAACATGCAATGCTGAAAAAAATGCAGGCAGCTTTATGGAAAAATCTAAAATTATAAGACAAGGTTGAGAAACCTACATTCTTTACAAAAATTCAGTGGTATGATATTTGAGAGCAGTATATCAAGAAATTGATGAAAATACGTGAATTTACACAAAGAATAAGTTATGTTTACATTACTTTTTTCTTTTTTTAAAAATTTTATTTTATTGGTACATCTTAGGTGTACAATGTAATGACATTCATCACCGGAAATTTGAACCTTTACATAATCTCTCTTGGTTCTTATTTTTCCCCCTTCCCCTGCCCTCCCTTCAACCCCTGTTTACATTACTTTTTAATGTTCAGATTATCAACATGAAGTTTTTTTATCTGAGATATGGTGATATTTATTATAATTTTAAAAAGAATTTTATTTTTGCAATTATTTTTGAACAGGACAATTTTGTGGCCCATCAATAAAATCAATTTGTTGATCAATACATAAATATTATACAAATTATGGAACTTTTCTTAGCTTTGATCCTTCCTGTACTCTCAGAAAAGTCCCAATTTGAATGGTATGTTACCTCATCACTCTTGCTATTGGGCTTGCCATAGGCAGAACTCACAGGTACTCTGGTGTCTGAACAGAAGGATGAAGTTGTTTTAGACTTCCTGTATTTTTTGTATTTGCTCATGGCCACGTGACTTGCACTGGCCAATGAAAGGTGAGTGGAAGCAGTGTCTCAGAGCCAGGAGAGCTTGCCCTCTTTGTCCTGATGCAGGAAGCTGATGTCAAATGAAGCTCTGTCAGGCTGCATCTTGAGTGTTGGTACCTGGGCTCTGAGCAATAAAATGTGAGAAATTAGTGGTAAAATGTGATAAATAAATGCTCACCCACATCCTTATACTCTTAAACCACTGAGATCTTGGGATTAGTTATTACTGTAGCAAAACTTAACTTACTCTAACTGATAAAGCTATTTAGTAAGTTCACCTATTAGCTTATCCCTAGGCAGCTTATAAAGAGTAGGATTAAATAAAAAGATAAGAGGCTGGGTCGAAGGGAAAAAAGGGATCCGAACACGAAGGCCAAGGTGAGGGTGGTTCTCAGAGTGCATTCCTGTACATTTTGCAGAGTTGGGCTGCCACGTGGTCTGCAGTCTTCTGAGCGGCCAAGGCAAATATGGAAATTTGACCAGAAACATTCCTTGTAAGATAGCAGTGAGCAGGATGCTTAGCAAAAACCTTAGAGCAAAACGGGAAAATACTGAACAACTTTCCTTCTGTAAATAAACCAGACTCTAACATGGTTCTTTCTTATACCAATTCTCAATGCCAGCACAAGACACATGCAATGTTCACCTCTGGAAAACAAATGAGAAATGATACTTTAATGCACACCAAGAGCTCCTGAGGGCCCCATCTAATCCAACATGAGCTTTGGAAACTATAGCATGAGTGTGCGGTCCTCGCCTTCCTTCCTCACAAGGGCTCTTTTAGTAGAGCTTAGATTGGAGGGAGGTTGGTTGCTTGTGTATCTGACAAGGTCCTGGTGCAGAATCAGACTTGGCTCCTAGCCTCAGAAGACCACTCCAGTGCAGGGCAAGGTATGGGAGGAGACACTGTAGCAGAGTAAATACGGCGAGACGCGTCCACTCAGCCTGCCCGAGGAGGGCGATGGCTCCCCCGAGAGGCCTGAGAGTCCCGATTGGCCCTGGCGGGCTGTGCCTTGGCCGCTGCCTCAGGGGCCTGGCTGCCTGGCATCAGTGTCTCCTCAGCTTCAAACCCAAGAACCATTTAAAGGCCCGAGGGAAGAACGTGCTATGTCGAATAAGCCACCATGTCAGTTAAACCAGCTGTGCCTGCAGCCACAGTCTCCACTGAGCTCAGGGAGAGGAACCTCAGCCAGGGCTGGAAGAAGCCTGTGAACCCGTGACCCCAACCCTGGAATGTTTGCAAAAGTCTATTTTTGTTTCAGATAAAACCAGAAACAATGAGCCACATGGGGAGCCAACCTCCTGGAGATTGTAGCAGCTCACTGGGGAAGTATGCGGGCTCTGAGCTCATGGAGGTATTTCTCAGCAAGGCAGAGGCTGCTCCTTGGGGACAGGCAAGGGAGGGCAGTTCAGGGTCCACCGAGGCCACGTCCCCTTCCACAGAGTGCCCGTGGGCATCACATCTGTCCATCTGCTGTGTCACCCCACTCCCAAGCTCCAGCAGCACCCAGCTGGCACCTGGTCCTGGACTTGGTTAAGAGGGGGCAGGAGAAGGGCTCAGCCCTGCTCCCTGGATGGGAGAAACCCCAGGCAGAACACATGGAAGGATGCACAAATCAGAAGCGATTTGAAGACAGGTCCTGGGGATTTCCTCCGCTGTCAACTCACCAGCAACTGGAGAGTAATGTTTTCTCTTCAGAAGCTTTCTCTTGGGCAGCCCAGAGCCATTGCTGGAATGTCCACCTGAGGGTTGGGTTTGTGCTGTTAGGGCTTGGAGGGTGAGGAGCAAGAGGGAACAGTTCTCCTGCTACGCGGTCCTGCACCTAGTGGTCATGTGAGAGGTAGATCCCTAATCCTGGAGTAGAACCCAGCCCCATGTAGTGTCCAAGGTCACCTGCCCTTCATCAGCTCCCTGCACTGTTCAGGGGGCTTGCTGAGCATTACCCAGAGGATGAGGGGCAGACTGGACCCCTAGTGTAATGGGGGGCGATGCATGCTCCTCCCATCCTTGAAGCATCCAGAAGTCCGGATGGTACGGGGAGATGCCTCTTCAAACTGTTCCCCACCCAGACCCTGCCATCGACTCTCAGCCCTGGGGTTTCTAAGATTCCAGTGAGCAAGTCTGGGTGTTGCTGGGGACACTGGGTCTGTCCTCAGCGAGAGAGAGCTGTCTGCTCTCAATGGCGTTGGCTGAGGGCACACAGCTGAGTGTTTCATGCGCATGCTCCCCACCTAAGTCTGAGAACTGGGACATGGAACTGGGCTCCCAGGGGCCCTGCTGGCACCAGTCACAGTGTCTGGGGAAGCACTGCAGTGCCCAGCTGGGGCGGGTGCAGGGGTGGAGTGCCTCGGCCAACGGACTGCAAGTGATGAGGTGTCAGACGCCCCTCATGTACAGGATTTTCATACTGACAAGCAGGAAGAAGCCAGGCTCTAGCCTCAGAATCTGGGCTGGGGTGAGAAGAAGGACGATCCCCACCCCAGGGCTCAGAGCTGGGGTTCAAGGTGTGGCTATCAGGATCCCCCAAGAGCTTCCCTTGTGCCCCCCTGAGGGAGGGTCAGCAGGAAGCCATGGAGGCGAGGTCCCGAGTGAAGCTGTTGTTTCTACGCTTCTGTCACTTCTGTCTCTAACGGGTCTCACGCGCGCCTCGTCTCCCTGTGGAGAAATTCTGCTCTGTAGACTCGCATGCTGATGAGAAGAGGGTTTGAGAGAAGGGAGACCCTGTCGGGAGAGAGCGGCCGGGCCCAGTCACTGAGCTCTGAACATCCCAGCTCCTTCACCCGGCAGTGTGCACTGAGCCCCCTGCAGGTTTGGGCTGAGCAGCAGCCCTCAGGATGAATCGGGAAGATTCTGCCTCAGGGTGGGTGTAGCCAAGCAGGGTAGATGACACCATAGCACCCAGGAGGAGGGGACGGCAGAGCAGAGGAAGGATGTGCTCTGAGGATGCTCGTAGGGTGGCACTGAGCAGACTGCTGGGAGCAGGTATTATGATGGCTGCTTTTATCGCTAACTCGACTAGGCTCCCATGACCAAGTGGACGGCGAAAGATTACTGCAGCTGCTTCTGTGAAGGTGCTTGAAAATGATGATATTAACATTTCAATCAGCAGGCTTAGAGGAAAGCGGATCTTTCCTAATAATGTGCTTGGGCCTCATCCAACCAGTTGGAGGCCCTAGGTGCAAAGCAAGAAGGAATTCTGCGGCAGGTGGCTTTGGACCACACTGGAACTCACCCCCAGGTCTCCTGCTGCTAGCACGCCCTGCAGAGTTTGGATCACTGTTGCTCCAGCCAGTTCTTAAATCTCTCTCTCTCGTGTGTGTGTGTGTGTGTGTGTGTGTGTGTGTGTGTGTGTGTCTTAAACTCTGTCCAATACAGGCATCGATGGCTGAGGAGGCCTTAATTGTTCATATATGCTCATGTATTGTTCCTACACGTGAATTGCTGGGCTACCCTTGAGCAAAGAACATTCTGGAATGTCAGGATCCCCCAGACCCCATGTGGGGTTTTGAGGGCATAGCGAAGGCTTTTGTTCAGAGATAGTGGACCGTGTCACAGATAAAAGCTTTTTCCAGGGGAAGGTGGCAGTCACAGTGGAAGAATAGCTGGAGGGGTTTGGTGCAGCTGCAGAAGGTGCTGAATCTTAGAACCAGGACAAGTGACTTGTAGTTTCCAGTGAGAAGAGTTAAGAGAAAAATTAAAGTGAAATGAGCTTGTGAGACAGAGCAGCACTGTAAGATTTTAGGAAGCCACAGTCTTTCTAATCCTGAGATCCTAAGTACACAGATATTTATGTCAACTACTATGCTTTTTGCTTTGTTTATTTGTTTGTTTGTTTGTGTTTTGAGGCAGGGTCTCACTTTGTAGAATGGAGACATATGGGTGGACACAGCTGAATTAGCTTGTCTCTGCTGACTTTGCAAACCTCCTGTCTCACTTTGCCATGAGAGGCAGCCATCTCCACCCTCCGGGGAGCTCCCTCCCTCGACTGAGAACCTGGTGGGAGGATGCTGCAGCTTCTTACGACATCATCAACCTGCCTGGGTGCCTCTCTTTGCTTCCAGGCCCATGACCAAGTCAGATGTTAGTATGCCCAAGAGAGATGAGAACAGCATGGCCCTAGAGGAGGAGGCATGCATGCCAGAAGAGTTACAAGGTGGTGGAGTAAAGAAGGAAGCCACTTGGGGTTGGATTGGACCAGTTTATCAAGATGAATGTACTTATCAGAGATCCTTATCTTAGGCCCGAACAGCTTGGAGTGACTCCAACACTTTGCTTTTGTTGTGACTGAAGCCTGGGCTGGACAGTGGCTGGCACTAAATGAAACCAAGTAGTCAGACCCTCTTTGGTGTACTGCAGACAGAGGAGCCCAGAACCAAAAGGGTGGGATTGTTAGAGTGGATCCCCCTGACATGTGGACACGCATGCACGCGCGCACACACACGCACACATGTGGATTGTCTAGTGCAGCAATACCCTCTTTACCTACGTGATTCAGACACAGTGGCTGGTCCACGTCTCCCATCTGGTGAGAGGCGGAGCTGGGACGTTGAAGCTTAGCCTTCTGACTTCACATCCGTTGTCTTTTTCAGGTGTTGCACAGTTGGTTGGGGTGTGACATGTGCCTATCCAAACTCCTCCACCTTTTCTGGTCTAGTTGAGGGAGGCAATGAGCAGCAATAGCATCGCAGGGAAGAGCAAATAAAGCTCTTTATGGCCAGCGGGTAGTCCCAGCCACCTCTTGTCATTCAGGGCAGCCATGGCCATCTGAGGGCTAGTTCCAGATGCTTGGCCTTGTGGCCAGAGACTGGACCAGTCAGTGCCTGCCAGGAGGATGAGGGTAGGTCCGTCCTCTTTCAGTTTAGGCGATTCATAGACCTTAGAGAGGAGGTGTGACAGTCAGTGCTTCAGGCTCTGAGTTTTGATCCCTAACCCTCAGAGGAGTACAGTCAGGGGTGGAGAAAATGGAGCAGAGAGAAGCCAGGGGAGCAGGTGGCTTTGTCCTCGGCCACGGTCCTGACTCAGGTCAGCAGGGGAGTTTGGGGAGATGTGAAAGAGAGAGCGAGGTGACAGGAGAACACAGGGTGGGGGAGAGGAGGAAGATGAGAGAAGGATGGGAGGAAGAACGAGGAGGAGGGCTCACCAGTGAGACTGCTTTTCTTCTAAGTTAGGGCTGTTTACGAAACAAACGCTCTTGTCATTTTCTCTAGTACAAAATGGGCACATAATCATTCCACGGAGTTACAGGATTTTTAGTTACATAATGACCGAGAGCAGATAAAGATCCAGCCAGAGTGCAGCAGACCATGGACTTGATGTTCATAAAGCCCGCAGCCAGTCTCAGGGCTTGGCTGCCAACCTGCTCGGGCGGTATGGGCGGACAGCGCCAGGCTCGAGCAGGCTCCAAGAGATCGGAGGTGATGGAGTCGGGGAACAGCAAGGGAGGCCAGCCCGGCTGCCAAGAACAGCAGGTTGTAATGCTTAATGTCCACATGCATGCCAGTGTGCTGAGGAACTGTTGTTATTTTTATGAGAAAAATGCAGAAAGGCTAATCTGTCTATTTATGTCTGTCTGGAAACATGTAATTACTGAAGGGTTATTCTGGTGCCAGGATTCAGCTGCTCTTCCTCTCCCGTGATGGCTCTGGAGGTCTGGGCTTGATGGCCTCACTCAGGAGCTTGCTGAGGGTGAGCACCAGTGGGACCGACAGGCCGTCGGAGGATACTTTGAAACACCAAAATTGCTGGATCAAATACTCTTACCCATTTTAGTGTTTTTTGTTTGGCAGTGGTAACTTTAAGATAGCTTCATCATGTCTGTGATTGATGTCAAATGTAGTCCCATCCACCCATCCACCCACCCTTCCATCCACCCATCCACCCATCCACCCATCCTTTGAGCAAGCGTGTCCTACTAGGTACTTCCTGGGCTCTGTAGCTACAGAACTGACTAAGACAGCATCTTCCACTTGAGATTCTGAAGGTGTGCATGGGAGAAACACCAGCCACAAAGCCAGGGAAGTGCCACAGGGGTCACAGTGGCCTCCCACAAGGGGGACTGGGAAGAGGCAGGGGAGTAGAGAGCGGGTGGCCCGTGGGCTGGCTGCTGGAAGCTGAGGGCATTTTCCTAGCTGAGCCTGGGTAAGTTTCACCACCTCTCCAGGACTCAGGGTGGCCTGAGTGGCTACAGCCACAGTCTGCCAGGCTGGGGTGGGTTCCATGGCAAGGACGTGTTCCTCTGCTACGTGTCTGGTGACCTGGCCTGAGCTCGTTCCTGTCCCTCTGCTGCTGCTCCCCCCAGAGTCTAGGCAGGGCCATGCTGCGCTCCGAGCCCTGCAGGCTCTGGCCTCCTGCCTGTGCCAGGTTGGCTGTTGGCTCGGGTTGCTCCCTCCTGCTCACCCTTTTGGTGTCTTCCCCGGGGGCTCAGTGGTCAGAGGCCCTGGGTGTTGAAGAGCCTCTCCTGAGCCCAGCCTTGTTTCAGGGAGCTGCGTTGCCAGGCTCTGGGGTGGGCGTAGGCCGTGGTGGTAGCCTGTGGAAAAGCTATGAGGCCGGCGGGGACTGGTGATTGGAGGGGAAGGTGACAGCAGGTCACTCACCTCCTTCCACAGCACACAGCGCAGTACTGAGATTCCACATACAGTGAGGGACTCACCAGCTGCAGGAAGCTAGGCCAGACGAGGTCACCACACCCTGCCCTCCTCGTTTTGGGACTCCTGAATCTGCAGCTCTGGTCTTCCCCCCGGTTTGGACTCGGGTTTCAGCCTCCCTCCCTGAACTGCTGGGTGTAAGCACCATGGTTCTGAGGTGCCTCTGAAGGGAAGGTGCCCATTCCTTGGTCAAGGCCTTGGGGACTGGGCCCTGGGTGGTGGGACAGGGATCGAAGGCAGGCTCGCTGCTGAGCGGGAGAGTGAGCCCTCCAGTGCCTGCAGTGCCCCCTGCCCGGGCCTCAGCTCTCCTGCCAAGGGGTGAGGGTGGTCTCCGAGTCCGAAAAGGCAGTCTCACTTCAAAGGGCTTCGGAGAAGGGGGTGGTCCCGGCAGGAGCACTGGGGACAACTCAGACGGGGTGAGGAGACTCCGACAGGGCTCAGGCATCACCTGCCCTGCCTGTCCAGCTCCCCGGAGAGCCATGACAGTGTCAGGCTGGCCCCGGGCTCAGGGACTGAGGTGAAGGGCAGGGAAGGAGGAGCAGCTCAGCTCTTATTTATTGTCCCCAGGAGCCTCACTCTGTGTGCCCTGGGGCACCGTCCGCCTCCCGTTGGCACCTGCTCGTCACATGTAGCCCCGTGTATCCCGTTCTGGCCCTCCTGCCCAGTGGACCAAGGTTCTGTACTGAGGAGGGGCAACCCCATCGCTGCCCCAGGTGGCCCAGGAGGCCAGGCCCGGTGGGGAGGGGCCCAGCAGGTGAAGCAGGCCGGGAAAGCTTCCTGGATGAGGCGGCAGCAGGGCAGTTTAGCCAGGCAAGGGGCGGAGTAGCCAGGGAGGGAGAAGGCGCAGCAGGTTTCTCTGGGCTGGCAGAGGACAGAAAGGGCTGCGAACTGCGCTGTACGCGTTTTCTTTGTACCTCTGCGTTGGTGGGGAAACTGAGTTGGAAGTGTGTTCTCGCTGGCTGCGTGCTGAGCCCGGAGAGGGCTCTCTGTGCAGATGACGACGTGCCAGTCTCTCCACGCAGGCGTCAGTCCTGGGCGCTGGTGCTGTCCCAGGGCCTTTTGGGCGAGATGGGGAGTCTGAGGCCTGCGGGGGTTGCGGCGGCAGAGGCAGAGCAGGGCGGCTTCAGCGTCTGGACGCTGTCCTCTGCCCAGTCGCATGGAAGTCCTTCCCGGGGCTTCGCCTCTTCGCCTTTTGGGCTTCAACTCTGACCGCTTCCCTCGTTCCCAGAGCCCGGAACGGCTGTCCTCATGCACACCGCACACGTGACCTGTGCCGCTTCCTTCTCCGAGGCGCCTGTCTCTGTTCTCCACCCGGGCACCCCTTCCCCTTGGTCGGGGGTGTGGACTTTTGGGGCTCCCTGTCTCTGCTTCCCGTGTCGTGGAGGCCCACCCTCTCCCTCAAGGCTCACCCGGTAGTACCCAGGAGGAGTCTCCCTGCCTGCACTGAGACTCTTGGCTGGGAGCCCAGGGTGTTACTCACCCCCATGTTCCCAGAATGCACTAGGGCCCAGAGAACTCGGTGAATGAATGAGGGAAGGCAGCTGTCCTGGCCACATGCTTCCATGTCCCTGCCTTGGTCTTCTGCTACTCTTACTCCCCCTAGCCGTGTTCCAAGCTGGAGCCTGATACCAGGCTCCCCTGCCATTTCCCCTGGAAACAGAGACCCTGGGCTCTGCTGCCCAAATGGCCTAAGATCTGCATGGGATACATTACAGTCACAACAAAGGTGCACTAAAAGTGTTGTGCGAAGTCACCTCCAGTCTGTTTATAGGGTGTATACAAAACACAAATGAATTTCATGTTGCCTTCCTCAAGTTATCTCATTATGTATTTGCAAATGTAGTATGTCAAGATCTAAACAACAGCAAAAAAATCTCAAATCTGAAACACTTCTGATTCCAAGGATTTCAGACAAGTAACACTCAACCTGCATAATTATCTGTGATTGTTAAGCTTAATTGTCAGCTGGATTGGCTTGGGAGCTGCATGGGTAAAGCACACCTCTGGGGGTGTCTGGGTGGGCATAGAGGGGTGACCTTGGGTGTATATCTGGTCCCTGCCCCTTCCTCTCTGGCTCTGTTTCCCTGCTCTGCTTCTGATCTCCATGAACTGAGAAGCCTTCCTCTACCACACTCTTCTACGATGACGTTCTTGCCCTGGAATCACCTGACCATGGACTGAAACCTCGGAAACCATGAGCCACATTAAGTTTTGGTGTAGGTATTTGGTTCCAGCAATGGGAAAGTTATTATTATTATTATTATTATTATTATTACAGCTCCTGGACTTGAGTTAGCCCCACTTCTGGGTTTTGGGACCCAGGGTGTGGGGTGCCATTCTGGTGTCCTGAATATGCCAGCCAGGCTTGCAGTCGGTGTCCTTTAAGGGTTCCTTCCTTTGAGGGGTCAGCTGAGTGCTGAGAACAGGGGGAGGCGCCAGAGAAATGGTGGCCATGGGGCCTCTACACTCAGGCTCTGATGCTTTCTTCAATCTGCCATTTGCCACTTCTCAGCCTGGACGCTCCATCTCTCTGAGCCTCAGTTTTCTAGCCTGGTATACGGGGCTTCTTCCTTGTAGGGTTGATAACAGGCTTACCTGAGAGCACGTGGCTGGTGGTTACAGTGATTCCCCTCTCCTGAGGAGTTTCTGAGCTGTCAGGAAATTGTTGTGACAGGTGTGGAGGTGCAAGCCTACAACCCAGCGCTCTGGAAGGCAGGAGGACTGTTTTAGCTCTGTCTGGGCACCTTAGTGAGACCCTGTCTCAAACAGACAATGATGAGGCCGTAGCTTAGTGTGAAAGCCCTGGGTTCAATTTCCTGCACCAAATTTAAAAAATGAAAGAAGAAAAGGAAGTTGTAGCCCTCAGCTCATCTTCCCCAGATGGGACTGGGTCCCCAGGGTCCCCAGGACCACAGGCATGAGGCAGAGTCTGGGTGCGGAACAGGCCGGTTTCTGCTGGCTGGTGTCCTGGGTTCGTTTCATGAAGCAGAAGGACGCTTGTGAAAGGGTCACAGGGGCTCTCGAGGCCAGAGCTGGAGGCAGTGCTGAAAAGCCCGTGATTCGCCGAGGAGAAGGGGTTGGCTGCAGCCCCAACCTGCCTCCTGACCTCTGACCTTGGGGTCCTTACTAGTCATGCGCTTTTTCCTGTGGGGAGAGGACAGCGCTATTGCTCTCTGCCTCCGCCCTCTTCCAGGCTCTGGAGGAGCAGGTCGGGCCCTGAGCTGCCTGCAGCTGGTGGAGAGGGTGCGGCAGCCCTTCGGCTGGGCTCTAGGCCGGGCGGGACCTGTGGTTTCCCGGCCTCCCCAGCACCGTTGATAACCCCTGAGCTCAGCTGCCTGGCGCACGCTGCCGGCCATGGCGTCCGCGGTGACTCACTCGCTGCAAACTCCCCTGGAAGCCCTGAAGAAGGTGAGTTCCAGGGCCATTTTCAATTTTATTTCCAGTGGTAAAACATTTGGAGTTTGTCTCATGCTGCTTTCAAATCCCTGGCTTCCCAGTGGAAACCACCTCCCTCTAGCGGGCAGGACCTCTCCCCTCCCTGCGCTGGCTCCCACGGAGCCGACCAGGAGCTCTGGAGAGCCGGCCTGTCCTGTTCTTTTCTTATCCCAGGCCCAGCAGGGCGTTCCAGGGCCTCGGTCCTTGACCTCGGGTGCCTGCCATCCATCTGTCCAGCGCCTCCCTCGGTTCACACACGGTGGAGGAGAGGCGGGCTGGGCCGGCGCTGAGCGCCCAGATCTGCCTCCTGCGGGGAGCCCGCCTCTGGCTGTTTCTCCTCTCATTCTTCCTTCGCTGGGCCCTCCGGGCTGCCAGCCCGCGTAGCTCTCATGATTCCAACCCGGTCATTTCTGCCTCTGCTCAGCCTCTGCGGCAGTCTGAGAACTCCTGGGTCAGATCCCCCCGCCCCTTTCTCTTTTTTTCAGAGCTCTTTGTGCTCAAATAAGGCCCAAGGGGAGAACGGGCTATGAGCAGGACAAAGCTGGGAGGCTTGCGTCCCCGCTGACGCTGCGCTGGCCCCTTGCACAGGTGGAAAGTCCTTCCTCCTGCTACGTGGATGTGTGGCTCCAGCGACAAGCCCTGGCGGCTTCGGTCCTGCCCTCTGGGACTCCAAGCAGATGCCATACCTTGCTGTCCCCAACCTGAGCCCCCAGGCAGACTTGGAGTCCTCTTCTGACTGTGCAGGAGGGCTCTGCTCCGGCTCCTCACAGGACACTTCAGGGCGGGGCCCGGGTCTGCTGGCTCTGAGACCCCAGCTCCCAGCCTTCCACTTCCTCTGTGACAACCTCATGAGGCTGAGGACACCTTGAGCCAGGGCAGGGCTCGGACTCGGTGAGCGGAGAGGGGCCAGAGCTCTGCTCTCTGCATCCCCACCCAGCGCTCACTGTCTCCTGCTCCCTCAGTGCAGCTCCCACTGCCTGGTACCAGACAGAGGGGCCTTTCTGACGAACCTGCTGCTGGCAGGCTCTGACTACGCGCCTGTGAAAGGCAGGCCTGGTCTGATCCTGTCCTTGGCTTCTCTGCCCTGCTGAGCTTTCTTTCTGGCTCTTGCCTCTTTCTAGTTTCTGGCCTCCTATCTGCCCCTCCAGTGTTATTTCAGCAGCTCAGATCCAGAAGTTAATAAATTGTTTGGAAGTGTTGTACATCACGGGTTACCAAATGCACGTGGCCCCCTCCCTGTGGTCTAAATGCTCTGGGTCACGAGGCCTGGGTGACCTCTCCTGGGACCTCTTCCGCTCTGCAGGAAGGGCACACCACACCTGCTGGCAGCCGAGAGCTGGCCCCGCCTGGGGCGTCTGACTGAGGTCAGTCTGTCCTCCCCAAGCCTCTTTTTCTCAGGAAGCTCCTGTTAATTTGTTCCACTTCTTGTATCAAGCAACTGTCTTGCAAATGGTCTTCTTGGTAATTCATAGGGACGGCTGTTATTTTTGGAGACGGGTGCCTGCAAAGACAGGCCTAACGCCGGCTGCTTTTTCTTTTCTTTTTCAACTTTTCTCATATTATTGTAGAAATTAGAGAAAAATATTTGGCTCGTCACGCTGGACAATACATACGGCCGATTCCCTTTCGTTGTGTTAGTCCTTGGAAAGTAGGCCTTTGGCATCTTGTGGATTTCCCTGTGCATGGGGGCCTGCTGACGCCTGCTGTGCAGTACTCTGTCCGGGAAGACCTGGGCTGGCTGGTTCGAAGTGCTGGTGTGTCCTGGTGACCACGGAGTGTCAGGGTTGTGTCAAAGCGGTCCAAACCCTCAGACCCAGGGCAAGACCCAGATTCTAAGCTGACAGGGGCCTCAGGCAGGGCTAGGATCATTACACTAATCTGAGCCAGAAGAGAGGAAGACGGTCGCTGATAAGGTCACTCCGACACTTGCACCTGCGGCGGGCCACCCTACCGGGTGACTTTTGCTGGAATCTCGAGGCAGCCTCATGTCCCTGTCTATCAGCAGTGAGAGAAGCAGGGCAGTGTGACTGTGCCCAATTTGTGGATGAGAAAACAGACGTGCGGGAGGGAAGATCGGCTGGCCAGAGCCACTGAGGGGCTGAGCAATCAGGCGGAGGAGGAGCAAGCCTGCCCGACTTGGCCGCCCCTCCTCCCCCATGACCTCTGCCCTTGATCTGTACTACCGACCATCATGGCCCACGGACGGTACCCTTTGCCCTGTGTCCCGGCTCGGAGAGGCACCGGTGAACACCTCTGTCCTTGTGCACCTCTTCTGCCCACTGATGACCTTCGAGCTTCTCTGGGCATCAGGTGCCCCTGCTGCCAGGCCTGAGCCATCTGCACCGGCCCTGGACTTGGGGAGCTTGGCCCTTGCAGCCTGTAGCCCAGAAACATAACGCTTATTTCCTGGCTCCATGGCCTATCTTTTGAAGGCAAAATTGCTGTTTTCCTCTTCGAGAATCATCTGCACCGAAGCTGTGTTTCAGTTTATTGACTTAGCTTGACCATAAAATCACAGGTGGGGAAGACACAACCTTCCTGGCTCAGGGCTCTTTCCTTTGGGAAAATGGGGAAGAAAAACTGGCCTTTCCATGGCCACTGCCCTCTGCTATGAAGGAAGACACTGTCAGGCTTGACAGCTGACCCAGACTTTCCTTGGAGCCATTTGTGGCTGACCAAATTGCAAGACTTTCCTTCAGATGGCTGTAAAGTTCCTTGGATTTATGGCCTGGGGTGCTCCCTGGGGCACTGTTCTCTTGCTGCATTCCCTGTGTGATCCCCACATTGTCCTCACCTGCCATCTGAAGGGCTCTGTGGGGTCAAGCAGTGTGTGCTCTCAGGCTCTGGGAGTTCGGAACTTGGCTTCCAAACCGTGGGCCACTCCCCAAGGTTTTGTTTTTGTGGCTCATTCATGGAGAGAGAAAGAAGCACTGGGAGCACCTGTCTGGTTTTCATTTATCTCTGTCACCCATCTGTGCACTCAGCCCCATCTCCCATGACTCCCAGCAGCTCCTGCTACACTGCCCCTCGGGGGGGGGAGGTGAGTGGGGTTCGTAATCCCCAAATTAATGGTAACTACACAGCCTGAAATCAAGTCACTTCCACTGAAGGCAAACAGGTCACAGTGTAAACGAAAGCCTGCCCTCGGGTGCCGAGCAGCATGTCCTGTTGGTGTCTCTGTGACGGGAGCACCCTGAATGTGCGTGCGCACAGCCGTGGTGTTGGGGCAGCTCTGAGGTCCAGGCCTCTCCCCGCAGTCCTTAGGAGTGGACAGCCAGGGAGCAGAAGCTGCCCAGCAGAAACACCTACCTGACAAGTGAACAGCGAGTGCATGAGAGAAGCACGAAGACCCCCCACTGTGTGCCAGCTGCACTGGGACAAGCTGTGGCAGCAGCCTGTGCTCATCTCACACTTCTGTCCTGAGTGACTGCAGTGGGGTTGGGACCTGTCGGGAGCGGGGAGGGCCCTGAGGAGGTGTTAGTGAAGGGGCTGCTTCCTGAGGGCGAGAAGGCCAAGGCCATGAGCAAGGGTTGAAGAACCCCAGGCAAGGCCCAGAGGGCCGGCCAGGGAGGCTGAGCAGCAGCTGCAGCTGCCCGTTTATCTGTCTGGCTGTGTGGCTTGGGAGAGGCTACCTGGGAGGGGCAAGCTCTCCCCTGGTCTCATCTTCCACCCATAGTTCCAGTGCTAGCTCCTTCCACCAGCCAAACCTAGCTGGAAGCCAAAGGGCAAAGGAGCCTGTTCATGCTGCCCCAGGTCTTCCTGCAGGCATAGGCCAGAGGGAAGGGTGGCTGTGCGGGGTGAACAGGCCATACTGGGCATACTGGGCAGTGCCCACCTGGCCTGCCATACTTTGGCATGCTCACCCTCTAGGACCACTGGTGCTCAGGAGGGCCCTGTTTGGTCCTAGGTGGGATGCTGCAGGATCTGAGTGGAGCCTTGCAGAGGCTGGACTCTTCCCAGGAGGCCTCATGGCCTGACCAGTGGGCGGTGCCCATGGCACTGGCTTTTTCCCACTCTTTGCCTTTCCCTAAGAGGTGCAGCCAAGCAGCCTTAGCCTAGGAGCTGGGGGTGTGGGCGCGGTGGGAGCGCAGAGCTTGGTCCAGAGACATGGGGGACAGAAGATCTGCTCAGCAGCTGACAGCTGTGAATGAGTTGGGGGGATGAGCAGCTCTCAGCTTGCATGTGTTGGGGCTGGAAGGGCAGCTGTGTGGTTTGGTCACGGCGCGTAAGCTCTGAGCCTGGACAGACCCGAGCCTGAATCTTGGCTCCTATGCTGAACTTTGGGCAAGTTGCTCAACCACTCTGAGCTTCATTGTCCATGTCTTCAAACAGGGATGCTGTTCTGACTTTGCAAACTGTGGTAAGGACTGGAGCCACATGCGTTTCTGTTAACACTCGATCATGGCCTCTGAGAAAGTGTTACCTGTGGCCTCCCCCTGGCGGAAGACCTGGGGAGAAACCAAGGGAGTTGAAAAGGTTCCACAATCTTAGGCCCCAAGATGGACTTGTTTTTGACTTTTCCACCAAGACACACCAGGAAAAGTGGTGGAAAATTTGATGCAGAGTTTACAGTCCCAAGAACATGAAAAAGCTCTTCTGTCAATTAAAACAAAAGAGATGGATGTTGTTTTTGGGAGAAGAAATATCGTGTGGTGGCTCGGAGGAGACAGTGAGCCAGACGTGCTGAGAGCTGGGCCATGCAGTCCCCTCCGCCTCTCTGTGCGTCAGTGGCTCGCATGAGGCCTGGCGGGCAGGGGGCCCAGTGGGCCACGGAGCTGGGTGGCTGTGCACTGGGGTGCTGACCAGTGACCTCCCCAGGGACATGGGAGGGTGTGTCCGGATGCCAGTCCTGTCAGCGCGGCAACGTGGGCAGATGTGACAAGGTCACTTGCCCGCCACTCTTTTCCGTAGGGCCCTGCCTCTTAGTCGAGCCCTCAACTTCCCTGGCCAAATTTACCACACACCCCTCAACCCGCCATAAGTTTTTCTCCCAGTTTTGATCACTGGGGCTCTGCTGGTGATGGCATTGAGTCTGGAAGAGCTGTGTTAGGAGAGAGCATTCTATTTGGGGGGCTCTGGATGTAGCTCAGGCTGATCCCCCAACTCCCCCAGAGGGCTCCGTACTATAGAAAACGAGGATGCAGGAAACCAGACCCTTGGGTAGCGAGAGGGAGACGGCGTTGAGGTTGACCAGATGCCCGGTGGCCTTGCTCAGGGGACATTTTGTCCTGCATGCACCGGGGAGTGGTTAGAGCAGGGGGTTCCGGGCCCTCAGGGGTCTGGCGTCACCCAGACTCCCCGCTCACTGCCTGTGTGGCCTGCCTCTGAAGTGGCCTCTCTGATTCTGTTGTTGCTCAAGTCCAAAGTGAGGGAGGCAGTTGTTGTCTTGTATGTGTTGTATATAAAGCTAAGCCAAAGAAGACAGTTCACGTGAAAGCACACCGACCTATAAATTGAAAGAGTAAGTGTAGGATGACACTGCTGTTAGCTAAGGGAGGGAAGGATCAGAGAACTCGAGACCTGCCTGACGTCCCGTGACTGGCACTCTGAGGCCGGGACCCGGTGCGAGCCTGGCCTTCCCAGTGATGTCTTGGCTTCCTCCTTTTGCGAGGGAGTCACTGGCGCAGAGCGTATAATCAGTTGGCCCCTTTGCTTGGGGTACCGGCCTTTTGTTGTTTGACCAGGAACCTTGGCCCATGGCTTGCAGGCTCTGACAGCAGGCAGATGCTGGGGTGGCCTCTGAGTGACCTGTCACCAAAGAGGGTGCAGTGACACGGAGGAGCTGACCCCAGAGGTGGATGCGGGTGGTGAGTGCCTGCTTGTCCCTCCCCAGGGCCTGCAGCTGGCCTGTGCCGGTGGCCCTCTCTGCCGTGGGCAGGCATGCAGCTGTTCAGGAGAAGTCCACCTGGGCTGGGTCATCCCGTTGGTGGACAACGGAAGCCCCTAGCTGGGGCTAGCTGCAGCCTGGAGGCCCCGGCTGGGTGGCAAGGGGACCCCTGTGGTCCCACAGCCAGAGGCGAGCGCTTGCCTTTCCCTGAGCACTGCACGGAGGCAGCTCGGGGCGGAGACACCCAGGAGAAGGGGAGGCCTCCAGGGAGCAGGGCCTCCAGAACATGGACCTGTTCCAGTCCTGCTCCAGGTCTTCTCTGCCAGGCCCTTCTCTGGACAGCCTTCTGAAGGGAGCAGGGAAAGGGAACATTACTAGAACCTCTGCAGCGAGTTCTAGTCTCCTGTGAGCCACGGCAGTACATGGCGAATTACAGGAAAGGTTAAAAAAAGACTGAGAAGAAGCTGAGCTTTGGGTCTGATCAGTGCTGCTCTGGGCGGCAAAGATGAAAGCCCCCAGCTTACTGTACCTTTTATTCAGTACATCAAAAAACCCAAATATAACAAATAACTTACGAAGAGTTCAGTACATCCACATAAACAAGATGTAACAATACAAGAACAATGGGGAACTGAGTAGATGTTTGTTCCTCCCAGGATGTCTTCAGCTGGTGTAATCTTGTCCTGGAGAATCACAGCATCACCACATCATTGAGGTCTCAGTTGTGACCGGAGGCCAAAATAAAATTATGTCTCAAAATTCCATAGCTGGACTGTGACAAAAAAATTAGACTAACCAAATGATTTTATCCTAAAATTATATAATATTGCTCCCAATAGCCTTCCACCCTCCTTCCCAGTCTGAATTCCCTGTGGCAAAGGAGTATGGGCTCTGGGATAAGATGAACCTGGCTTCTGATCCTACCTTTGAACAGATTAGGAAACCAGGAGCCTGCTTCCTTGCCACAAAATATAGTTCAGTTTTCCTTCCTTCGGGGTGGCTGAGGAGGGCATAATGCAGGCACCACAGCCTGCACAGCAATCTGGTGCATAGTCGATGCACAGTGAGCAGCAGCCTTCCTTTTTATCCTTCAAGGGCCAGCCCCAGTCTGGCCTCCTAGAGCCCCTCTGAGGCTGGCCATACCGTGCCTCTGACCTACGTTTCCTGGCTCGGGGCTCCAGGACTCCACTCTGGTATTGCTCGGCTTCCTTCTTTCTTGCCCCCACCCTGCGACCCATTTTCCTCTATCATACCACCCGCCATGCTGGACAGCAGCCCTGGGTTTTTATCAGACCGTGGGAGCGGCTCCCATCCTGCTGCTCAGAGGCCCTGCAATAGCTCCCTCTGTGCTCTTTCCCAATCAGCATCCAGGCCACTTAGGGTCACAGAGCCCAGGAGGTCAGAGCAGGGTCACCTCAGGATCTGATCTTTCCCTTGGGACCTCAAAAGGAAGGGAGGGGCAGGGTGTCTCCCCTTTTCAAACTGGACACCTCTGACTTGTAATGGGAGTTTGGGGCTCTGGTGACTGAGGAGAGGCCCACCGACCCAGAGATCAGAAGCAAAGGGAGAAGTCAGCTCATGGTGAGTGGGCACAGAGCCAGGGCCAGAGTGCGGTGGCAGTGGCTTTGCTGCTTAATTCTTCGGCACTTCGTTCTCGTGAGTTCCCTCTGGGGAATGGCTGGAGGCCCAGATGGACAGATGGAGGGGTGGGCAGAGCCCAGGTGCCGAGCAGCCCAGGTACGCCCTCCCGTGGCCACACGTAGGGATCCCGTCAGCCTTCACGCGAATTTAGTTCAGCTCCATGTGCAGCCAGTGGGATGGGCTTGTCGCCAGAGAAGCAAGGAGCTGAATCACCTTTCCGAAATCCCATGCTCCCTGATGAGGGGCAGGAAGGCTGGAGGAGCAAGGAGGAAGGGGCTCGGGGGAGCATGAGCTGGGTTGCTCCATCACTTCTGGGGTGCTGCTGGTCGGTCTGGGGGTGTGCAGCATAGCCAGGCTGCCCAGTGCTGGTTATCAGGGAGTGATGCTATCAGAGTGGCAGCAAAGCCTTGGCCTTGTTGTTTCTGAAGGCAGGAGCTTGGCCAAGGGCAACACTGTCACTGGCTGGGATCGTGGTCTTTTCACCCCACGTGACAGTGGGGCACTCAGCCTTCCGCACAGCCTCCTCTCTGCCCAGGACCAGAGCGCAGTCTGCAGGAATGCTGCCCTTGGGGAAGAAGTGGGGCGCTGCTCTGCTCCCCAGCAGGGGGGCATGGTAGAGCCAAGCTCAGGGCACAGGGCGGGCCTCCTGGTGGGCTAAGGATTAGGAGTCTGGTTTCCTCGCTACAGCATGCGTGGTGACCTGGATTCCATTGTAGACATGCATGGAGGCTGCTCTGTGTGAGGCAGCCTGGGGAGTGAACAGCCCTTCTCTGAGCTTGGAGAGCTGTTGGTCCGAGGGCTAGCAAGGCAGAACTGCACTGTAGCCTACCGGGGAGCTGGAAATGCAGCTCACAGGCTGAGCCCACGTCCCATGGGCAACCCAAGGACACCTTCTCAGAGGCTGGGAGAATTCAGATTTATCTGTCTGGGGTGGCGACCCAGCTCGGGAGCCGTGGAGATGGATTGGTGTGAACCCCGAAGTAGGAATTAGATAGTGTGTGTGGGGACAGACTGGGTTCCGGATGCACTCGCAGCTACCTGGCCCCAACCTGCCATTTATGAGACAGTGAAGTTCACCAAGAGCTTGCTAGGGGTCGGTAAGGACTCTCTGGGGCGTTCACAGCATTATTTCTGCTTTACTGGCAGGGAGACTGAGATGCAGGGAGCTTAAGCTGCCAACATTCCATGACAGCGTGTCTGCAAAGCATGGATTCCAACCCAGGTGTTTCAACTCCTCTGCCCCCAATCCCTTGTCCTCAGAACATGCTTGCTTCTTTGCTTCCTCCTGAATTCAAGCTCCTTGGTCACCCAGTGCTCGCCAGCATTCCCACATTCTGTCCTTTGCTTTGTGACATAGTGCTCTGTTCCTGCGAAGCACTGGGACCCTTGCTCCAGGTTTCCACACATCCCTGGGGGACACATGGGCAGGAAGAAGAGCTGAGTGGAAGGGACAGATGGCCGGCGTCTGGCCTTGGCTGCATGTCCAGGTCCTCCGGGTGTCTGGCTGTGGGCTTCTTTGTTGCACCCCTCCGTCCTTGCTGGGTTCACAGCCTTGTAGATCACTGCGTGGGCAGCAGGGATCTGGCCATTGTTCTAGCTCCACCCTGACCTAGGCTGGGACCACAGCGTGGACTCAGTGGATAAGTGCTGGGTAAACAAATGAACGGTCATGTGACTGTCCACAGTTGTGCCCTCCAGCAGGGTTACGTGGTAGGTAGCACGTGGCTGTCACTCTTTTCGGGCACAGGGGTTATGTTCCTGTCCTCACGGGGCTCACTGGACTCCAGTGAAGTCAAGGTCTGACATATGCTCCATGGACCACACACGTCTGCTTCCTGATTCATCTACTTGCGATGCAATTAATTTTACTTAAGGTCTCGTGTACTCACAGCGGTGGAAGTACCAGGTTATCACTCTATTCAGAGAATATTTACCCCAGTCCTAAAGCATTCAGTCGCTGCAGAGATACTTTTCTTATGCAGAAACACCAGAGCCACCCCAGCATCTGTGATCCATGCAGCTCGTTTCATGGGAAACAGGGATTCCTGTGGAAGAAGGCAAGATGGTTAGATCTGGCCCCGACTGATGTACATGTTAGGGCCGAAGCCTCAACGCAGTGGGGCCAGAGCAGAGAAAGCCATTAGCGTATTCTCGACGCCCTGGTCTTCTATTTGTAGGCCTGTTTTCAAAGCTAATGATTCTTCGGCTTTCATGAAATCTTCTAACTTACTGTACGTTCCTGCTGTAGAAAACATGTGAAACCCGAGCACATCCTGGGATCAGAGATGGTAACATTTTTAAATTCAGCAGGAGCTCACCAGGAAACGGAAACTCCAAGCCACGACCTGCGTGTTGTTCTTCCCTGCTCTTCACAATTGCTTGTGTTTGGTGCTTAACTACGGACTGTGAAACCAGGACTTTGCTTTTCATGTGTGGCCTGGAAAAACTTCCTTCTGATGTAAAGTCATTATATTTTTAATTTAATTGTTCCCCTAGGCAGCTAGGAGGGGGTGAAGGCATCCAATTTCACCAGTTTTCTTGGCGTTGCCTGCTGGGGAGTGGCTGAGACGCTGTCAGCCTCGGTGGCAGACAAGGGTCTGCACATTTCCCAAGGACACGCTGATTTCTGCTCGCTGATTTGAGCTGTGAAGTATTTCACGAAGCTTTCTATGTAACAATCGGGACTCTTTTAAGAGAACAAAGACATCCCCTCTTCCCCTAATAATTCATTTTATTAGTTGTTTGTGCCTGTGGATTGCACATGCCCACCCAGGTGCTGGGTGGTGCTCTAGGAGTAGGTCTTAGCTCCCACCTCCTAGGTCTTGGCTTGGAACATATCTGGGGCCTTCATGCTCTCTCTTCAAGGAGAGCTGCAGCATTTTGCAGCTGATATGTTTGGAGTAGAAATGTTTATAGGCCTGGAGGAACATTAGCAACATTTGGGAATGCTTTTTATTAAGCCCCAAAT